>NC_091697.1:37290227-37593257 GCF_041296265.1 Equus caballus | reverse complement strand
TTATGTGGACATAGGTTTTCATTTCTTTTGGGAGGATGCCCAGGAGTGGAATTTCTGGGTCATGTGGCAACTCTACCTTTAAGTGCAGTAATGGTCTCAGCTGTTCTCTCCGCTTCCATCTTTGCTCTCTGTAGTCTCTTCTCACCACAGCAGCCACTGTGACCCTTTTAAAATATAATTCAGACCACCTTATCCTATTTCAGAACCCTCCCACATCCCCTCTACTTGCTTAGTTGTTGAAGCCCAAGCCCTCACAATGGCCTGCAAGAGCCAGTGGCCCCAGCCTCCCTCTGACCCTGTTTCTGGTTCCTTCCTTATGCTCATTCCATTTCAGTCACTTTCCTACCTCAGGGCCTGTGCACTGGCCCTTCACACTGCCTGGAATACACTTCCCTCAGTTATCCCCTCTCTCTCTTCTCCTCTTTCAAACTCTTTTCCTAAAGGTCACTTCTTGGTGATTTCTTCTCTGATCTTCTTCCTACTAAAATGTACAGCTCCTCCCGCCCTCCCTCTCCCCGCCATCCCCCGCTTTACTGTTCTCCAGAGCACATATCATAATCTAACATAGAGAATTTGTTTATTTTGTTTTCTGTCTTCCCTCACTAGAGTATAAGCTCCTTAGAGTTGAGATTTTTTTTTTCCATTTTGTTCCCTGCTTTACCCCAATGCCTAGAACAGTGCCTGGCACGTCATAGGTGCTTAGTAGATACTATTTATTGGATGAATGAGCCTGTTCCTCTGAATGTCTCTTTCACTCTCCATCTCTACCCCCTTATTTTCCAGTGCCTGATATTGTCCTAGGCACTGGGATACAAACATGCCTAAGACATAGGCTGCTCAGCAGAGTTGCAGTGAATGAGTGAGTCCGTTTGATTCATTTGGGGGCAGGTGCCAGGCTTCCCTCTAGAAATCAGGTTTGGATGTAGGGCCTCCTCTGAGAAAGACCTCCTGGCAGATCTGCCTCTCTCTGAATGCCCAGGCTTCCCCTAGGGCCCAGGGAGCCTTGACCCTGCTCCCCAGCATGTAGTGCAGGGAGCTGCCCACCAGCCTACCCTGTCCTTACTCACCGCCCCTCTGCCTGCAGCGCAAAGCCATCGAGCGGTTCTGCAGCGAGGTGAAGCGGCTGTGCCACGCCGAGCGGAGGAAGGACTTTGTCTCCGAGGCCTACCTCCTGACCCTGGGCAAGTTCATCAACATGTTCGCTGTCTTGGACGAGCTGAAGAATATGAAGTGCAGCGTCAAGAACGACCACTCTGCCTACAAGAGGTCAGGGCCCCCTCGCCACGCCCCTCCTCCTGCGTAGCCAGCCCAGGGAAGGAAGAGGATGGAGCCCTTCCAATGGGTGCCTTCGCCGGCACCAACTGGCCATTCCTCGAACACGGCGCGGTTGGGCCTGAATCTGTTTTCGCGGTTTGAGGAATAAGATGCAGAGCTGAACCTTTGGAGAATGGGGTCTTTGCAGGGTTTTCTGTCTCAACATGGAATCCTCATTTCCCCCACCCATGGAGCAGCACATTCTCTGTTGCCCCATTCAATACGGGACCAGTAAGATAATCATAAAATGGTCACATTACTCATTTCCTGCAAGAATCAGAAAGCCAATTCCAACTGCTTATGTAAAAGAAGGAACTGGATTGGCTCCCAGAACTGAGAAGCCCCGGTGTACCTGGATCCAGGTCCTCAGATGTCGTTGGCCTGGTTCCCTGTGTCACTCAGCTCGACTTTCCTCAGTATCAGCCTCATTCTCAGGCACGCTCGTGCCCTGGGGTGGCCCCCAGCAGCTTTGAGCTTCCCTCCGGCCAGTGTAGCAAGCCCAGCTTGAAAGGAAGGAAAGGATGCTCCTCCTTGCAAATACTTTTGCAAAAGTCCCAAGGAGGGTTGTCATTGCTCCAGCTCTGCTCAGTGTTAACCCTTCCCTCAGTCACTTTGGGGATTGGGGTGTTCTGATTGGAGCACCCCCAGGTGCTCACCCTTGGGGTCAGTGTCAGCTCACAAAAAAGAAGGACTGAGAGTGGGGGAGGAGGTCATTCCTCTCCAGAAATTATGATACAGCCACCTAAACTGGGGGGAGGGCAGTCAAAAGCAACAGATATCCTTTATCTTGTTGAGCTCAGATGAGCTCTGAAGCGTCTGGACATATCTCGTGGGAAGGACTTTTTGGTGTCACTGATGAAGAGGGCCCCTCCTCCTTGAACCACATCCTCCAGGGGCTCCCAAGTAACTGGAGAAAGCAGACAACAGACTGATTTGCAAAATTTTATCCTCCTGAGTGAACTGTGAAGCCTAGGGATGCCCAGCAGCCAGAGTGCCATCTCAAGTCTGACCCAGAAATGGCAGCCTCCACCAAGATTTCATAGATAGCTCGTACTACATCTTGCCCTAGTCTTTCCCCATTTTGGTCAACTCCTCCCATTGTGGTCCCAACGGACATGCCCTGTGGACCGGCTAGGGTCATGAGCAGGGCAGGTGTCTTGTCTGTGTTTCACAGTCTGTCATGACACCAGCTGCACCAACAACAGCTTAGGCTCGAAAAGTCCAGGGCACTGTGTTTTTCTCCCTTTAAGTCCTGCGAGTTCCTGACACCCATCATCCTTTCACCTGTTATCCTGTTAAGTGCGGTGGACTTCTGTTTTCCATACAATGCTTTGCTTTAGAGACTTTGAGATTTTCCTGTAAATAACAGAATGCTCAACAAAACAGAACATCCTGCCTGCGAGTCTTCTCTGTGACCACCGTGCAGTGTCACTGGAGGTCACTGTGAGGCACAAGGATGATTGCTGGGATGCTAGCTGCCCTTACACTTTCTGAGTTGGAGCTTCAGTGCGTTCTTGCCTCTTTATTTCAAGTACCCTTATCAGAAGGGTGTAAACAGCTCTGAAGGATGTGACCCCAGAACACTCTCCTTTGACGTCAGAGTCACCTGTGATATTCAGCGCTCGTTAACCCCCGGGGGACAGCGTAACTCTGGGTTAGGTGGGAGTGGGAGCCCACGAGGCCTGGTTTAGGCTGGCTGTGCTTGAGCATCTTCTCTACAACACCTGTATTTCAGGGCGGCACAGTTCCTGAGGAAGATGGCGGACCCCCAGTCTATCCAGGAGTCACAGAACCTTTCCATGTTCCTGGCCAACCACAACAGGATCACCCAGGTGATGGCAGACTCCTTGTTAGTCCTGGCCTGGCATCCAGGATCACAGGCAGGGGCCTAAAGGCTGGGTGGACCATGAGCAGAGGAGCTCAGTCCAGATCTTCTGTCCCCACCACCCTACTGGACACTTAAGCTGTAGACTTAAGTCTCTCCTCCAACCACAGACTTCCCTTTCACCCTTTCCGGATTTTGTTCTCTGAAAGCCTTCCCAGCCAGTGTTCTGGCCCTGCGTCAGTGGAGCTGGAGAGAGCATGGGTTCTGGAGTTAGATGGTCTTGATTTCTAATCCTACAACCCCCACTGATCCACTGTGAGACCTCAGGCAAGGTCTAAGCCTCAGTTTCCTCATCAGTAATATGGGGCCATTATTTTGAGAATATTAATGAGAATCCAGCTCACAGGACTGTTGTGAGAAATAAAGGAGATACTATAAATAAAAGCTCTTAGCATGCAGAGCCTGACAAATGGTTAGGACATAAGAAGATGTAGCTATTATGACTGCCACTGCTTTGCGAAGGCACCCCCACTCAGCTGTGGCTCCCACGCTCTGCCTGACGTAACCATGACCTGTCTTGCTCATCCGGCAGTTCAACCTAAACAGGCACCAGCAAGAATGTCAGCAGAACCCAGGCCAAAACTGAGAGGGCCCTCCGTCTTCAAAGGGTTTTCAGGCCCAGATCTCTCTCAGGGATGCTGCTGGCTTCACGGGGTCCCTCCTGCTCTTGGTTACGTGCAGAAGGCTGCTCAGTGTTGAGGCGCCAGGTTGCTTTCCTGGGCACACAGCCTCATGTTGCCTGTGGAGACCTCCTTGCTAGTGTCTTCCACTGGATACCCTGCATGGGCTCCGTTTGTCCCTTTGGAGAGAAAGGGCCTGAGGTGGAGACCTCAGACCCTTCTCTTGTGGGAAATGTTTCTGTACTGCTGTGTCCTGCCAGGAGGGGGACACCTGCCAGCCCAGCTCTCCTCCACTGGGCTGGATCTTCTCACCATTGTCTGAGGAGACCTCATGGCTAAGTCCGCACCCTCAAAACTAAGCCAAGATTACTACAGGCCTATTTCTGTAAAGCTGAACTGCTTTTCAGCTCAGCCCAAGAAAGTACTTACTAACCATCAGAAGTGTCAGCAAATAAAATGGAGGGCCCCAAGTGGAGAGAGTTCCATGCCATGCAGATGTGCAGGAGCTGTGACCAACCACTGTGGGGACATTAGGAGAGGATGCAGGGTCCCCCGACCTGGGGCAGTCAATGGGCCATGCGCTGCCACCGCCGCCCAGCAGTGGGCCTTCTGTGTTGCGTTGGTGTGGGTGAGGAGGATGCAGGAGGGGGCTAACAGAGCGGGGTGCTGCTGTTCAGTGTCTCCATCAGCAACTGGAAGTGATCCCGGGCTATGAGGAGCTGCTGGCCGACATCGTCAACATCTGCGTGGATTACTACGAGAACAAGATGTACCTGACCCCCAGTGAGAAGCACATGCTCCTCAAGGTACGCCCGCCGTCACACACCCAGGACCTGGGTTTGCCCTCTGACTTCCTTCTTATTTAAAATCCTTTTTAAAATGTAGTATTTATTTTTTCTTACTTAAACACTGATACAGATCTTACTGCACATAGTTTTGTAACCTGATTTTTTTCCTTTAATGTGTCATATGCACCCTTCCGTATGTCATTAAGGATATTTCTGCAATGTAACTTTTAATGGCTGCCGAGGATTCCATTGTCTGGGGACATTGTTATTGAACAAATCCCCTGTCATTGGATATTTGTTTGCTAAACTGCGTTGAACACTCTTGTAGCACAGTCTTTGTGAACATACGCTTGTCAGGTCAGAGTTCCTGGAGGGGAAATTGCCAACTCAGAGGGAAGGTAAAATCTTCCAGCTTTTGCTCTGTTTTGCCAAAATGGTCACATTTGTTTCATTAGTTTACAAGTTTCATTTTTAAATTATCAGGTAATAGTTATTATTATTAATATTATCATTAATATATTATATTTTTATTATATACTGTCATATAGTATATTAATATTTTGTTATTAACTTGTAATTATTAATATAAATTATTATTTATTATTGTAGAAAATTTGGAATATACAGAAGGGCACAAAAAATTTTAATCTCTCACAATCTCTCCATCCAGAGATAACACTTTTAGCATGTTGACGTATTTCCTTCTAATTTTTCTAAGCTTGTATATTTTCAACATATGCAATATACATAGATTATGTGTGTTTGTAATTTTTATCCCATTTAGTAAATGTATTTGGAATATTATGCAGCCAGTAAGTAATGTCCTAGGGATGAGCTTTCATTTCTGTAGCTGTTCTTCTATTGTTAGCTGCTGAGGCTGTTTCTGATTTCTCTGAAAGCAATAGCATGGAAACAAGCAGCCTCTCCATGTTCGTTATACACGCTGCCTAGCCCCTTGTGATTCTTTCTTCCCCAGAACCTCACCTTTCAAGGTCCTCCTGGTAGTTCACTTTTTCCTCCTCCTCCATGTCACTCTTGCTGTTCTAAGAATCCAGCCCTGTTGGTGTTCCCTTCGTCACGGTTTCCATAGCACCTCGAGAAGTTTGCAGGACAGGACGGCTTTGTGGCTTGTTCGCTCTGGCTTCCTCTGCACAGTCAGAGATCCAGAGAAGTCGCCCACAGTCCGGTGGCCCCTCTTGCCGAGTGCTATCCTGGGCAGTTATGGCAGCTCTGCTCAGACCTGCTGCTTCTACAAACTAGGTTGCTAATTCTAGTCCACTAAGCGCTCTTAGATGCTGCCATCAAATTCTCAGGCCCTCATTTTCTCTCACCTGCCTTTAATCCTTCCACATCTCAGCTTCCCAGCCTTCTTCCTTCTCTCAGTCTGGTCGCCAACAGTTTTGCTTTTCACGGGTCTCTGCAGTTTGTGTTAGTGAACTCTGGTGCCACCAGGCGGCGCCATTCACCCGTAGTGGAAAATTCTGGCAGAACCACAAAATGCAGCTAAGGGGGAAGCCACCTTAAGAGTCCTCTCATCCCCTCCCTTATGTGACTTACCCACAGTCACACAGCACCTGTGAGCCAAGAGAAGCTGCTTGTAGCCTGGTTATTCAGACCCCCTTCAGGCTTGCTGTATGTACATTTGACAGAAAGAGCAAAACAAGCCAGCATTCAGAAAACTGTTAATGGGCTGGAATATCAAGTGTTGGCCTATCAGCCTGCTTGTAGAGCATTGTCAGGTAAAACTGTTACTTTTTTTAATGAAGTCACCAATGGCTCCTTAGGAATCTTTACATTCTTATAGTTTCCTTGGGGAAAGAGATGAATGTTTCACATTCATTCAACATTTAGCAGGTTTTCGTCAAGTGCCTGTGACTGCTAGACCCCAGGGATGCAACAATGAGCAAGATTCATTCGTTTGTCTCAAGAAGCCTCTTGAGTTCATAAACATTGTTGTCATTTGGGTCCGGGTTCAGATCCGTCTCTGCAAATTACTAGCTGTGTGACCTTCGCATGCTGCCTAACCTCTCTGCGTCTCCAATTCTTCATCTATAGAATAAGGTTATTGTGTAGAACTTGACGATTGTTGTGAGAATTAAGGACAATGCCTGTTAAAAGCCCTAAGCACAGACTCTGGCCCATAGTAAGGACTCAAGTAGTGGCCACTGTCACAATTTACTAAAGGGCTGTCTGCATTTCTTAACAGAAATCAAATTTCTTGTTGAAAGGAGACCTATGTGTCCTTTATTTGAAGATGCGTGGGTTTTTATAACAGAATGCGTCTGTCTTGGGGCTGGCCTGGTGGTGTAGCGGTTAGGTTTGCACACCTTGCTTCAGCAGCTCAGGGTTCACAGGTTCGAATCCTGGGTGCGGACCTAGCCCTGCTCATCAAACCACACTGTGGTGGCATCCCATGTAAAATAGAGGAGGATTGGCACAGATGTTAGCTCAGTGACAATCTTCCTCAAGCAAAAAGGAAGATTGGCAACAGATGTTAGCTCAAGGCCAATCTTCCTCACAAAAAGAAAGAAAGAAAGAATGTCTCTCTACAAGGTGTGTGCATGTCCACATGCACAGACCTACTGTTTTTGATTTTGTAACTTTTCCAGTGGATGTGACTTTCTTCTGTGCTTGCCCCTTCTCGCTCCAGGTAATGGGTTTTGGTCTCTACCTGATGGATGGAAATGTCAGTAACATTTACAAACTGGATGCCAAGAAGAGAATCAACCTCAGCAAAATTGATAAGTTCTTTAAGGTCAGCGCCTGAAGCTGGGACCAGGCAGGGCGCCCGGGGGTGGTCTCTCTGGGGAAAGGAATGAAATTAGCCAGCAAGCAGTGGGGCCTGTTGATTGCACTGTAGCTCTAAAGACCAGGAGAGGAGGAGGAGAAAGAATGACAGGGCCTCCAGCTGCCCTCAGCAGGGGAATCTACACGATAGAAGGCTGATTCCGAAAGTCAGACACTTCCCAGCCTCAGGATTCAGCTGGAATTCAGCCAGGAGGCCTTACGATTCTTCCCATAGTGCTTTTTCCCATTCCTGAAATCCCTTGCCTTCTAAAGAAAGGAGTGCATCCCAGAAGACAGCGCCTGCTTTAATTTTTAATATAAATCAGAAGTCACAGAAGCAGGAGTTAAAGACTGGATTTTAAATGGATTCACATTTGCGAAAAGCTGAGGCCCCCTCTGCTGCCCCTGCCTCTGGGCCGAATGCCTTATCAGCGTCCATCACACGCTCTGTCCATTCCAGTGCCTCAGAGATGGGATCTTCTGGCCCCGAGTCTTTAAAAATAAAACCTCATGGATAGATTAAGCCTTTGAGGTTTTCGCAAAGGGATTTCCTATTTGCAATTGAATTCCATGTTGTCAGTTTGTTCCAGCGTTGGGCACTTCAGGCAGGGAGTGGAGCCTCAGGTCAGACATGGAAAAGCCAGGCCTACCATGCAGAGCAGAACCCCTCGGCGGTGTGGTGTAGAGGGGATACAGGCTGGGCCAGGGTCCCCCGACTATTCGAGAGCGAGGGGAAATAAGTCACCAGAAGGCATCCTGTGGCTTAGCTTGGTTTCTTTTCGAGGCTAGAACTTTCACTTATCTCTGGAGCTGCCCGGAATGAAAACAGGGCTTGTCTCACGAGACCCTTAGAAAACCTGCCTCTGCCCGAAGTCAGCGCGGATGAGATGGTGGTGGGGTGGGGGAACTCCACCTCGCTCACACGGGCTGGGTTTTAGGCTGGCTCTGCCTCTTAATAGCTGGATAACTTTGAGAAAGTTACAAAACCTCTCTGAAACTGAGTTCCCCAGCCTGAAAAAATATGAATGCTAAGAGTGTCTCCTTCGTAGGGTTCCCTGGAGGATTCGGTAGGATTCCGTAGGTGAGTCAGAGCCCTGGGTTGTAATGCTGGCTCCTTGACTGTTCTGACTTTGTAGGAAAAAATCCCTTAAGCTGCCTAAGCTTCAGTTTGTTCATCTGTGAAATGGGGATCATAATAGTACTGACCTCACAGGGTTATTGTATGGACTGTTTCTTGTTTTGTTTAATGCAGTGTTTTTTAGAACTGTTTTAGGTTCATAGTGAAATCGAGCAGAAAGTACAGCGATTCCCCGTATACCCCCTGCCCCTCCTCATGCACAGCCCCTCCCATTATTAAAATCCCCCAGTGGAGTGGTACATTGTTAAATCGAGGACCCCACATTGATAACATCATAACCACCCGAAGTCTGTAGTTTACATTAGGGTCCCTCTTGGTGTACATTCTTTGTGTTTTGACAACTGCAGAACATGTATCCACCCTGATGCTATCGTACAGAACAGTTTCACTACCCTAAAAATCCTGGTTTTGAAGCGCTTGGCACAGTGCCTAGTGCATCAGCAGCAGACGGTAATCCCGGCCTCCCCTCCACTTGACCTGGCCTTCCGATGAGAGTCGTCTGCCCTCTCGTGTTAGGTGATATGGCTCCAATTACTTCACACTGTGGAGTTTCTCAGGAAGGCCACACCCTGCCATCCGCATCCGGGTACTCACTCCTAGTCCGATGTTTGAAGCAGCAAGAGTCCTCTAACCAGAGGAAAATTGGAGCAGAAAGGACCCTGCCTGAGGAGCAGGCCATCTGGTCCTCATCCTTCATCTGTTCTGCCCGCTGGGTGACCTTAGACAAGTCACTTTGCCCCTCTGGGCTCAGTTGCTAGAACATAGGGTTGGTTGGAGGCGGGGGAGGACCTGTACACTGACTGGGGCTCTTTTTGGTCCCAGGGTCCCACGGTAGCATCATGGGAAGCAGAAACTAGGGATTGGCCCAGAGGCACATGGAAGCCAGCCTGGCCTGGTGCAAGGCAGCCCCGGCCCCTCCCTCCCTCAGCGTCTCACGCCTGTGTTTGCTTCCTTTGCAGCAGCTGCAGGTGGTGCCCCTTTTCGGCGACATGCAGATAGAGCTGGCCAGATACATTAAGACCAGTGCTCACTATGAAGAGAACAAGTCCAAGTGAGTGCCTGCCGTAATGTCTCTCGGCTCCTGTGAGGATGCCCAGCCCGGGCAGGGGGCGAGGGGCCACTTCAGCCCCTCCTCCCTCCCCAGAGCCCTGGACAAGTGGATCCCATCGGAACTCTGCAGGGGGGCCATGGAGGGCACTCTGAGCCCGGTTGTATCCGCCCTTTGCTGCCGGGGTTCAAAAGGGCTCAGAGCGCAGCCACCCGCCCCTCCTGTCCCAGCGTGGAGCCACGCCCCACCGTGGCCAGCTGGAGTCCTCCTCTGCTCGAGAAGGGGGAGGAATGGCTGGCCCTCGAGGTCAGGTGGAGCAGGGCAGCTTCATCGCTCTTCGGCACCCTGATCCTCCCCTCAGGTTTTGTGTCCAGCCAGTAAGTATGTCACTGAGTGGTTCCTGCAGTTCCACCTGTGAAGTGGGTTGATGGCCTCACCTTAGGTCATCTTACAAACCACCGTCCTAGGTAATCTGTGCTAAGATCTGGTGTGTCAGTGCCTCAGGGAAGTTGGGGGACATCCTGCTATAGCCTTGACCATCCCTTTGACCTTTGAGGTGTTAAGGAGGCTGCTTCTGCCTGCATCTCTTCCCAAAGCCGAGTGACTCTGGCCTTTCTGTACAGAGGGGCCGACTGTCCTTTAGTCAGGGCTGAGGGTGTTACCACCTTAAAAATACGTAAATGGAGTGTCCTTGAACTCCACCAGCTTCGAGCACCTGTGAATGACCTTCACCAAGGAAAGGTGGTTTAGTCTCTTTAAAACCTGCCCACTGCAAGAGTGGGCGGAGGTTTTCTGGGAAAAGCATGGAGTCGAGAATGCTGAACTCATCTGCTCATGTTTCCTGCATCAATTCTCAACCACCTGATGTTGGTTGGGAATAGTGATGTGGCCAGGGTCGGGGGTCAGAGGTTCCAGTGAGCATGTCCCCATCCCACACAAGTAACTCAGAGTAACACCAAAGTGTAAGTGTGACGAAGTCCGTCACCCTCTGTGTAGCCTAATGAGGGCCATTTGGGGGCTTCTTTTGAAATATTAAATTCTTTCCAAAACGTTTATCTGCCTCGTTTGGTGCCCATGCTTTTAGTCTGTCTCCTGGGTCACCCGGCATGGGATGGTGGAAGCGGGTGAAGGGTACTGTCTTTTTTCTCTTGGGGAAGGAGAGTGAAGGTTTTCATTCATTCATTTCCATTGGTTTTCCCAATGGTATCTTTCAAAAAAGAATTGGAGAGGAAGGAGGAAGAGGAGGAGTACAGAGAGAGAGAGTGTGAGCACACGTTCCAGCAGTGCCTCTCAGAATGATCATGGCATCCCTCCACATGGAGTGCTTCCATGTTGCCAGGTCACTGTGGAAAAACAGGCACAGTCCCTTTAGGTTTTTCCCCAAAGGCCCCCTCCGAAGCCAGCTTCAACCACAGGCTATCAGTGCTGTCAGAGTCAGTAGATAGGTTGTGGGAGGTCGCCCACCTTGATTTTTGTTTGCTTGGATTCCAGCCTTTTGTAGCCCTAGAGAGGCTGCAAGTCCCTCCTCGCTCATATAACTGGTAAGTACCGTGGCCACAGGATAGCTAGAAGAGCCTGGGGTTGGGTCTCAGGGAAGGAAGAAGGGCTATTCCATTCAGCCTGCAGTCCCCACGGCATGGGATCTAGCAGGCTCTCTTGCTGTGGCTGGAACGCCTCTTGGTTCCACCCAGGGAAGCTTTCCCCATTGGCTGCGCACCAGGAGCAACTAGTGAGTAGAAAGAGCCTGTCCCGCCCAGGCACCTAAGGCCAGGACCCATCCGACCTCATGATTTTCTGCCCAGGTGGACGTGCACCCAGAGCAGCATCAGCCCCCAGTACAACATCTGCGAGCAGATGGTTCAGATCCGGGATGACCACATCCGCTTCATCTCCGAACTTGCTCGCTACAGCAACAGTGAGGTGAGCTCGCTCTGGCTGCCAGGGTGGAGCCCTGCATGGGCCCAGGGTGAGAAGTCAAGAAGGAAATGTTCACAGGGGATAATGGAGAGCAGGAGTGAGAGGATGTCCGTCAGAGGCAGGAGGGCAGAATGGCCAAGAGCACGGATTTTACAGTCAGACAGAACTGGGTTTCATTCTGGTTCTTCTGCTGACCTTCACAAGTTATTCAATATCTCTATGCATCAGTTTCCTCATCTGTAAAATGCGAGTAATAACAGTATCCTGAAAGGTTCATTGAGAGGATTAAACCCATGATTCATGGAGCATGCCTTGTGCCCAGCAGATAGCAATGGCCCAGTCGTTGTTCTATCTCTTTATGATCCAACCATCTCCACTCTGGATGGCAAGAGAAACAGCTCTCGACACTCATGCTCATGGCACCATCTAAGTATTTTAAAACTACACAGTAATAAATGATCGTTGTAATAAGCCAGAAAATAACAATTAAGAGCAAAAGAAGGCCATAAAAATCTGCTGTAATCCCACTAATTGCATTTTTACTAGCATTGAAATTTTCTTTTTCTGAGTACAGAGACATGATCAATGCGCAAACCTCAGAAAAAATACAGATATGCAAAAGGTGGGAAAATCAGTCACGTGAAATCCTACCACCCGGAACCAACTATGATTAATACTTGGGTTTATATAGCCTTCTGGATCTGTTCCCACATAAACCCTTCCAATAACTATACATGTTGATTTAACAAACACAGGTCCCCTGATTTGAATGCCTTCATCCCCTGGCAGTCCTGGGTGACTCACTATCCCATGTGTGCTCACTGGTTCCACCATGTGGCTGGTGGCCAGAGTGGTCCGGTTTTCCAAATCCTAACTCAGAAAAGATCTTTGATCAACAGGCAACATGTTTGAAATGAAGACAGTCAGACAAATGCAGGTGGTGTGCTTGTTGGACCAGTGACCCACGTTCTTGGGAGGGCTCCTGGTGGACATGGACCAGGATCAAGCCCAGACCTTTGGCTTTCATAACCATATGTGCCAATCAATTGAGCTAAAGCTATGGGAATAATTTAAATGCAGGGGCCTCCTTCATTCCTTGTCAAGTTTTGGTGTGGTCTAAGAATGAATCTGGCTCAAAGTTATTTTTTAAATTATACACTTTATACATGTGTGTATACAGACGATTCTTGTTATTTGCTGCAATTGTGTTCTATAAAGTGGGCATAAACTCTGAATTAGCAAATACTGAACCATTCTCCCTAGAGGAAATGCAGGATTAGGTTCTTGTGAGCCTCTGGTTACAACATTTTCATCAACCAATCAATACGTAACCTTGTTTCATGTGCTTTTCTGTTTAAAGACACCTTATGTAATACATATTGTTGATTCATTAACATTGACTCACAGCCAATGGCACTATAACTCATGTCTGACAAAGCTGATCTAAAACCGATTTTCTGCATAAGGCACTTCATAACCCTCTTACTGTTAGGAATGCCAGGCCAAACTTCAGCACTGCACTGGGGCCATTTTAAATAGTGAAATCATCAGTAAAAAGTACAAAATGTGGAAAATGTGGCACTAAATAGACCACAAAAAGGACACTTGTTTACAGTTCAGAGCTTAAACAAGAAATCAGCATTGCTTTGTTCAACCTCAGCTGGGAACGTGACCAGCTCTTTTTTTTGCAGCTCTGTGCACGTCTGCACATGACCGAGAAAGTGCTGTGAGTGGTGATGTTGAGGGTATGAATAAATTTTAGTGGAGTAGGCAGATTCACAAATACGGAATCCACAAATAGTGAGGACTGGCTCTCTATGTATGTGTGTGTGTACATACACACATATATACACGTGTGTTCGTGCATATGCCCATGCATACATACGTATTATATTTCACTGTGGAATATTACACATTGAAATAGATGTTTGTCTTCACCAGTGCTTTTCAATCAGTGAGTCATGTCTAGTTAGTGAGTTGTGAAATCAGTTTAGTGGTTTGTGATTAGCATTGTTGTACGAAGTAAAATAGAAAATCAGAGGAAATCCCATGTATTAAGAGTAAAATTGCTTCTGGAAAAATGTTTCATGTCTATATTTAATATCTCTGGGTAGGTACATGTTCCTGAGTCACTGTATAAAATTTACTTCCTACTATAAATTGCAGTCGGAAAATATGGAGAGCTGCTGCTCTGCGATATCCTGGGGTGGCTGTGAGTGGGGCTCTGGCATCACGCCACCTCACTTTGCACCCTCAACCATTGACAAGCCACGTGGCCTTCAGGAAGGCACCCGTCTGAGCCTCAGTTCACCTGTCAAGGGGGTGTAGCAATAGCACCTGCCTCGTAGTGCTCTTGGGAGAATCAGTGGAATAATGGATGAAAGTGCCAGGCACATAGACAGTGAGGGTGACAGCCGATGTTCCCCAGGTGGTGACAGGCTCCGGGCTGGACAGCCAGAAGTCGGACGAGGAGTACCGCGAGCTCTTCGACCTGGCCCTGCGGGGCCTGCAGCTTTTATCCAAGTGGAGCGCCCACGTCATGGAGGTGGTAGGTGTCCTGGACCGAGGGCCTCCCACCCACCCCCGCCCCGGACTCACCTCTGTTCACTTGGAATCTGTCTGCCTCTGCCTCTCCCAGGACTTTTTTTTTAACAGCTGTATTAAGATATGATTCACATACCATACTATTCATCCATTTAAAATGTCGATTTGTTGGTTTTTGGTATATCCACAGAGGTGTGCAAGCATAGTCAAATTTAGAACATTTTCGTCACCTCTAAGAGAAACCCCGTATGATCCTCTCCCACTCCCTATCCCCCTAGTCCTAAGCAATCTACTTCCTGTCCCTATAGGTTTCCCTATTTGGATGTTTCCTGTAAGTAAATCATGGAATATATGATCTTTCGTGTCTGGCTTCTTTCACTTCGTATGTGTTCAAGATCCATCTGTGTTGTAATACCAATCAGGGCTTCATTCCCTGTTATGGCTGAATAATATTCCACTCATGAGCACACCACATTTTGTGCATCTGTTCATCTGCTGATGGGCATTTGGGTTGTTTCCACTCTCCCCAGTACTCCTGGAAGCTGGTTCACCCCACCGACAAGTTCTGCAACAAGGACTGCCCCGGCACGGCAGAGGAGTACGAGCGAGCCACGCGCTACAACTACACCAGCGAGGAGAAGTTTGCCTTTGTCGAGGTGGGTGCTGACTCCCTGGGTCTTCTCCGCCCCCAGCGGCGGCTGCTCACTGTCGGTTGTGGTGGTTCCAGGAGTGGTTGAGCCAGACGGCAGCCTTGGTCCTCCTCGCGTGCGTGGACTGCCCTGTCCACCGTCCTCCCGCCGAATTCGTCTCTGTCAAAAGTTACTAGTCAGAAATGATTAGAAACTCATTCTGTTCTTAAAAATCTGAGGGAAAGGGGTCACTCCGTTAGAAAAATGAGCAAAAGGAAACCAACTGAAGAAGCAGAGAAAAACAAAAGGCTAAAGAGATAAGAAAAGTGTGCAAAGTGCTGAGTGCTCAAAGAACTACGAATAAAACCTAAAAGGAGAGGTGGTGTTTACCAGGCAGGATGGTAAAGATTTAGAAGGTCGGTGGTGCCTTTGGCTGGTTGAAGTGTGGGAAATAGCCCTTCTCAGATACTTTGGGTGGCCAGTCTGCATTTTACAGGCTTTCTGTGAGGGCAATCTGATCATATGTATTCTATTTTTTTTATCGTGCATTCCCTTTGACTCAGAAGTTCTGGGAATATATCCGAGGAAAATAAGCCAACTGTACCGAGATGTATGTACAGGGATATTTATCACAGTGTTGTTTATATGTTTTCACCAAAATGTGTGAAACAACTGACATGTTCTTTAATATGGCACCAGGTAAAATAAATCCCAGTACAGCTATGTCATTTGTTGATGCTCTGCAGCCTCTGAAATGGATGTAGCTGCATGGAAAGATATGCACAGTATATTGTTAAGTTAAAAAAAACAGGTTAAAGAACAGCATGTAGGGGGCTGGCCCCGTGGCTGAGTGGTTAAATTTCTGCGCACTCTGCTTCCATGGCCCAAGTTCAGAGGTTTAGATCCTGGGTGCAGACCTGCTCCACTCATCAGCCATGCTGTGGAGGCATCCCACATACAAAATAGAAATTGGCACGAATGTTATCTCAGCCAATCTTCCTCAAGCAAAAGAGGAAGATTGGCAACAGATGTTAGGGCGAATCTTCCTCACCAAAAAATAAAATGAAATAAAAAAATAAAGAACGGCATGTAAAGTGATCCCGTTTACACTGAAATTAATGTACTTTTACATATTTGCTCAAATCTGAAGAACTTAAGTATTTATTTTCATTTTTACCAACCCATTAACGGGAGTAATTTCTAGAGAGAAGACTCTTAACTTCCTGCTTTATAACCTTCTCATTTGTTTTTTTGTTTGTTCAATTTCAAAAAGATATTTCTATTTGGGGGAAAAAATTCCTTCACACTAGGTTGTGAGTGACAGCTACCTCTTTCATGACCATCTGAAGCCTAGAAGTCAGAGACCTGCATCCTACCCTGGGCCCTAAAGTCACCTCATCTCTCTCAGTCTCAGCTTCCTTATCTGTAAAATGGAGCTGATAATCTCTACCCACTTTCATCCCAGAGTTATTGTTGAGAATCAAGCAATAATTGTCAGAGATAATGATGCAGATGAGCTGTGAAAGCTGTGAAGGGTCAGACACATGTAATGGGTTAGAGATGTTCTTTAGCAGATCTCCAAGCTGCACTTTAAAGGACTGAGGCTCAGGGGTGTAATTCAGGCAGGAGACAATTTGTAATCATACTTGGCATCGCACTGCGTGGTCCAGTGACCTGGCATTTCCATTGCTGATAGTCAGCCAGGAAGACAGTATCCCCATCGTCATCACTAGGAGAGAAAATCCTTCTCAAACCTATTTAAAGTGACACTTACAGTCAGAGGGGACATGCAACTTGGTAAAAGTGTGTACACTGTTCTTTCTTTAATAAAAGGGATACATATGCACAGGAAGTAATTTAGAAAACACTCCTCCCAACCCCCTGCTACCCTCACCTTCCCACAGCCTCATAAAATCATCTGAAGACAACCACCAGTAACATTTTGCTGCATTTTATTCTAGTCCTTACTTTACTGTACTTTGAGAGGTTTTATAATTTTTATTTTGTTAGTAAAATATGCAAAAAAAATTTAAGAAAAGTAGTTCTACATGGCATTTAACAACAATAAAACAAGGCAAGAGTAGTAACCTGTGCCACCACACTCCTCCCTGAATCCCAAAATAAGAAACGTCTTTCACCTCATTAAGCTATTTCTTCTGGTTTTTATCTCGCTATTTCTAAGTGACAGGCTTAGGAGGCCGTTTCTTGGTTTTTCTATTTATGGCATTTTCTGTTGATTTCCTACTGTGGGAGATAACGATTCAGCTCTCTCATCTCCACCTCCCAGCACACCCGGTTCCCATTTCCCATCTTCCCAAAGTGGGAATTTAGTTTATTGGTTTAATTAATTTTTGCTTAAATTAATAACTACTCTATATTATTATAATCAAGAAACTGTGGTTCATCACTGAGTCACATGGTCTAATGTCAGCGCATTTCTCATACAACTTTGGTTTTTCCTAGAATTTACAATGCCTTATTTTTTGTTTATTTAGTTTTCTATGAACCTATCAAAAAGGAAACCTCAAACATAGCAACAAAATGTGAAGTTTCTTACAAAATAGTCAATCACAATCATTATTTTATGAATCCTATTATTTTTTCTTGAAGCCCTTGCTGCTGAAGCCCATTTTTCTTCTTTCCAATCCCAGCTGGTTTGTCTCTAGACCTGCTGCCGGGCCACAACTCTGAGATGTGTCCTCATCCTTGTCCTGGGGATTCCCTTTCTCTCTCTGTTGATCCCAGGGCTGCCTCTTTCTTTATGTTGGTGGAGGAAATCCTCCAAGAGCTGTCTCAGGAAGGAATTATGGGAGAGAAAGTTTTTGAGATCTTGAATGTCTGAAAATGTTTCACTTCTACCCTCACTTATAGATATAGGTATAGAATTCTAAATTATAAAGTGTTTTTTTCAGAATTTTGAAGATTTTCTTCCATTGTCTTCTAGTTTTCAGTGTTGTTGAAAAGCTAGATTCTGTTCTAATCCCTGATTCCCTGTTATTTTTTCCTCTATAGAATTTTTTTAATAATAGCATTATTAAGATATAATTCACAGACCATAAAATCCACCCTTTTGGGGCCGGCCCCATGGCCAAGTCGTTAAGTTCACCCGCTCTGCTTCGGCGGCCCAGGGTTTCGCTGGTTTGGCTCCTGGCCACGGACATGGCACTGCTCATCAGGCCACGGTGAGGTGGCATCCCACATGCCACAGCTAGAAGGACCCACAACTAAAATATACAACTATGTGCTGGGGCAATTTGAGGAGAAAAAAGCAGGGAAAAAAAAAGAAGATTGGCAACAGTTGTTACCTCAAGTGCCAATCTTTAAAAAAAAAATCCACCCTTTTGAGTATACAATTTGGTCATTTTTAATATATTCAGAGTTGTGAAACCATTACCACTGTCTAGTTTTATGACATTTTTATCACCCCCAAAAGAAACCCATACCTCCCTTTCCCCATCCCTCCGGCCTCTGGCAACCACTAGTCTACTTTCTGTCACCATAGATTTGCATATTCTGGAGATTTTATATAAATGGAATGGTATAATATGTGATCCTTTGTGACCGACTTCTTTCACTTGGCATGATGTTTTCAGAGTTCATCCATGTTGTAGCATATTTATCAGTACTCCATTCCTGTATGGTGGAATCCTCCTCCATTGTATGGCCGTATCACATTTGTTTGTATATTCATAAACTGATGAACATTTGGGTTCTTTCAGCTTTTTTGGCTGTTATGAATAATGCTGATATGTACACTCATGTACAAGTTTTTGTGTAGAAATATGTTTGCAATTCTCTTGGATATATACCTAGGAGTGGAATTTCTGGGTCATGCAGTAACTGTATGTTTAAAAATTTGAGGATCTGCCGATTTTTTTCCGAAGCAGCTGCACCATTTTACAGTTCCACCCGCAGTGTGTGAGGGTTGTGATTTCTTCACCCTCACCATCATTTGTTATTGTCTTTTTAACTTTCACCATCTTGGTGGATGTGAAGCGGTTTCTCCTTGTGGTTTTGATTTGTATGTTCCTAGTAGCTAATGATATTGAGCATCTTTTTATGTACTTATTGGCCATCTGCATATCTTCTTTGGAGAAACATCTATTCAAATTCCTTGCCCATTTTTTCACTTGGGTGGTTTGTCTGTATATCTATCTGTGTGCCAGTACCACACCATTTTGATTACTGTAGCTTTGTAGTAAGTTTTGAAATCGGGAAATGTGAGTCCTCCAACTTTATTCTTTTTCCTCTCTAGAATTTTATCATCTCATCTCTTTATCCTTGTGTTTCTGAAGTTTCACTGTGAGACATTATGATGAGGGCCTTTTGTGTCATTGTTTTAGATACTAAATAGGCCATTTCAATGTGGAATACGTGTTCTTTAGGTCTGGGAAATTTCCTTGTATTTTAATTTTGATAATTTCCTCCTCTCTATTTTCTCTTGTGTCTTTCTGGGTTTTCTGTTTGTCAGATGTTGGGCACCCAGGCTTTAGTGTCTAATTTTCTTATCTTTCCTCTCTTATCGTACGTCACTTATTTTTGTTCTGCTTTGTGAGATATTCTGTTAAATTCAACTTTAACTCTATAGTATTTATTTTGCCTATCATATTTTTAATGTCTAAAAGCTCCATCTTGTTCTCTGAATGTTCCTTTTTTATAGCACCCTGCTCTTGTATCATGAATGTGATATCTCCATGAGGATATTATAGTTTTTTGGAATCAGGTTTATTAAGGTATAATTTATCTTCAATAAACTGCATCTGTTTAAATTGTATGATTCAAAGAGTTTTGATAGTTGTATACTCTCCTGTGAAACCACAAACACCATATATGACATTTCCGTTTTCCTAAAGACTTTTTGTGCCATTTGCAGTCTATCCTTCCCTCCATCCTTTGCCCCAGACAATCACTGTTTTTGTCATCCTGGATTTGTTTGCATTTTCTAGAATTTTATGAGTTATGTTTGGCTTCTTTTACTCAGCATAATTTGAGTGTCATCCACCTTGTTTTGAATATCAATGTTTGTTCCTTTTTATTGCTGAGTATAATTCCATCATGTGGATATACTACAATTAGTTAATCCACTCAATTGTTGATGAACATTGGGCCATTTCCAGTTTTTGGCCAATATGAATAAAGTTACTTTAAATATTTGAGTATAAGTCTTGGTGTGCACATAGGTTTTTATTTCTCTTGGAATGGTCATATGGAAGGTGTATGTTTAACTTATTGAGAAACTACCAAACAGTTTTTCAAAGTGGGTGTACCATTTTATATACCCACCAATTATATTTAAGAGTTCTGCTGCTGCATACTCTCACGGTCCTTGATATTGTCAATCTTATTAGTTTTAACCATTCTAATGGGTGTTTAGTGAAATCTCATTGAGATTTCAATTTGCATTCCCTGAAGACTAATGATATTGAGCATCTTTTCGTGTGCTTATTGGCCACTCATATATCTTCCTTTGTGAAGTGTTTGTTGAAATCTTTTGCCCACTCTTTAAATTGGGTTTCTGTCTTCTTATTGAATTGTGAAAATTCTTTATATATTCTAGATACAAGTCCTTAGTCATGTGTATGTTGCAAATATTTTTTCTAATTGGTGACCTTGCCTTTTCATTTTCTTAGGGATGCCTTTTAAAGAGCAATTGTTTTTAATTTTGATAAAGTCCGACTTATGTTATTTTATGGTTTGTAGTTTTTGTGTTCTAGCTAAGAACCTGCTTAGTCCAAATTTGCGAAGGTTTTCCATTAGGTCTAACAGATCTGTACACTCTTCTGTGTTTGGATTTATTCTGAAACTTCTTTATTAATTAGTCCTTCCTTTGTCCCAATATTTCCTTTTTACATCACTAGCCAGGAGCCCAGATTCTTTTATGGCCTAAAGTTCTTTTAAAGCGTCTTTGCTGTAACTTCTCTACAATAAAGGTTTTCTTCAGCAAAACTGTTACACTGTTGGTTCCAGTGAAAATCCTCACCTCCTGAACTCTGTTCTCACCATTTCCCCTACCTCAGATGTTCTTTTTCTTCCTTTAAGGTTTAGAGGAAGAAAAAGGCTTAGCATCAAAGCTCATTCATTCATTCCTTTTCAACAAAATTTTCTTGACGGCCCACCATGGGCCCAGGCCCTGGGGATGGGGCGTGCACAGCGCAGCCAGGCCAGGACATGCACAGTGTGACCAGGGCATGCACAGTGTGGCCGGGACGTGCACAGCACAGCCAGGCCTTGCCCCTGCAATACTTACAGTCTGGTGCAGAAGGAGGAAGTGAAACATGTCACGATGGGTATGATAAGTAAGGCAGTTGTCAGGAGGCTGATTTGGCACATTTTCCTCTCTGAATTCCGAACCAATCTAGAAGTTAGCACTTGAGGCTGATGAGGGGTCAAAGGATCAAGTTTGTTGCTGGTAAAGCTAGACAGGAGAATGTGGCTTGCACCCAAGGCCACACCAGACTTTCTATTCCTCCCTTATCCCATTAGACTTTCCCACTGGGAAGCAGGCAAAACAGCTGCATAAATATGTGCCTCCCTTCCTCGGTTGGGGAGGGGCTGATTACTGCAAGAGCAGGCTGGAACCCAGAGGAGAGGGCACACACCCTGCAGGCAGGCAGATCCCAAGAGAGAGCGCCAAGGTCGGGCTGTACTCATCACAGACCCCCGTCTCCCCACCTCTGCAGACGGATAAGTGAGTTAAGGGGCCAGGGAGGAGGCAAAGAGAAGGACGGAGGCTTCCCCACAAGACTTCTACAGAAATCCTACTTTATGGACTCAAGTAGCAACTGGCCAAGTTATTTTGAAAGCAAAGATTGTAAAAATTCTTTCAAAAATGTTATGGTAAAAAAAAGCTGCATTTGATATGGTCTCTGGGTGCGTGGTAGGTGGAGAGCCCTCCAGAAGTCAGAGTGATACTCAAAACATGGTCCATGGACTGGCTGCCACTTGCCACAGTCAGCAACAAGATAGGGTGCTGGTGCCGGGATGAAAATCAGCCGCGTCCTGAGGCACTCTGTTCAGTTCAGCTGACATCGTTGCTTTGGAGGAGGGCTTTCTTGATGAAGGAAGCAGTGCATTGATTTCCATCTGGCACATGTTTCTTGCCTGAACTTAGCCATGAACCAGCCCTTTGGGGAGCGCTGGCTGGCCTTGTGCTTCTGGACGTCCCACCCAGAACCCTCCCTGCAGCGTGGTGAAGGGTACTAGACAGACAGCTGTGCCGAGGCTGTAGGTCTGACCTTGATCTGTGCCTGGCCAGGTGATCGCCATGATCAAAGGCCTGCAGGTGCTCATGGGCAGGATGGAGAGTGTCTTCAACCAGGCCATCAGGAACACCATCTACGCGGCTCTGCAGGACTTTGCCCAGGTGACCCTGCGCGAGCCCCTGAGGCAGGCAGTGCGAAAGAAAAAGAACGTCCTCATCAGGTGGGTCTTGGATGGCCTTTATCAGGGGTGCGTCAAAAATCAGGGTGCTAGGTAAAGGCCACAGAGGAAGTCCCTGGCACAGCCAGCTTTCCTGGAAGCCTCTGAACACACACAGACCCTTCCAGCAACTTCCAGCAAGTTCTAGGAGACCTTTTTAGGAGATGGGACATTTGGGATGAATTAAGCTTCAGTCTCTGGGTTTGAAGCCCCTATCCATCATCCATCAGCTATGTGAACTTAGTCAAGTTACCCTCTCTGAAGCTCAGTTCCCCTCATTTGTAAAATGTGGATGAGAATGGTAGCTACTTCATAAGCTGTTGGGATGATGAAATGGGATAATCTCTGTGTAGACCCAAGCACACAGCAGCATGGAGTAAGTATGTAACAAATATGAGCTGTTAATAAAACTTGAAATATACAGAGATCTGATTTGACTAATGAGACTCTCCTATAACCAAGAAGAAAACTAGCCAGCCTGCCTCGCTCAAGTTTCCTCCCACTTCGCGGGCTCAGAGCTGTGTTCTCAGGCAGCCACTGGGTGTCAGAATTACCCAGGGCACTTGTGAAAGGCAGGTGTCTGGACCGCACCTTAAATCTGTTAAACCAGCGTCTCTGGGGTGGGGCCCAGGAAGGAGCATGTTTCCCAAGCACCCCAGGAATTCTAAGGCACGTGGTCCTGGGACCCATGGCCTCTAGAAACAGGCTGGGAATGCTTCCTTCCTATGGTGAAACCTGGCCTGTCTCCGTTCCTCCTTCTCCAGTGTCCTGCAGGCAATTCGGAAAACCATCTGTGACTGGGAGGGGGGCCGAGAGCCCCCCAATGACCCGTGCTTGAGAGGGGAGAAGGATCCCAAAGGTGGCTTTGACATCAAGGTGCCCCGGCGTGCTGTGGGGCCCTCCAGCACACAGGTAAGTGGCTCCAGGCACAGGCCGGCTCAGTTGACTCAGCGGCCGGCCAGGCCATGGTAGGTCATCCTGGCTGGGCCGTGGGACCATAGGGATGGGGGTCCTCAGGCAGGAGGGGCAGGGTCAAGCAGCTGCTCTAGTCTTATTCTGCCATCTTATTTTTGTATTGGGGGGGTGGACTGCTGGCTTAAGATTCAGGAGACCTGGATTCTAGTCCTAGATACCTGTGTGACCTTGGGCATGTTACACAATCTCTTTGTGCCTCAGTTATCTAATCTGGCAAATGGGGGTAATATTAGGACTGGCTATCTCCTAGCCTGGCAAATTACAGGTTCCAAAGCGTAGGAAAAGTTTAAAGTGGAATCTATATGCATCTATCGTGTCCCTCTTTAATGAACCTTGGCCCCTTCCCCTGCAGTGATATCCTAGCTTGGGAATTCACAAGTCTTGCCTCTGACCTGCTGTGTGATCTTGGGCAAGTGCCTTGACCTCTCTGAGCTCTCATTATCTCTTCTCCATAAAATGAAAACTTTGGATGAGATCATGTTACTGACAAAACACCCCTTTTATTATTCTGTATAGCCCTCCAAAAGCACAAGGTTCAAAAGCCCTTGATCCCTTAGAGAAAGTGGAGAATCACAGATATTCAGAGTTGCCAACTGGAGCTTCTGAACAGCAAGAGGTTGCCTGTGGCTTATCCAAAGCAGTGATAAAATTACAGGAAAACAAAGTACAGAATCTGGGCATCTTAGTTAGACCATTGCCACCTGCTTAAGGATAAATACCTTCTGGTAGGCTTTTTGAGGTATTGGGGAAAAGTGTATCCACCTATTGCAGCTTTTAAAGGTCTTGCAGGCCTCAGAAGCTCCAGGCTGGGAGCTCTCTCTTCCCATGACCTCTAAGCCTTTCTCAGCTCTGAAATCCTGAGCCCATGAGTCTCTGAGATGAGCCATCTGAGGCCCACCCCCTGACCCCCCTCCCTGTGTGTGTGTCTGTGTCTGGGCAGGGGGCGGGCAGGAGGGACAGGGGCGAGATGGGGTCTCAGCAGCCTCATTGTAACTTCTCTTGGCTTCACAGCCCGAGGGCCAGTTGCACTAATCTGGCCTGCTGGTTGTGGGACATCCCGAGGAAGCTTCTACAAACGGTTCTGAAGACCTTCCCCGGGGGGCTGAGCAGGGCTTTCCGGTGTTTCTGTAAGTGCTGAGACCTGAGAGAGGAAGAGACAGACAAGGCAAAGAGAAGCTGGAAAGAAGGAGGATAGGGAGGGGGACGCACAGGAAGAGAGAATGACAGAGAGAGAGGAGAGGAGAGGAAGGAGCGTTTACGCAAATGAGAGGGGAGCGTGACCCCCGCTTAATCCCGGCCCCCATCACCACCGCGTGGTGTCAGGTGACACAGACCTGCCTTGAATAGACTCCTAGACGGTCAGAGCTGGAAGAGCCCTTAGAAACAAACTAGTCCCAGCCCTCCCCCTATTTTACAGATGGGGAAACTGAGGTCCAGAGAGGGGAAGTGACTTGGCCAAGCCACAAGGTGAGTCACAGGTGGAGGTGAGACAAGAACCAGGTCTCCTGACTCCCCCCCAGGCTCTGTGAGAGCCTTCGGCACACAGTAGACATGGGCATCTAGCACAGCCGGCATGTTGACTGTTCTGGTGAATTAAATGCTCTGTTCCACAAAAGTAGGTGAGAAAAGAGCTCCCCCCTTATGGACGAAACACATTTTCAAATAGGTAGAATTTGATACAAATCAGTCAACACCCGCGCGGCTTGGACTTGAAGAATCCTTTCTTTGAGGAATCCAAAGGCCATCACTAGAACAGTGCTTCTCGATTCTTAGGGACAACCAGCCACGCCCATCCATGGGGTTGCAGAGGGTGGCCTGTCGAATAAACCAGCAGCCACAGTAGGTCTTTTACCTTGAATGGAAGTGCGGTGGGAGGGGCGAGGCGCCAGTGCTTCCTGTGGCCGCACTGCCCAGCCCGGTGCCAGGTGCGTGGTGGGTAAGGTCCTAGAGGAGATCCGAGGCAGCGAGGATGGACGTGGTGGCAGAGGGAGGTTGGAGCATCTCAGAGGTGGTCGGCAAGTGGCCCCTAGCAGTCGCCGCGGCTTTCCCACCGTATACAATACCTCTCGCTTTTCTCTCTCTCTCTCTCTCTCCTCTCTCTCCCTCTTCCCTGTCTCTCCTGCCCTCCCATTCCCTCCTCCTCTCTCCTATCTATGTCTTAGGCCTGCCAGTGGTCCCCGCGGGCTTTGTTTCACCCCACTGGTGGCACACAGGGCCGAAGAGGCTGCCGATCCCTGGTATAACACCGCCTGGCTGGGTTGGTTTGGGTGCACTTCTCCAGGAGGCAGCAGGAATGGACTAGCCTGGCTCCTCAAGGCCCTTTCCAGCCCTAAGATTCAAAGACAAATGATGTGGAAAGATCTAGATTAGCACTTGCGCCCTTTGCACTTAAGGCCCTCTGTAAGCAGGAGTTAATTGTCTAGTAGGCCTCCTGTGTAAGTACCAATCTCACCCGCTTTCCGACCAGGATTTCAGCAGGTTGTGCTGTGCAGCTGGCGCCACCAGAGGGCGCCATCCCTCGGTAATGGATTCGAAATGCTGAGGGTCAGAAACTTGAGGTGGTTGGGGGGGCTCGTTCTGATCATACCCCATTTCACAGTTCCTCAGAATATTAGAGCTGAAAGGGACTTGTTTGAGAAAGCATCTTGTACAATCCTCTCATGTTAGCAGATAAGAAAACTGAGGCCCAGAGTGGGACTTTGTTGCCCAAGGTCACACAGCAAGTCAGCAGTAGTGCCTGACCTTGAAACCCCAGTGTTTTGACTCTCAGTCCAGTGCTCCACTCATGGAGCCACTGTGGCTGTCCAGTAAGATGGGGAGTGACTCCAGAGTGACGTGGAATGAGGTTTTCCTCTGATGCCCACGCCCTTGGCCGAGCAGCGCAGGCAGGAACCTGGGCCTTGAACTAGCTGATATTACCAGGTCCACCTACCCAAGGATGCTCCTGGGCCTGGGAAGAATTTCCTTCCTGGGCTGGCCAGTCTTCCTCTTGAAGGTTTACGTGTTCCAAAGTCACTTCTCCAACCCTAAACTGATGCTTCTTTAAGACAATGCTTTTTAAGAGCAGATATTTGCAGGAAAAAAAGAAAACTATAAATACAACACAAAGCAGCCCCTCCCCAGGACGGAAGTCCAGCCCCTGACCTTCCCATCTTACTTTCTTTTTCAAGCTGTACATGGTGCGGACCATGCTTGAGTCACTCATCGCAGACAAAAGTGGCTCCAAGAAGACTCTGAGGAGCAGCCTGGACGGACCCATTGTCCTCGCCATAGAGGACTTCCACAAGCAGTCATTCTTCTTCACGCACCTGCTCAACATCAGTGGTGAGCCGCCGTGTCTGGGCAGTGGGGAGAGCACGGGGGTCCCAGGGCCCATAGCAAGTAGGGCTGGCAGGCCAGAAGTTGCAAAGAGATGTGATCATGGACCCAAAGGGCCACATTTTGCCACCAGGGAAAAAGTACACACTTTCCAGTGGACTCTGGGAGCTCGGAAAGGCCAGGCTCAGTCCAACTATTCTGACTTAGCAGGGAATATCTGTCTGGTAATTTGTCGTGAGGTCCTTAGTAGAGCGAGATGAGAACCAGGAATACACATGCAGACACAGCCAGCACTGGATCAGTCTTTGCTTCTAAGCAGCAGCTCTGAGCCAATCCGTGCTTGTTACTCCTAGCAAAGGAGGCTCCCAGGCTGTACCCTGACCCTGTGTCCTCCACTCCTCCTCTCCGCTGAGAGGATGCATGCCAAGGTGGGGCAGGGCAGGGTAGAGGGAGAGCAGCATCCAGGGAGTGGTATTGAAAAGAGGATCTCAGACAGTCCCAATGTCTCCGTGGAGCACAGCCTTAGAAGGGCCTCCGAGACCTCTGAGCAGTAAGGGATCCAGAATTCCACATACGGGGGTCAAGGAGCTGCAGTCCAGTTAAAAGCTGGCACCCGGGGACCTGTCTTGACACTACGTTTGTATAAAGCACACTTTTACTCTTAGATTGTGTGTTTTCAGGATGGCTTTGTTGGGGGATGGTGGAAATTGTACAGGCATCTAAAGCTCTAAAACATCACTGCCCCCTTTGCCCACACGGTGCCGCTGTCTCTGAAGCTTAACGAATGCTGTCTTCTAAACAGACGTTAAGCTGGCCTTCCAGTACCAGAGAGCAGGATTTACTGATCAAGTCGTGTTTATGGGTGCCTTCTGTGTGCCTGGCACAGCAATAAGAAGAACAATAAAAGTTAATAAAAACAATAATGAAGATCTTTTGGTGCTTCCTATGTGTAACCCAAGGCTCTTTCCATCATTCTTCCAGAAGCCCTGCAGCAGTGTTGCGACCTCTCCCAGCTCTGGTTCCGAGAATTCTTCCTGGAGTTAACCATGGGTCGGCGAATCCAGTTTCCCATTGAGATGTCCATGCCCTGGATTCTAACAGACCATATCCTGGAAACCAAAGAACCTTCCATGATGGAGTAAGAGGCAGGATTGGGCCAGCAACGAGGTTCCCAGGGTGCAGGTGGAGAGTGGTTTGCCAGCAAGCTCTGTTCGTCCCAGAATTTTCCAGATGAGGCAGTGTGCCCCACCAGGGAGAGAGCTCAGGGCCAAGATCAGGTCACACCAGACCTGACTCAGCCTTACAGACAAGTTCAGAAGTCTACCAGCCCAACTGCCCTCTTTCTATACTTTTCTGTCTCTTAATAGCTGTGCTTGGAAAATGATTATCTCTGGGGATCAGGAAGCTAGTATCCTCAATTACCACCCGATTTCTTCTAGTCCAGACTAAGTTTTCAGGCCTTGGATTTATTAGCATCATGGACTTTCGATTGCTGTGGGCAGGCTGTAAAGTAAGTCCTTCCTAATGATTAATGGAGGCTGGAAGCATCGTGGAGAGCTGAAAGGTTCTCTTTTTCCAACTCTGAACTTGTTCATCTTTCCCCCAACCCTTTCCATTTCCCGAGCAAGTATAAATCTGCCTTCTGTAAGAGAGATCATTCGTAAGCTGCTGGCCATTGTTCTTCCCTCCCCAGGTACGTCCTGTACCCTTTGGATCTGTACAACGACAGCGCCTACTATGCTCTGACCAAGTTCAAAAAGCAGTTCCTGTACGATGAGATCGAAGCCGAGGCAAGTGGAGAGCTTGTCCTTTTGTTCCCGTGACCTTGTTCCGAGAGTCTGGACTTTTCACATCTTTAGCTGTTGGCACAAAGTGGGGTTGTCTTCGTCCGTTTGGGCTGCTCTCATAAAATGTCACAGAATGAGTGGGTTATAAACAACAGAATTTTATTTCTCACAGTTCTGGAGGCTGGAAATCTGAGATCAGGGTGCCGGTATGGTCAGGTGAGAGCCCTCTTCTGGTCGCAGGCTTCTCATTGTGTCCTCACATGGCAGAAGGGGGTGAGGGAGCTCTCTGAGGCCTCAACCTTCGTGACCTAATTACCTCCCAAAGGCCCCACCTCCTTACCCTCACCTTTAGGGGGACACAAACATCCAGACCACAGCATGGGGCATCAATGACTTGTTCTGGAGAGTGATTTTTGTAAACATTGTGATCATCAAAAAGGATCTAGATTGGGATGATGGTCTTTCTTTTTCAAATATATTAAGGAATGGCAAATGATAGGACCATGTGGGTAAAATTAATTTTCTAATGGATTTTTTATGGTTCAGTTACTTGGCTAATAACAGCAAAGTAATACTGCCTATCAACTGTTACATATTTATCATTCGCCAGTCACAGTGCTAAGCACTATATAGAGACACCTTTGAAATAATGTTTATAACAATTTAAAGAAGTGTGGGCTACTATGTATTTTACAGATAATAAATTTGAGACTTAAAGTGGGCAAGTGTCATTACCCCAAGGTCATACAGCTTACAGAGTCACGTTCTACTGCTGGTAGGACTGAAGCAGCCATCCTCTCACCTATTAAGCTACTTAATAGTCACTCAACAGCTTTATTTTTGTAATGGTCAGGATAAGCTAGGTTATGGTGCAGTCACAGACAACCCAAAATTCTTAATAGCTTGAAACAAAAGATTCATTTCTCCCTTGTGGGTTGGCTGGGGTCTCTGTTCCATGTGGCCTTCGATCTGGGACCCATCTGGAACATGCAATAGTTGCCATGGCAAGGAGAAGCGTTAGGATGAATCACACTCTGGTACTTAAAGCTTCCGCCTGGAAGTGAAACATGTCACTGGTCTAAGCAAGTCACGTGGCTGTGCCTCCCTTCAAAGAGGAGCAAGGGAGTGTGGTCCTACTACGCGCAAGGACCAGAAGCACTCGTGACTACCGAAATGTCTCCATTTTGTCTTCTAGAAATTGGAATGATAGTCTCTGCTCTACTTAACTGCATGAGGTTGTATATAAACACAGAGTAAGACCCGTTAGGTAAAACTGTCATACAAAACATAAGGCATTTTTATTTATAAAGGAAAGACACGAATGTTTTGGGATAAGCATGACCACCAAATTAGGTTGAAAGTTTGTATATTTCAAAGGAAAGCTAGTGTAGATGCTGCTTTTTTCCTAAACCCTCTGATTTCTACAGGAGTTGAAAACCTTGATGGACCCCAATGCAAACCTGTCTCCTGAGTACTACGCAAACTTGGAAGCGAGATTCCAGGAGACAGGCTAATTGGTTGCATCTTTGCTCTGACAAGTCCATTTTCTGACAGGATTTTAGCTGGTCATGTTCTCCAGTAGATTGAAAACAAGAAATCTAGTGTATCATCTGTCAAAGTGAGATTTTTAAAATAAAAGAAAGCACACAGCTAGGCCCTGAGTAACATTGGGGAGCATGGAGCAAAAGTACAACTTGAGACCCCCAGCTGGTGGCCTGCCCCTTTCTCTTGCCATTCCCCAACTCCCCTCTGCACCATGAAGGGCCTGGTGTGCATGTGTGTGGAGACCCAAGCTTTGTCTACACCCCAGCCCACAAACAGCGGCCCCCAGGCCAACCTGGGGGCAAGGGCACACAGACCTGCAGTACAGTCCACCATGAGGGGTGAACCCAGGGAGAAGAACACACGAGGCCTGGAAGGACCTTCAGCCATTTGGGCAAACATTCTCAAAGCTGGTTCTAGAAGGGGAGTGTAGGGTATGAGTGGGCATCGCTACCTGGACCCTGCAGGTTCTTACCTGGAGGGGACCCCTGAAGTTTAAAGTCCAGGGCAGAGGCCTTGGTTACCTGCATGTGAGGACAGCACTGCACACAGCACTGTGGTTTTATGTTCAGAATAACAGTCTGGGGTGTAACATAAAAGATATGAAAGCTCTTTGAATAAAGACTTCACCTTATGGAGCTGCAAATGTGGTGAGAAAAGAACCAAGATTAATACCTAAATGCGAATGTTTCCTTTGGAGTTACGCCCTGCTGAGGCCACAGCCCCGTCTTTAAAGTCTGGCCCTCGCCCATTTCCTGCTCTTGCCATCGCTGCAGCGTTTGGCTTTGATTCTCTGTTTCTGATGTGAACTTTCTTCTCACCTGAACATCACAATCTGCCACCCAAATGGCAAGATGGTGGCTTGTTCCTTCAAAACCAAAGATTAAATTTCTAATGACCATCAACTTCTTCATTTGCAAAGCAAAGTAAAATGAAGTGAAAAGACCAGAAAGTCTATCAGGAGAGATGTGGGGAGGCTGATGTGAGTCATTACAGGGTACGAAGATTATCTGTTGGCTTCCCCCTGGGCAGGCACCTTGTAACAGTGAGGAGGGGACCACTGGGGAGGGTGGTTCCTGAGTAGCTTTTTGAATTTTATCTTATCTATGTCTAACTGAGGACCTCGAGAGCAAGGACTAGACTTCCCAAACTTACTTGGCCACAGAAGCTTCTTCTTTTCCTTTACGTCTTGCCCTACAACACGCTCTGGGCAATCCTGCCTTCTTCAGTTGCCTAAGTTTCTGTGATAAGCTAGACAGACATTCTTGACATTTCCTGCTTCCTCTTCTCCAGGTGAACCTGTGCTTTGATCAGTTTGTCTACAAGCTGGCGGACCAGATCTTCGCTTACTACAAAGCCATGGCCGGCAGGTATGAGAGCCCAGAGCTATGAGCCGCAAACTTTCCTAAGATCGCCACCTGGAAGACAAGGTTTTCTGTTGCAAAACCTCCCTTCTTCTTTAGCACCTAAGGAAATCTGAGCAATTCCATGGGCCTGGAGTGGGTGCTAGAATATATGAGAAAGGAAAATAAGCAGCTATGGTGCTGGACTTCATGGAGCCTGCAGCCTAGATGGGAAGAGAGACATCAATAAAAACTACTGAATGGGGGCCGGCCCCGTGGCCGAGTAGTTGGGTTTGCCCGCTCTGCTTTGGTGGCCCAGGGTTTCCCCGGTTCAAGTCTAGGTGCGGACGTGGCGCTGCTCGTCGGGCCATGCCAGGGCGGCGTCCCACGTGCTGCAGCTGGAAGGACCCACAACTAAAAAAAATACACAACTATGTACCGGGAGGATTTGGGAGAAAAAGGAAAAATAAAATCTTTAAAAAAAAAAACTATTGAATGCACAGTGACCAGGGAGGTGACATGCTCCTGAAGAAGGAAAAGTTCATGTGAATATGGGGATGTATGATAGTTAAACCTGAACCAGTCTTTGGGGTGAGGAACAGAAAAGTATCCTGAGAAAGTAGCAGTTGAGTTCATATCTGAAGTCGATAGGAGTTAAGTAAAACTAGGTGAAGGGTGGGACAGGAAACAGCAGGCAAAAGGAACTACTTGTGCAAAGTTCCTTTGGCCGAAGTATAATAACAGTAGCATGCCTACCTCGTAGGGCTGTGGAGAGGATTAACGTGAGTTAGTACATGTACACAGACACAGGAGGGGGCGGGCTGCATGGTGAAGCTGGAGAGGAGGGCAGGGCCCAGATCGTGCAGGCCTGGTCGGCACTTACCCTGGGCGGAATGGAACACCACGGAAAGATTTCAGAAGGCAGCAGGGACACAATTTGATTTTTATTTTTAAAAGTTTTTCTTTTAAAAACGTAAAAACGTGGGGAATAGATTGGAGGTGAGCAGGAGTGGTGTGTGAAGGCCAGATAGGAGGCCGGTGAGGAAGTCTGGCTAAGAAATGTGTCAAGTTTTAGATCTCGTTGGTATTGCTGATATGTATTGATTTAGACCCCTGTGAATTTCTGGGTTTTAAGAACCTTTAACAGGAAGAAAAACCTCAAAATATATATATATATAGGTGTTTCCCCTCTTATTGGAAATCCACATGTACAAACCAATAATTTCAAGGATAGTTACTTACCTTAATAAATTATTTTTCCTTCTGCAGAAAGGATTTGCATCATTTTGCTTTCAACAGCTAGAGAGGCTCTGACATAGTTCAGGCAGGAGTCAATGTGCGGAATGCACAAGTTTCTGTTATCACAGAATGTGTATTAAATGAGGTGAATGGCTCTTAATGATGGCAAGTATAGAAAGCATAGAAAGCTTAGAATTTCAGGGAAAGCTAAGAGAACACAGCCTTTCACAAAGCAGTCGCTTGATAAGTGTCTGTGGATTGAACTGGATGTGGTTATACCAGTGAGCTGGGCTTCCAGCTTCTCTAAGACAGTTCTCTTTTCAAATATGCAGATCCATTGTCTGTATAAACCTGCTGAGACTCATCAAGCCCTGGGTCCTCTCTATATTTAGTTTATAAAATATCCTTATCAGAAATGGGATCCTTCATCTTTACCCCTCCCTATAAGATCTGTGGTTTTCAAAAGTATTGGAAATTGGGGGAGGTTGAGAGAGGTTGGGAGAGTCAGAGAAAGCACAGGAGGGAAAGAATGATCTAGATCAGTGCTGTCCATTAGAAATATGATGCAACTGCAAACGTGAGCCACAAATGTAATTTTAAGATTTTTAGTAGCCATATTTAAAAAAGGAAAAATAAACAGGTGAAATTAATTTTAATATGTTTTATGTAGTCCAGTCTATCTAAAATACTGTAGTTTCAACATGTAATCAATTTAAAAATTACTAAGGAGCTAGTTTTCATTGGTTTTTTCCTAAGTCTTTGAAACCTAGTGTACATTTTATACTTATAACACATCTCAACTTGGACCCGCCATGTTTTGGGTGCTCAGTAGGCTCATGTGGCTGGTGGCTGCTATCTATACTGGACATCGTAGATTTAGATCATCACTTTCCTGCTTAAAACCTTTTAATGGCTTCCAATTACGTCTAGAAAACATCTAACATCTAATCAAGCTTATTGTGCCTGAAAGAATCTTTCCCAAGATCTTTCCATTTTTAGCATTTAGGTCTCTGTCCAACAAAACCTCTTTAGAGAGGCTTTCCTTGACGTCCTAGCCCCAAGTGATCCTCTTTTATTATTTTCAGAACACTTATTACTCTTCAATCCATGCCTCTGTATGAAAGATAATAATAGCACATCTAAGTTCTAGGGTTGTTATGAGATAAAAAAAATGACTGTGTGTGTGTGCATGTGTACGCCTGGTAAATAGCAAATACTATGCAGATGTTTACCATTGTCTGAAATCATTTTATTCCTCTGCTTAGTTGCTTAGTATCGGTCTCTCTTCACTGGCCCCAAAGCTCCATGAGGACAGAAACTTTGTATCCCCAGTACCTAGAGTGTTTCCTAGGATTGACCAAGTGTGCACTCAATTGCTTTTTTGGTAAATGAATAAAAGGGGAAAGCGGCTCAACTTCTGTGTTGCTTGTCTTTAACTTAGAAATTCTGTTTCACATACTGAGCTGCTTTGGCTGAAAAAAAAATTTGGAGAACTTTGCTCTAGAGCAGAAAAAAAATTATATTTAAAATATATAAGATAGCGCTTCATGAGTAGATCCTATGGTCTGAAATAGATGCGACTGGGTGATTGAAAACCATTCGTTGTCATGTTTACTGGCCTTATGTAAGTTTTATCCCTTTCAGTGTCCTGTTGGATAAACGTTTTAGGGCCGAATGTAAGAATTATGGAGTCATCATTCCGTACCCACCGTCCAACCGCTATGAAACGCTACTGAAGCAGAGACACGTGCAGGTACGATGACAGGAGCCCCAGTGGAGGGGGAATGGAGCTCTGAGATCAGGACTGCCTACTGTCTGCCCTGTGTATTGCCCCATGTGGACTTCTGAGCACAGGTGGAACGCAGCCTCAGAATGTTACAAAAAGTAAAAAGGCATTGGGCTTCCTTTGGTTCAAGTTCTAGGCTTCTCAGCCCATCTGCCGCTCACCTCTGGGAGTAGTGGTGGCCACCCAGGCCTTTGCCTTTGCAGCATAAGCTGCAGGCCCCTTCCTTCAGTTGGGGCTGGGTGACTCCATCTCTGAACAGCACGAATGCTGGCCTGAGTGAAGGCGGCTGTGGGGCCTTTGAAGGGAAGCATATCAGGCTAAACCCAGGGTAGAAATGACGGTTTGTGTTTGTGGAGTTGGTTTCTGTTAACATTTGACCTCAGATGTAGAGGAAATGCTGCCAGGAGCTCAGAAACACATCCTGCTTCAAAATAGGAATGTGAGCCGGCCAGACAAAACAAGAGATGCTCCCGCAGACTTTGCACTCCACTCCTAGGCTGTACCATCAGCCACACAGTGGCAAAATGGCCAGTACACTGTGGCTTCTGTGTGTTTATTGTGTGGTCCGTGGTGTTTGTGGAGAAAACTCCAGTGAAGAGGGGTAGGGCTGAGGCTGAGAAGATGCCCTGGGTGAGGAGCAAAGGATTTACCTGGAAGCCCTGGACATTCCCATTGCTATGAGAAACCCCAGGGAAATGGATACTCATAGAAGAAAAAAGAACATTGTCACCTCAGCCAACAGCGGGGGCTCAATGCCTTTCCTCCAGCATCTCAGAAGATTACAGTTATCAGTTCCCAATGCTGCCAGAATTAGTCACAGGACATTAAATACTGAGGGCTTTATGTCTGCACGTAAAGAGATGGCTAAGGAGCCCTAGTCTGTTGGTGGAAATTCTCTCCCAAAAGGGAAGTTGGAAAAAATAAAATAGTTAAGAATAATCCTTGGGCGCCTAGCCAAGTGCACTGTACACAGCAGGTACTCAATTAATATTTATTGCTATCTACATAGCATCTGCAACAGTGCCCACGTGTACCCCAGTGGGAATTATCATAAGCTATATTTTCCATCCTATAACCAGCCATGCATCCTCATGCTTTTAAACTCATCCCCATAAAGGCACACAGTAGGTCCTTGCTGAGGGGCTGCTATTCCTGGTGATGGTGAATTGGGGCACAGGACCTATGCAGGAAGAAACATCGGGGGTAAATTTAGGATGTTGGTATAGCACAGGGTACCGGAGCCCATCCTAGCCTCTTCCTGCAGTCTGAATGAATCGTACTTTTCCTCAACTTTCTGTATTTCAAACCTACAGCAAAGTTGAAGGAATAACAAGATGAACACGTGTATACTCTATAGCCAGATTCATGATTATTAATGTTCTACCACATTTGCTTCACTTTCTCTTTCTTATGTATGTGTTTTTTCTCTCTCACAAATACAGTAAATGTACTGTAAATATATATTCATAGTATATATAAATAGCTTATAAAAATATATTTACCTATAAATATAATAATATATTAAATTAATATATTATTTAATATATTAAAATATATACATACCTTTTCTCTTAGCCATTTGAGGGTAAGTTGCAGGCATCATGACACTCAGCCCTGAATCCCTCAGCGCACGTCTCTTAAGGACAAGGACATTCTCTCGGAATCAAAATAGAATTATCATATTCGGGAAATTTAACAATACTGTTTTCTACATAGAGTCCCCATTTGTCCAGTAATGTCCTTTATACTTTTAATCCAATTTCCTGTTAGTGCATTGCATGTAGTTGTCATGTGCCTGTGCGAATCTTAAGTAACTTTTCTCTCTCTCTTTCCCATCCAGCTGTTAGGTAGATCTATTGACTTGAACAGACTCATTACCCAGCGCATCTCTGCCGCCATGTATAAATCCTTGGACCAGGCCATCAGCCGCTTTGAGAGTGAGGACCTGACCTCCATCGTGGTAAGAGACTGGGGGCTGGTGGGAGTTCTGTTCTGGGATTCCTCAGACGAGAAGCCTAGTTGGGGGCCGTTGTTAGTCTAGTATTGAGCTAGTTAAAGAGAAGCAGTGAATCTCTTTCCCATCTGAATGGAGCAGGAAAAAAAAAAGACTTGAAATGTATGAGGGTAATCTTACCCTCCTGATTGGCTGGAGTGTGGGAGTGGAGGGGAATCTTGAAATCTTTAGAGATGGCCAACCCTAGGGCCCAGCTGCTTGCCCTTAGGAGTCTTCAGATCCGAGTAAGAAGGGGGATGGTACTAAGGAGCTAGGAAAGGATGCACAACGGGGTCAGCTTCATGAGTGTGCAGTAGTACAGGGCCCAGAAGGACTCTGTGCTTGGTTTAATGCTCTGCTGCCGCCATCTTGAAATTCTGAATAATTTTTAAACAATGGTCCCACATTTTCATTTTGCACTGGGACCTGCAAATTTACGTGCTTAGTCCTAATGCACAAGCATGGAACAGGCCTGCTCTCTTCTCCTTTTAAACAGCAATTTGAAGTACTGTCCACTAATTCTCTCTCTCCAAGAGTTAGAATAAGCCTGATTGATCAGTCTTTATGTGAATCAAAGGAAAATTTTAATGCTTTCAAAAGCAGATAAGTAGAAGGAATGAGAAAAATAGAAAATCTCCAGTTGTTGTGGGCAAGATCCAGCAATGGATACTAAAATTAGTGGGCAGAACTTTGAGAAGAATATTTTATGATTCCTCTTATTAATGAGGTTCCTAGAGCAGTGAAATTCATAGAGACAGAAAGTGGAATGGTGGTGGCCGGGGAATAGGGACTTGGTGTTTAATGGGTACAGAGTTTGAGTTGAGGAAGATTAAGTTCTGGAGCTGGATGGTGGTGATGGTTGCACAACAATGTAAAGATGATTAATGGCACAGAACCATACATTTAAAAATGGTTAAAATGGTAAAATTTGTTATTTATATTTTACCACAATAAAAAAATTACTCAAAAATGAAAAGAACTTTGAGAAGAAACAGGATACGTGCATAATCTCAAAGTGTCTCCTTCAAGATATTTATTAACTCCAAAGGGAAGAATAATAACTTTACAATGGAGAAACTGCCGGACACCATCTTAACCAAGCCTCAAAGGTTGATATCACCAGTAATAAGATTTATTCACACATCCCCTGGTATGTATTCTTCTGTAGTATTCTTGCCAAAAGATATCATCTCAATCTAAGCAGGAGAAAGTACCAGATAACCCCAAATTGAATGGGCATTCAAAAAAAAAAGTGAATGGTACTTTTAAAAGCATCCAGATCATAGAAGACGAAGGCAGACTGGAAACGGTTAGAGATTGGAAAAGACTGAGGCAACATGACGACTAATCGCAACATGGGATTCTGGATTGAGTCCTAGAACAGAAAAATGGACCTTCATGGAAAAACTGGGGACCTCTGAACACGGTCTATCATTTAGTTGATAGAATTGTACCAGTGTTAATTTCCCACTTTTGATAATTATACAATGGTTATGTAACGTGTTACCATTGGAGAAACCAGGTCAAGGATATGCAGGAACTCTGCTGTTTTCACAACTTTTTTTCTGTACGTTTCAAATTACTTCAAAATAATTTTTTTTTTTTTTGTACAAAGTGGTTTAAAAAAAAAAAAAAATGGCGGACTAAGAACTAGGCCTCTAGAGTCAGAAAGACCTGGGGTCCCAGTCCTGGCCCTGCCGCTGACTAGCTAGGCGATCTTGGGCAAGTTACTTATCATCTACAAACCTGTGTCCCCATCTACACAATGGAGGAACTATTAGAATCCACCTCATGGCATTGTTATAAGGATGAAAGGAGAGACTGCCTCGAAAGAGCTTTGCATAGTTCCTTGCACTTAGTAGCTTATGAAAAAAAAGGTGAGAGGAACATAGAAATCTTGGGCTGCAATGAAACGTTCTCGGGAAATTTTCAGCGTTTTGTAAGAGGACTTGACCCACTGCCCACCTCAGTCCTAGGTCACTTCCTTTGAGAGACTATAACATAGCACACATTCTGGGAGACCTATTTTAAGAAATAGATTTTTCTTTGTTTATGCCAAAATGTTAGCAGTGATTATCTCCAAGTGGTGGGATTTTTGTTTTCATCTGTATCTTCTGGTCTTCCAGTAATAAATGAATATCTCTTATGGAAACACTGGTTTGGGGTGTGTCTGTGTGTCCGTGGCCTGTTCCCACCCCTTGAAAGGCACTGAATGTTCTTCTGGCTGGGAACAAAATCAAAACAAGCACAAAAGCGCATGTTTATCAGGTGAGGGCAACAGACCCTGGGAGAGTAGCCGCTTCCCCTGAAGCCCATGAAGAGGGGCCCCCAGGGACACGCTCTCTGGTGGGGTCAGGAGGCCCCCCTCTTCTGAGAAACAAACCGCAGAATGTGCTCCCCTCAGCCCTTCCCTCCACCTTAGAAACTCTTATCTGAGATGGGGAGGCGGCTTGAGGCCAAGCTGAAGGGTTACAGACATTTCTTCCATCAGTCGCCCTCATCCTGCACAGCTGAGCAGATAGTCTCCAGGAGAGCTGATGCTGACAACAGCCGGCAGCCTGCAGGCTGTGTTTTGTTTAGGCTGCAGAGCATATTTGAAACTTTGAGCCAACATTTAACATTTGGAAGGATTCGAATAAAACTGCAGACCAGCCTTCCCAGATGGCAACAATTGCCTAGAAATGACTAGTCGTTTCTGTCAGCTGGGCTGTGCTGTCTTCGGTTTGCTGCAAGCCCCACTGGTGCACTTCATTCATATGTATGACCTACCAGCCCTTGCTGTGCCTGAGTTTGAGACTCAGCCTGCTCTCCTCACCTGCCTGGGGTCTCAGAGCAGATTAACAATCTGACAATCCGGTTCCTGGTTCCCATTGCATAGCTCTTTCCACTACTTAACAGAAGTTTGCCCATGGGGGTGTTTTGTTTCCCCAGTTCTGCTTCTTTGTTGCCCCTCAGTAAACTGGCTTCACTATCGAAAGCTGATATCCTCTCAGAAGGCACCTGAACACTCCCGAGGCCGTTTAAACCTTCTGTGCCCTGCATCACTGAGCCCTGCGGCCAGTAGGCAAGGGCCCTCTCCTGATTTACAGGCCAGAAGAACATGCTGATGCAAAGGCACAGTTTGGATTAACATAACAAAAACCCCTGTGCTGTTGCAAGGTGCAAGACGTGGACCTTCCTTTCCAGCAGCCCTGCATCTGCAGAGCTGAGGACTCTCCTTCATCTTCCTTGTGAACACTGGCACGCGTTTGTGAGACTGTTAAAATCGCTGAGTATTAGAACAGAAACCATCCCTCGGTTTCTCATCTACACTCATCTTCCTGGTAACAGGGTACCTCAGTGTGCCATTCCAGAATTGAAATCCAGATTTTGACCTTCTTTTGGAAGATTGCAGGATCTGCCATCACTAAGCCCCATTTCGAGTGGCAACCCTCAGATGCAGTCAAGTACCAGCTCTGCCTTGGTCTGGGCAGGGGCTCTCCAGTTTGCCACAGACAGCCCAGCCCCAGGTCTCACGCCTGCCCCAGCTTATCTCTGTACCTGACCTTTCTGGCCCCTGCAGCTATTTAAGTGTGCAACCTTTGATCTAATTCTCTATCTCCAGTTTAGAGCCATAGAATCTGAGTTTCAGAGAGGCAAAGCTCCAAGATTAGAAGAATGGTCTGGGGCCTTCTCCTGACCACACACTGGACCCCAGCCAGGGTTAGGGGGGCCTTGGGGCTGATGAGAATAAAGTTGAATCCCTGGTGTGGGGCTGCTTCCTGTGACTGTAGACAGCTGAGCTCCATACCCCAGCTGTTAAAGCTGGCCCTCTGGCCATCTCATGTCCTGGCCGTGCTCTGGGAAACTGCCCTTTCTGTGTCACAGGGGCCAAACGTGATTTGGAATCAGAAGACCGGGGCTCGCATCCTAAGCCCTATTCTATATTCACTATGTGACCTTGGGCAAGTTACTTAACCTGCCAAGCCTCAGTTTTTCTCTCTATGAAACAGGGGCATCTCAAAAGACAGCTTAACCAAAACCATGTAGGAGTGTCCTAGAGTGTCACGTAGAGGTATGTCTTCTCTGCACAAGACTGTCCTTTGATTCTTTTTGATAGCAGTGCAACAAGATTCTAAAGCAAGCCCAAAGGGTTTCACTCTCCTTTTCCTTCCCACCCAATGCAGTGACCTGCTGTGTCCGGGTATAACCACCCAGCTCCCGTTCTTTGCATGAAGATGGGATTCCAAATGCTCAGGGCCCACAGCTCACACAGGGCCATGGTCCACGGCTTCCAGCCGCACCTTTGCCAACACGTGTGACCAACCCACTGTGACTGAGGGACACAGGAGGATTCCAAAGGAGGGGGTGTACTGCTTCCAGCTCTTTTTTAAGTTTCTATAGTATACAGTGGTGAAAAATGTGGATTGTGGAGCCCGACTTCCTGGATTTGAAGCCAAGTTACTTAACTTCTCAAAGCCTCGGTTTCTGTATGCATAAAGACAGTCGTAATACTGACTTCATAGGGATTTTCTTGAGCATTAAATGAGTTAATCCATATAAAGTGCTTAGAATACTCCTTCGTACATATTAGATTGAACCATATGAAATTACTAATATTCTATAGTGTTTGACCTAAAAAAACAGCAGTTTCATGTGGTCTGACCTAATAGCAAGTACTTAGTAGTTGGTAGCTCTTAAGGTTACATCTGCAGGGCGGAGATAGGGCCTCTGGTGACAGCCAGTCACAGCTCTCTTTTACTTTACAGGAGACACTGAGGGACCAGCTGTTTCCTCAGCAATATGGAATCTGGAAAGCAAGTAGGCGTGCTTTCTACCCAAAGGGGGATAGACAGGGGATTCGCACATGGTCTCTGGTCCCCTTCCCGGGACAGGCTTGCAGCCTCCCTCAGCATAGGCTGGCAGTTCCTTCCACTCCTCAAAAGAAGGGAGTGTTGTCACATGCCACCACAAGGGTCCTAGTCCTCGTGTCAGCAGTCAGGAGGTTGTCTGAGGGGCTCTTGCCTGCATGAGAGGAATCTGTAAGACAAAGTGATGCATGAGTGCAAGGTCTGTGTGAACATCCTCAGTAGCCACGGGTTCTCTCTCCGGGCAGGAGCTGGAGTGGTTGCTGGAGATCAACCGGCTCACACACCGGCTGCTGTGTAAGCACATGACCCTGGACAGCTTCGATGCCATGTTCCGGGAGGCCAATCACAACGTGTCTGCCCCCTACGGACGCATCACCCTGCACGTCTTCTGGGAGCTGAACTTCGACTTCCTCCCTAACTACTGCTACAATGGGTCCACCAACCGGTAAGGAAATCCCTGTGCAAAGGGGGCTGGGGCGAAGTGGGATGGGGTGGGGCGAGGGAGCAGCCAGCTGCCCCCTCCACACTAGGCCCAGTGCAGGTTGTCAGTTTACTCCTGCAAGAGGCACCTTGTGGAGCCCCTCCTGGGCACAGGCTCTGTGTTGGAAGCAAGGATGCCACAGTGAACAAGCAGACTCCTTCCTGGTTCTCGGAGCCTTCAGGCTAGAGGAGGGTGCAGGTGATCAAACAATTGTATGATAAATGTACTGCTATAAACAGCCAACCTGGAGATGGAGGAGAGCCCACAACCTGAGAGAGAGAACGGCACCACTTGATCCCGTCCAGGAAGTGATGCAAACCTCAAAGGAAGCTTCCTCCTCTGAGGATATAATGGTAGAGTTGGGATGCGAAGGAAGAATAGGCATAAATAAGGCAAAAGGCAGGAGAAGAATCTTCCAGCCAAAGTTTCTAAGGAACTGAGAGGCTGGTGAGGGTGGAGCTGGGATGGGGAACGGTGCCATGAAAGATAAGGCCGGACACAGGAGGAAGCAGGAACTAGACCATGCATGAGTCCATAGGCCACATAGGATGGAGCGTTTATGAACTTTGGCAGAGTTTGAGGAGGAGGAGCGACATGATCAGATGGTACTTTTATGAGGAGGTCCACATATGTGAACGCATGTGTGCAAAACAGGCATACATTTGCAGAGCACACACATGCGTGGCAAAATGGAATGTGTCTCCTGCAAGGGGCACATGGCGCCAGGCCAGCCACCAAGATAGAGACCACACCTAATCTCTTATCCCCAAAGAGGTTCAAAACCTGATGGAAGGGGTGAGACATATTCACGTACAAAACAAGTACATAAGGATGTGCAAAAATGTATATTTACACATCTTCTCAGGATCCTCAGGGCCTGGCTCCTGGCCACTATGCATCGAATGAATGGAAGGGTCTGGGAGGAATCTACAAATGTGCATAAATCCACACACTCAGCAAGACAGACTTCTCCTTCTCTTAAGATTTGGGACTTTTAATCCTCTCAAGCAGAATTCTGCAAACTACAGCCCACGCACCACATCTAGTTGGCAAATGTTTTTGTACAGCCCATGAGCTAAGAATGGTATTGACGTTTTAAATAGGGGAGAATCCAAAGAATTATAATTGGGTGACAAGCAGAAATTGTTTGAAATTCATAAAGTTTTATTGGAACTCAGCCATGCTCATTCATTTACTCCCGTTTATGGGTGCTTTCACACTACCAGCAGAGCTGAGTAATTGTAACAGAGACCATCTGGCTTGCAAAGCTGAAAATATTTGCTATCTGGGCCTATACGGAAAGAGTTTGCAGAACCCTGCTTTTGAGAAACCACCCTGGGGGTGGAGGGACGGAGCTCTGGAGAAGGCCGTTTTCAGGCCCAGCCCATTCTCGCTTTCTTGCCTGCTGTCCTTCTGAGCAGCCGCAAGCCCAGCATCGAGCCTGTGAATCTGGACTACAGGTTTCCCATCTATGGAAGGGAAACAGTAGTTGAACAGGAGGATGTCAGAGGACTTTATTACCTTTATAGGCAACCACCTAAGAAATAGTGAGGTCACACCTGGTCAAGAAGGGCTCCCACTATATCATGTCCTGTGAAGAATAATGTTAGGACCTGGTTAACTCCCCTCCCATCTCTTTTCTTCTACTAGTTTTGTCCGAACTGCCATTCCTTTTACCCAAGAGCCACAAAGAGATAAACCTGCCAACGTCCAGCCTTATTACCTCTATGGGTCCAAGGTGAGTAGTCTTGCCCGGTCCTACTTCTAAGAGGGCTAGTGAGCAAAAGCAAATAGCAGAGTTGTTCGTGAGTCAGAAAAGCAGGAAGGTGTGGGGATAAAGAGGCAGTAGTGAGACCCAGGCGGAAATGACTGCGAGGATATTCATCTTTATTTGTTCACAATTGGCAAGGATGCGGGTTAACACAGACCTGGTGGGGCTGGATGCTGGGCAGGGCTGTCTGGGGAGGACTTCACTGAGGTGAGCAGGGAAATGGGTGTGTGGGGCTTCTCGTCTTGGTGTCCCATCTCCTCCTGTTTCTCAGCTGATTGATTGCAGTATTGTCCTGTGATTCTGGGATGTTGTGCTCCATAAATATAAGGGATTTGCAGACAGGAAGTGGTTGAGGAGGTGGAGCTTTGAAGGAAATCCCAGATGGCTGGAGCTAGAGCAAAGAGACAGGTCTTCTCCCATCTCTTTGCTGCTTTGCTGATATGTACACATCTTAACACAAACTAAACCTCTCAAATGGTGCCTTCTTCTATCCTTTGCCATTCCCAGGCATTAAGCACCTACTCTAGTCCTCTACATGCTGGGGATATATCAGAGACTAAAACAGACATCATCCCTGCCCTCCTCAAGTTCCATTTCCACATCCATGGTAGGGACAGGGGAGCAAGGTTCACAAAGTCTCACCAACACGATGACATATGTAGGAGATTCATTTTCTACCCTGGGGGTTGGTACAGGCCGACTAAAGAATGCCACTGTTGTCAACAACAACAAAAAAAGCCAACATTTTTCTTTGTGATGGAATAAAAATGGCCACCTTTTACCCCATTTGCGAAAAGTAAGCACAGAGGGACTTAGAAGAGGAGCTGGCCGGATAAATATAACGTTGGTAGACAAAGTACTCGTCTAGGTCGAGGAGCCCTAGATTTGGAAGTGTGATGAAGCAAGACAAGTTCCCACCGCTTGGCCTAAGGTAGAGCTCAGAGGGTCTTGGACTGATGCTGGGAGAGTGTGGGTATCTTCTTCAGAACAACCAATCTGGTCAAAGCAGCTTTCTCAAATCAAGGGACTCTTACAGATAGCATTTTAGATCGTTCATGGACTTTCTCACAGGAGAAAGACTTAAGCTGGTGCTATTGTTTCCTTACTACCTTTCCAATGTTTGCTAATCTAATCTCCCTTTTAATCGAAGATAAAAGAGCAGGCCTTAAGCTCAGTCTTTAGTAGGCAATAGCATCTGTCAAATTTAATATTATGTTTTCATTATATTTATTCTTATGTCTCTTCCCTTCTATTTATAGCAGTGGGCTGCTAGTTTTTCACTTTTAGAGTAATACAGGGCTATCTCTTAAAATAAAGTTTGAAGTTTTAAAAATAAGTGAATTTAAAGAACTATTGTTCGTAATAGTAAAGGTAGTCTATGGTTTAAAAAAAAATGAAGGTGGGGTACAAGGTGGTACGTGATGGCCTGAAAGTTGGAAAACACTCACGAACAAGTCTCCTCACAGCTTTCTAGAATAACTCCCCCCAGTATGACTGAAAGCATAACTCAAAGAGCCCGTTCTTCAACTCAAAAATTTCCTTGAAGTATGGTGTTTTATTTAAGCCATGCACATCTCACTTTCTACATCATGATATATTCATGTTTGTTTTAGTATTAAGATAATGTTTTTAATTCCTAACTGGCTCCCCCTAAAATGGACTTGCCTAAGAGGTGCCACATTACTCCCTCAGCACATGGGGGTGTATGTTTTCCAGCTTGAGAAGCTTTGTGATAGAGCAGTCATCCAACCCAGGTGATTCACTGGAACACTGACGTTGAGGGAAGACGAATGAGTAGTCTGTAGCCAGAAGACCTACTGCTTAGGGGGGCAGTGGCGGGAGGGATGCGACTTTAGGCTGTATGATGCAGGCTGCCTCCTCTCTACTTCTTACTCCCCAAAATGAGGCAGTAGGGCGGGTTGGTCACCACCCTCTCTCTGTAAGGCACCCACATCCGGGGCTTCCTGGTCAGCTTCGGCTTCCGGTTCTGCTCCAGCTCTGGAGTTCTTGCGTGGCATTTCCACCAGGGGGAGCCCCTGCAGGTCTTCCTCCCTCTGACCGAGAGCTGGGGCCTCTTCTGGCCATCTCACCAACCCATTGGCTTCCTCCATGTGACCAGCTCTGTAAGACCATCGAGGCTCATGGCAACGGATGCACCAGAACTGGAGGCAGATGAAGGCTAAGACGGCTGTGAAGCAGGCCAGCAGAATGGCCATCAAGACCCAAAGGGAGATTTGGGGGTCCACCAGGGAGCTTCCAGCAGCCAGTGGACTCTTATCCAGGGTGTGGAACATGGTGCAGTAGTGCCTGTAGGGGAATGCAGCCTTCTTACAGCTGATGCACAGGAAGTAGAGAGTGGAAGGGGCGAGGTGTTCCAGCACCACGGAGCTGATAGATCGAGGCACCTTCTCCTCGTGGTGGAAGCTGTAGCGAAGATAGCCAGAGAAGATGCTGTTCCAATTGGGCCTATACATAATATGGTAATAGTCCTCCAGGCAGGGCTCCGAGGACGACCAGGAAATGATGGCTCCCGTATAAGAAACGTTCCCAACCTCGATGTTCATCCTGATTCTGAAATCAGAATCAAAGTGAAGAGTAACTTATCCCCTTATTTAAGTACTTATTTATGATAATCATCGCTGCCATTTATTGAGCATTCAAGATGAGCACTGATATTACCTCATTTTACAAAGAAATGGGAGTCAAGAGGTGACATTACTTAGCTAGGCATAGCTAAGAAATGGCAGAACAAAAGTTCAAATCAGGGTTGTCTCATACCAAAGCTGGAGACCTTCAGGCTGAAAAAGATGCACCCACATCCCCTAGCCTCATGCTGCCCTGACTCAGATCCTTTAAATACAACATTGTTCCCAGCCCTGGAAAAAGAGAAGAAGAAAGGCAATAAAAGGAGAAATCAGTACAAACTCAGAGTCCCCATGTTAGTTACCACAGGTCTGTGACCTCCAAGTCAGGCAATTGTTTCACCTAAAATTTCCTTTCTGGACCTCTGGCTTCTCCAAGTGCTGTGAGGTCAGTCATCTAGAACATTCTGCCCACTGCTTTTTTAGCCTCCCAGTTCTGTTGCTCATGGCAGGAGGAAATTTGCTTTGTCACTCATTGGTAACTGATTTCTCCCCAAAGCCTCTGCTCACAGTTTGTTTGTTCAAAACCAGAGGAACCCAGGAAATTAGTTTCCTAGGTCAAGATAATCAGCTCCCGATACAAGCATAACTGCTATTTAGTACTACTGTACTATGAGCGTTAATAATGCTGATAACCTCCAACAGTTAGCTAGTGGTTGCTGCGTAACAGGTCATGCTAGTTGCTTGGCATACAATAATAAATTTCATTTATTTTTCATTGCACCCTCCGAGCTAGATCCCCCTTTTACAGATGAGCAATCTGAGGTCACTCAGTTAATAAGTACAAGACTCAAAGCTACTTTACCGCCAGATTTCCACATGCAGGGCTGCTGGGTTTAGCAATACAATGTTATCGCAAAACGAGGTGCTGGTGCTAAGACCCACTTGCTGTTTTTCCAGACAAATCAAATGAGCCCTCTTCAGATGGCCAGCCCTCTCGCTTTGGTAAGAGAGCACCATCTTTAAGCTTCTTAGTTTCTCTTTAATTCCCTTTGAGAGATACAGTTCCCCTCCACTGAATTTCCCCTGAGCTAAAATTCAGGCACAGCCGTATTCAACCTGTGTCTGCTCACGTACAGGTCTCACGCAGCTCTGTTCTCTGCCCCTCCTCTCTCACACGAAATACAGGTTTTATTGTAGATTGTGGTGACATAGTAAAAAAACAGTCGATCCGACTTTAACCTGAATTGGATATTACGCCAAACTGATTTCTGTTATGAGCTGTTCTCTCTCCTTCCTGCCTCCCTCCAACCTTCTGTTTTCGTGCGCGTATTCCTAGAGTAGTGGAGCTGCAGAAAGACGCACAGCACTGAGTGATTTTCCGATCCTTGTTTTTCTTCTCTAAGGATGACAGTGAACTGAGATGCTCAGGAATGGGAATAGTTCCTTTCTGTTTGGCTGGAAATTTCTTCCCTGAGAAATAGGTAATGAAAGGGACGAGACAGATGTGCTCAGATCCCTCCAGGCAAGGTCATTGCAAAGGAGACAGAGTATTTGTGCCCCTTCTCATACACTCCCTCCGCTCCACCCCAGCACCCCACACATCCCTATAAATATGCTTCCGACTACAATGAAAAAAGATCTTAATTCATTTACTTATGATACAGAAGCAACGGCCTTTGTAAACCCCTTCCATCCGGAGTGATCAGGAATCCCATTTCTTGTCATGAATCAGTTCTCCTATTTGCCTCGTATCTGCCACTGTCTTTGCACACTGAGTTCCCTACAGCAGACATTTTTAAGAGCTTTCTGTGAAGATGCTAGCAGCATCCTCAGCTTTTAGGACCAAGTCAGTTTCCCTTATTTTTCTTCCTCTGCTTCTGTTTCTAAATTTCCCCAGTTTTTAGCTATTCATATTACCATTGCCTGGCCCTCCTCCAAGCAGAGTGTGAAAGGAAAAGCCATTTCCATTTCCAAGAAGAGCCATTTGTGTCCCTTACCTGATGCTTGTAGTGGATCTGGTTAATGATGGATCTGGATAGAGCGCAGCTCTCAGAGGCAGAGTGGACCAAAGCTGTCAGAATGGTGCCTTCTCCCCTCCTGTGCTCTGGGCTCTCCTTGGTGTCTCTCTCGCCACTGTCTGAGTAATCCCACTGTCGCCCCCAACGCTCACATTATTCATTTCTTCAGATCAGCATCATTCACCATGGCAACCAGCATGCATCTGTACGCACGATGCTGTCAGGGACCAGTCTGGAAAGGCTTTTGCCCAGTGAGAGGAGCTCTCATCCCTTTGGCTGAAAAAAGGCAAACAGTCTCCTGCAAACTCATCCTCAGAATAGTGCTAATTCTTCCAAGGCTCCTAAATTTTCTCTCTAATTGGCTAGTTATCTTTTTCTTTTTGCCCCCTCTAGACCCTCTTTGGACAATGGTTTCAAATGCAAAGATGCCCTTCTCAGTTATCCCACAACTAAAACAGTAATATCATCCTCATCCCCTCCTACCCGCTCCCCCCCCAAATTCTGCCTTGCCTCCTACCCACCCTTAGGTCCTCTTTTTTCTTTATTCTTGTCTCCCGTGGCACTAGTCAAGACTCTTTATTTTCTGAACCTCAATTCCATCATCTCTAAATCTGTGGGTTTGGGCGAGATCAGGATGGCAGATAGAAAATTTGAATACTACTTCTGCCTAGTCCTGAACCCGTGTCAGGCTTGCTAAACTATCATGGCACTTGTGCCATGGGGGTTTGAGTGTCCCCCCAAAATTCAGGTCCACCCAGAACCTCAGAATGTGACCTTATTTGGAAATAGACTCTTTTTGGATTTAATTAGTTAAGGATCTCGAAATGATATCATCCTGGATTTAGGAGAAGCCCTAAATCCAGTGACTGGTGTCCTTATAAGAGGAAGGAGAGGGAGATTTGCACACAGAGGGATACAAAGGGAAGAAGCCATGTGAAGACAAAGAAAGAGACTAGAGTGCTGCTGCCATAAGCCAAGGAATGCCAGGAGCCACCAGGAGCTGGAGGATGCAAGGAAGGATGCTCCCCTAGAGCCTGCAGAGGGAGTGTGGCCTTGCTAGCACCTTGATTTCAGGCTTCTGGGCTCCACAACTGTGAGATAAATGTCTCTTGTTTTAAGTCACCACATTTGTGGTAACTTGTTCTGCAGCCCTAGGAAACTAATACAGCAGTCCTTCCAGCTGGGCTCAGAAACACAGCCTCAGAGTCCTTCTCAACACAGGCATCCCAAGAAGCTGCTTAACCACTCAATCAGTTGGAGTTGACACCAGAAATGGAAACTGTTTACTGTTCCTGGGTTGGATGATCCCCAAAGTTCCTTTTCTTTCAAGAATCCTGACTTTGCTTCCTCGCCTGTTTCCATTTCCCATAAAGGTTTATCTCCCTCTGAAATTCCACCCCTTCCTGTTCCCCTCAGCCTTAAAATAACATGTTGCCACCGTTCCGTTGGGGAGACTCCAGAGCGTGTCTGAAATAGAGAATAAAGTTCAGCCACCAAGTTTGTGGTCATTTGTTACGGCGCCCCTCGGTCGGATCGATTTAGACCTGAATTATTTTACACAAATGATGTGTTTTAAAAAGTCAGCCTTTTTCTTCTTGGTTCTTGGTCAGAGTATCCACGTGAACCTAGGAAAATCTCCCTGTGATAATCAGAAAGTTATGGGGCGTTGCCTGGTGAGCCAGAGACCCTCCCCGGGCCAGGGCTCTCTGTGCGCCTTGGAGTCTCGGGATGTCCGTCGTCCTCGATTAGACACTTGTTCCGTGGCTTTCCTGCGGCGTTTGGCCTTTCCAGGGGCCTGTCTGTGATCTGCTGGAATACGTGCTGATGATGACTGCCTGCAGAGCGTAAAAGCGTCCTCCCCACAGAAAGGCCAGGGCAGCAGTTTACAGGTGCCTTTTGAAAAGGTTATTTTGAGGGGAATAAAAATACCAGAGTTAGGGGCCTGTGGAGTGACGAGACAGAACTGAAGCCTTTGCCACCGAAAGTGGGAATTTATTTTTAATCCTCCTGGATGCCATTTTGACACTGAGCTTTTTATTTGAGAAGTCGAGACGCTCAGAGAACACGAGGCCTAGAACTTCTCTTGTCTCACAGATTCCAGGAGAAGAGATGGCGTTCCTCAGGCTGCGCACCTGATTAGTGGCAGAGTCAGGAGTGGAAACCGAGTCCCTGACTCCGAGTCCAGGGCTTGTCCTGCTCCTCTGGGCTGTCACCATTCACCAGCAGCACCCAGAGGAGCCAGTGCAGCCCTTGGTGAATGAGACTGATCCCCTGGGGACACTTGCTCAGGAGATGGCACCCCAGCCCAGCCCACTCTTTGTCCTCAATCAGGAAGGACCCTTCTGTGGGATCCAAGTTGTAGCCTCTTCAGCTGTCTGGCCAGGAGGTGCCTGGTTGGTTTACACCAGTGATAAATTACTGCCAGAGGACATCAGCCAAGAGCGGGGTCCCTGAGTCCTTCCTGCAGGTGGCAGTGAAGGAATGATGTCAGGGCACCCAGAGGAAGGTAGTGGTTCAGAGTGCAGGTCCTGATACCCCCAGACTGGGTTCACATCCTGCCTGTGTGGCCTTGGACAAATTCCCTGACTCTTCTGTGCCTTGATTAACTCTTCTGTAAAATGGGAATATCAATAATACCTGCCTTACAGCGTTGTTGCAGCAGAGAGATGAGCCCATCTCTGTGCAGTGCTGGGCTTAGGAGAAGCAGCTGTTATTACTAAGAACAGAAGGTCAGTGGCTCAGAGCCGTTTCCTGAGTTGGTTGTAGCTTCATCCAGAGGCTGTAATGGGCAAGGTTGGCACCCTGGATGGTACTTGCTTCCCTTTATTTTTATTCTTAAAACAGCTTTGTTTTTTAAAAAAACATATATGCTTATTGTACATAAATTAAGGAATATAGAAAAGTTCAAAGATGACAGTAAAACTTGTACAGCTCAGAAATAACCACTAAGAACTTTTTGGTGCATTTTACATATGTTTTCTCGTTTTACCCATGGGGAACTCTTTGAGGTAGGCCCTCTTATCACCATTGTACAAAGGGAGAAACCGAGGCTCAGAGGGGTTCATTAACTTGACCGTGAGCACAGAGCGAGGTTGTGGCAGAGCAGGGCTCCAAGCCGAGGTCTGTTGGTCCAGAGCCCGAGCTTCCAGCTGGCCTCTCGGATGCGCTGCTGCTCTGCTCGTGCCGTTCTGCAGTCAACAATGGTCAACGAGAGCTCTTTGCCTTATGTTACCTTCTCCGGAGAGGTAGAGACAGGACTTTGCTGTTTAGTGGATTCTAGAATGATGGGAACAGGCAAGGAACTTAAATACCTCAGAGAGAGCATCGAGCCACCTGAATGTAGCCGACAGAGAAAACATCAAATACATTTGGAAAAATATGGCCAGCAAGTGTTTCCTCCTCTGGAGTCTGGAGTCCAAGTACCCCTGCCTAAGAGCTCTGTCACTCAGGGTTAGGGGTGACATTGAATCTAAAAAACCTTTAGCAACTGCTTCAGGATTCAAAATTTGCATATGAGTCAAAACTTTAAAAATATTCTCTAAATAAATTATATAGAGTCTATCATAAAACTGCCTTCCGAGTGATAGAGATTGTGGCACAAATCATCCCTTAAATTATGCTAATAATTTCCCATTAATGTTTCGGTCTTTGGAAATTGTTGGTGTGATCTTGTGTTTGGTGTGGTCGTCACTTGCTAAGTGATGCCCCTGTGAGTCAGGATTTGACCTTAGAAATTTATCCTACTCTGGCAGTGCCTTCCCCATTAGGTCATGGTCCATGGGACCGAGGACCCAGTGCTTTGCTGCAGCAAGCTGGGTACGTCACAGCTGGGGCCATTCCTGGGTGCCAGCACTTCCCACGTAGCCTGACCAAGGGAGTCTGTCTCAGCACTAGCAGTGCCACCCCCCCCCCATGTCTGCGTGGTCCCACTCCCAGGCTACCCAACGTTACTTACCCACCAGTCTAGAAGAATTTCGGTCATTTGGCAGTGGGTACATAAGGCAGACTATCATCTTGTATTTCAGGCAAGTCTCTCACTTCATTTGGGCTTTCGATTCCTCCTCTGCTAAATGGGGATCATTGTGCCTGCCTTCCCTGGTCTAGTAGGCTGATAACGGCCCCCAAGACAGCAGGTCCTAATCCTGGAACCTGCAAATATTACCTTATTTGGAAAAAGGGCTTTGCAAATGTGATTAGGTAAAGGATCTTGAGATGGGCAGATTATCCTGGATTATCAGGATGGGTCCTAAATGCCATCACAAGTGTCCTGATGAGAGGGAGGCAGAGGGAGGTGACATGCATACAGAGGAGAAGGCCAGATCTCAGCAGAGAGATCTGAAGATTGGAGTGATGCAGCCACAAGTCCAGGAATGCTGGCAGCCACCAGGAGCTGGAAGAGGCAAGGGATGGGTTGTCCCCTAGAGCATCTGGAGGGAGTGTGGCCCTGCTGATGCTTTAATTTTGGCCCAGTGATACTGACTTTGGATTATGGCTTCCAGAACTATGCAAGAATAAATTTCTATTGTTTTAAGCCACCAGGTTTGTGGAAATTTGTAATAGCCACAGAGAACAAATATACCTGGGCAAGTTATGAAGGAATTATGTAAAAACATTCATAAACAGAGAAACATTATACACTTACATATGATCATATGGTACAGATTATTTACAAAGTGATAGCATTGGTTTCCTCCAAAAATTTGGGCATCTCTAAGTATTATAGGGTTGATGTGGTGTCTCTGAACAGGAAAGGCTCAGTTCCTGTTCTCCGTCTTGCCTTCTCCAAGGACTTTGTTAGTGAGACAAGAAAGAGAAGAGCATCATTTCTTGAGGTCTCTACAGCAACTCCCTTGGATCTTTCAGCCTCTGAGCTGAGCAGGCCAAGAAGGAAACCCACATATTGGAGACCCAGCCCTCTAGATCAGCAGATGTCAGTAAGGGACAGACAGACACATGAGTAGTTTTACCCACACCCTAGCGATGGATTTGAACCTGTCGCTCAGGAGTTATCAGTGCTTTAACCCATCATACCCTGTGATCTTTCCCAACAAGGACGGTCTTGCTGTTTTATTCATTTACCTGAGTCTTTATTTACCTGCAGTGGTTTCAGAGAGTTGGCCCGCAGCTCTCCAACCTGAATTAGGGAGCTGTGTTTATGTGCTGATGGTGTTCAAATTGCTCAAAGAACATTAGAGAAATTGTGACTAAAACAGGAAATTATAAACAGTTTTAATTCCCCTTGGGATCTGTGAAAACAGCAATTGTGATTCCAGAAAGCAGAGATGCAAATTGCTTGCAAATTCCGTTTGCTAAATAAATAGGCCGCATTGTTTGACGTGGCTGGCCTTGTTTACCATCTGGTGAGAGATGGAGGCCTTCTGACTAAAAGTCCATGTACAACACTTAAAAGTGGTTAAAATCGTAGCTTTTATGCTACAGATATTTCACCACAATTTTTTTTAAAGTCTATATACAGATACAGTGCCCAGGATCTGCCAGATCAAACTCACTCTATTTGTTCTCTCCTTAAAATAGTTTTGCCTTTTTCTAAAAAAATGCACATCTGTGTCTCACGTTAATATGGCTCTAATTCCTGAATCAAGATCGTTTATTTCTTCAGCTCTCATAAAGTTATCTGCTTTGTGCAGTGTAGATTGAAACAAGCTCGATTTTAAGTGAGCCATCGTAAAAAAGATGCATAATTAGTTTCTAAAGGCAGGCCCAGAGTTGTAACCTGACTCAGTTAGTAGGACTGGTTCAGTGTAAGAGATTTGTAGCAAGTTTCCAGTGTCTCAAGTCCTGTTGCCTTCCTGTTTTTCTTTGCCAAACCTCAGAAAATGCCCAGGCTCCCATATTCCCACATTTTCTCAATAGGGCCCAGCCTCCTCCAGAGCCAGCAGGTCAGATGGGTGCCCTCCGGGGGTGCGTGTGCGTGTTCTTTCCAGCATGCGTGTGCGTTTCCTCTTGCATGGGTGTGGTGTATCTTGGGGGTGGGAGGGGAGTGAGGGGAGTTTGTTGACTTAGGACAATTTTGAATTCTGCTCATTTCATGCTGGTCCTTCCTGAGCTTGGGCCATCAACTAAGGCCTAAACTTCTGGCCTAGACCAGAATCCAAGACCAATGAGGGGACGTCAACAAGAGGGCCCCTGTGTGCACTGAGCAGGTCTGTAAGGGGGATTTTTTGAAACCCCCTTAACAAGCATGGTAAAACAATTCCAAAATTATTCACCTCCTCTACCTAGAACTGGGGAGGGCTGCTGAGCAGTTTCCATCCACTGGAATACATTTTTATTTGTGCTTGCTTGGAAGTGCTAAGGGAATCTTGGGACTAGAAGCTCTTTGGGTGGGAGTGAGAGTTAAGAACACTGCTAAGAAGGATGAGCATCCAGGCAGATGGCATTGCAGCTTGAGCTTCTGAAGGGAGGTTAAGGGCATCTCTTCCAACCCTGAGCCCCAGGCAGGGTTCCTTTCTCTCAACTCTGTGCAGTGTTTCTCAGCCTCCACACGGACACTTGCAGTGGTGAGGGCCTCTACCCAGCACAGTCTGTTCTTGGACAGCCCTCATTGTTATAATATTGTCACTATTGAGCAAAATCTGCATTTTGGGTGCATGCCATCTCCTGGTCCCAGCTGTGACCTTGGTCACATCCCCATGTGGGATAAAATTGTACCCTATGTATGTACTCCCCTCTCCACATTCAGAGACTCATGACTGTAGCCCAAGCTACTGGAAGAAATTTGACCAGGAAGCTGTGTTTTCTTAGTCTTTATTTACCGAATCATCAAACGAAGTAATATTAATGGCTGTCGTTGCAGTGAGTGCTTCCAGGATGCCAGGTACCATGCCCAGTGCTTTATATATGTTGTCTCATTTAAACCTCCAACAACCCTATGGGAGTTGGTATTACTATCTTTACTTCGGGAAAACCAAGGCTTAGAGAGTTTAAGTAATTTGCTGTAGATCATCTAGCTAGTAAATTTATGGACCTGGGATTTGAACCTAGGTCCACCCACCCCAGAGCCTGTCCTGTAGACTCAGATAAAGCAAGAAAAGAAATCAGCAAAGTCAGGGACCAGCCCAGTGGTGTAGTGGTTAAGTGCAGCCCAGGCATGGGTTCAGATCCTGCGCACAGACCTACACACTGCTCATCAAGCCATGCTGCGGCAGCATTCCACATACAAAGTAGAGGAAGAGTGGCACAGATGTTAGCTCAGGGCCAATCTTCCCACCAAAAAAAAAAAACCCAGAGAATCAGACAGGAAAAAAAGAAGCTGATTGCTTTATGTTCCCTTCAGGGATATCCTTTTGAAAGCTCCCTGCTGCTCAGTAATTCCTTTTATAGGATATTTGAAAGGAGAGAAGAAGAATGAGAAGGTAGTCCTGGCAGTTCATGAGCCTTGTCAGTGCCCCTCATGGCCGTGAGCACATCAGGTCACCATTCCCTCGTGCCTGTATAGGCTTGAGCTGCAGCCATCTTTGGGAGAAAGTTCAAATCATGGTTTTGTTTTTAATCTTTGTAAACAAATGTTGGGAAGTAAATTAGGTTATGATATAGCCCAGTGGGGTTTTTTTTAATTTACTTTTTTATTGAGCTATAATCATATACACTAAAATACAGTGTCTTAATCAGTTCAGGCTGCTGTAACAGGAATACTGTAGACTGGGTGGCTTCACCAACGTTTTTATCACCTAGAAGCTGGGAAGTCCGAGATCATGGTGTCAGCAGATCACATGTCTGGTGAGGGCCCACTTCCTGGTTTGCACGTAGGCTGCTTCTTATATCCTACATGATGGAGAGCAGAGAAGGAGGGAGCCAGCTCTCATTTGTCTTCTTACAAGGACGCTAATCTCATTCGTGAGGAATCCACCCTCATGACTTAATTACCTCCCAGAGGTCCCACCTCCTTCTGCCATCACAGTAGGGGTTAGGATTTCAACATTTGAATTTGGGGGGATACAACCATTCAGTTTGTAACGTATACAAAATCCTAAGTGTCCATATAGTTTCCTGAGTTTTGGCAAATGTATGCATCGGTGTAGTCAGCCCAATCAACATGTAGGGCATTTCCGTCACCCAGAAAGTCCTCCCAGGCCCCTTTCTAGTCAGTCTCCTTCCCCAAGCAGAGGTAAGCTATGGCTTGTTTGGTGTTTGCTGTATACTCCTCCCTGCAAACAGATTAGGACTTTGATTACAGGGCCAGAACTCAGATGCTCTCTTATAGGAGAGTGACGCCTCCTATCATTTTGTGCTCTTGTCACCTCGCTCACCTCACCCTAGTCCCAGCCTGTTTGACAGGGTGGCCTGTTACAGAGACACGAAAATGGTTTGCTCCACACACAGTCGATTGTGTGGCGTGGCCTGGCCCCACGGTTGGCTAAATCAAACTCAACCATTCCTGTACTTCCAGGATTTGGTGAACATTGACTTCAGTGAACATCATGGTTTTAAGTGAGTTATGTTCCCCTCCTTACAGAAACAATTCCTCCCCCATAACATTGAGAATTCTCTAGTAACTGCATTAAGATATCCCTCCCCCGGGTTCAGGCAGAGTCTACTGTGACAGCCCATCAGCGTTGCATGCGGACGCTGCACTTTCTCACGTTCCAGGCCTCCCATATGCAGGCATTAGCTTACCAAACCGGCTATATTCAACCTGCTGGAGGGGTGGGTGTTCTGATTCCTCACGAATCCGTGTTATTAGTGAGGACTCTACTTGTGTTCTTCATGGATCCTTGTTACTAGAGGGGACTATAATGGTGATGCTTGTTTTGTAAAGTTTAGAATCATTTGTATTTGGTAGAACATACTTAATGCAAAACCTGGTCTGAACATAATTTAATCTTCCCTCGATGGCTCCAAAGGTAGTTGAGAAGCCTTCAGTCCTTGGAAATCATCATTACAGTTCCTATTCAATTCATGTAGAATTTCTAGTTAGCCAACAAGTAGAGAATTTCAGCTAATGCAAGATCAGATGTGGTCTTCCCATATTTGCATGTTCCGTTTACAAGATTTTTCCAATTCCAGGTAGGAAAACTACACTCAGAACTAAGTTTGGAAATGAAACCTTATGTAAACTCTGTCCAGTTCTTCAGATAAGAATTCACCTTCCAAAATCTGCCGTTTTAGGTAGAGGTTAAAAACACAGGCGTTGGAATCAGACCTACCTGGGTTCAGATCAGTTACCTATGAACTGTGTGACCCTGATCAAGCCACTTACCACCTTGACCCTCAGTTTCCTCATCTGTGAAATGGGGCTAAGAATTGTCTGTGTCCGTATGTTTGTTGTGTGGATTAAATGAGAATACACAGGGAGGGCTTCACAAAGCCTGGCACAAGGTGCTCCATAAGTGGCAGCATTTCAAAGACAAAGTCAATGATAATTTTATAGTCTCATCAACCAGATGAGACCAATTTAGGGCTCTATATTTTGGTTATATGTTCTCGGACAGAAAGAGATCTTAAAGAGGTTCTGCTAATTCAGTGAAGGTATCTCATGGGGTTCAGGGGACAATGGAGGTCGCCAGTCAGTGGCCAGGTCTCTGAGCCCCCAACCAGCACCCACACAGAACAGCTCTGCTTTTGTCTGTTTCACATACTAGTTTCCATGACATCTTTCCTTTGGACCACTACTTGGAAAGTTATGAAACCACTGATTTAGTCCATCCCGCTCATTTCATTGATGAAGAAATGGGGGCTCAGAAAACCTAAGTGATTTCCCATGCCCGCAGCAGAGGTCTTCTGACACCCAGCCCTGTTCGGTCCCAAGACCCCACCCTGTTATAGATGGAGAAATCTAAAAGTAGAAAGAAGACAACGTTGAATCAGCTTCTGAGTTTTCACATGTTCTTCCAGCCAGTTCCTACTACCAAAAATGCCTCTAGAGAAAGAAAATCATCTGTTTTACCCCCACCCCGTGGCTCAATTTGTGAAAGTCCTGGTTTGTGGAGTGACAGTGGTGGGTGGCAGGAATCTCTGTAAAAAAGATATTCTCCTGGAGGTCTTTTGTCCTCTTGTGCCACAGAATCACTGCTCCATCTGGCGACCATTGCTCCATTCTGTGGTCACTGACCACACCTCTCTCCATGGCTAGCATCTTGCAACCATATTCACAGGGGTCCCCAGTAAGAGAGTGCAGGTGACATCAGGTTTCCATCCCTTCTGTCAGAGAAATATCTCCCACCAGGACTCCCCCCAGCATCCATTTGGTACTCAGTCTCTTACTTTACCACAATCTCTGTTTTCCAGCCTCTCAACATTGCCTACAGCCACATCTACAGCTCCTACAGAAACTTCGTGGGGCCTCCTCATTTCAAGACCATCTGCAGGCTCCTGGGTTACCAGGGCATCGCTGTGGTCATGGAAGAACTGCTGAAGATCGTCAAGAGCTTGGTAAGAAGGGGCCTCAGTGAGGCCTGGGATGCGCCCAGGTGGGGTTGATAGGAACAAGATCTGCTTTCACTTTTTTTTTTGGTTTTTTTTTTGGTGAGGAAGATTTGCTCTGAGCTCACATCTGTTGCCAATCTTCTTCTTTTTTTGCTTGAGGAAGATTAGCCCTGAGCTAACATCTGTGCCAGTCTTCCTCTATTTTGTATGTGGGTCGTCACTACAGCATGGCTGATGAGTAGTGTGGGTCCACACCTGAGACCTGAACCCATGAACCCTGGGCCACCAAAGCAGAGTGTGCCAGATTTAACCACTACACCACAGGGCCAGCCCCTGCTTTTACTTTTCGCCTGGCCTATAAAATCCAATTACAGGCACCTTGGGTCTGTCTGTAGGCCTCACCCAGGGAATCCTTTGCCTTTATCCCTCTGTTCCTCTTGCCTGTTGTCTGTAACGTTTCTGTGGACATTCTGACCCATGACTTTCCCTCTCAGTTTCCCAGCCTGAGCCCACTCCTTGTATTTGATAACTGAACTCAGCAATCTTGATTTTGACATTTAAGACCTACTAATGACTGCTCATGTTCCCCTCCTCTGCTTTGTTATCTGACTTGATCATGGCAAATCCATGACACATGGGCTGTCATTCCTCCCTCCCATGCCCATGGCAGACATCTCTAATCAATCACCACACTTCTTCCCCAGATTTCTTGCTAAATGCTGCTACCAATACTGCACTGGCCTCAAGGGAATTCTCTATCCCTTTGCCAACATTCTGTACCCACCCCAAGTATAGTCATCTGAACCTTCGTTTAATTTCCCAGAACACTGTTGAAGAAAGGCTGAAACATTTAAACAAGATTTCCCTGAAAATTTGAGATGACAAAAGAGAAATAAACAAAGTAATGTATAACCATGTCAGGATTAGCAAACAGGATTGACCTGCTAACTCCAGTCATCTGGTAGCAACTGTGTGGAACCAACGGTTGTTATGGATTGTGAAGCTAAATCCAGAGTTAAACAGGAAAATGTGGTAATTGATTAAAGATGTCTGCCTTGGACACAGGAGGGATGAATATGCCATGTATTGTCCATGCTTAAATTAGATAATGCATCTCAGTCTCCACAGCTCCCTGGCCCCATGTCATTTTAGTGCTTTATCTGGATCTTATGTAAGTACCCCAACCCCAGGAAGGACCCCATGCCTAGAAATTGCCCTCCTTGAAGTCCATAAGCCCAAGGGAGTAATGAGAGAGTGCTCTTTTCTGTCTTAGAAAGGCCCATTTTCCCTTATAAAGGGCAGTGGGCTGTCCCTCACCTTTAGGGGAGAAACTGCTCCCTCCTTCCAGGGAGCGGTACCTTACTGTCTTGGGCAGCTTGCTGGGGGCTTAAACAACAGATGTTTATTTCTCACAGTTCTGGAGGCTGCAAGTCCAAAGGCAGGGTGCAACCATGGGCAGGTTCTGGTGGGGACGCTCCTCCTGGTTCAGGCTGCCTTCTCACTGTGTCCTCACATGGCAGGGTACTAAGCCCATCAGGAGGGCTCCGCACTCCTGACCTAACTACCTCCTAATACCATCACATTGGGGATGAGGGTTACAACATACGAATTTAGGAGGACACAAACATTCAGTCCATAGCACTTCCCGCAGGTCCCAACAGAACCCCCTCCACCCCAGTAGCCCACATTCAGTCTGGAGATGCACAAATGCAGCGGTGGAGGATTATTTCACTCCTCGTGTGCTCTCGTTTTGTCAGCTCCAGGGCACCATTCTCCAGTACGTGAAAACGCTGATCGAGGTGATGCCCAAGATATGCCGCTTGCCCCGGCACGAGTACGGCTCCCCAGGTGGGTGATGGGGAAGCAGGGGCGGGGGTGGTGCAGGGAAAATCATCCAAACCCATCCCACGGTGGGAAGGGGCCTCCGGCCATCTGACTTGGAGTGTCTGCTTCTCTAACATCAGGGAGCTGGCAGAGCACTGGCTCTGCATCCTACCTCTGCCCCTGGCTGGGTAGCCTTGAGCCATTTCTAGTCCCTCTAGGCAATAATCTTCCATCAGTGTAAGTGATGGTAAGTGATGCCTGCTGGGCCTGCCTCACAGGACTGCTGGAGACTGGAGGAAGATAGCAAATGGGAGAGCATTTAAATAATGAATAGAAGTTTACTTGTAAAAGTCTTCATTAGCTCAGCATCTCCAGGATTTCTTCCTCCGTTTGCCCAGTTAGGAGGAGGCAGGTGCCCAGGTGGTGGTACAAAGTGACATTTCTAAGGTGAGTCAGGAAACAGGAGTTTTTGCCACGCAGCTTCTGGGCAGAGAAATAATTCTTTCTTTCCCTGATAGTGAATGGAGCAGAGGCTGAATTTGGAGCCTGGGGAATGGGGAAAGATGGAGTCTATGAGTTTGGTACCTGGTGGTTTTTTTGTAAAACCACAATGTCAGATGCTAAGTCAGTGTGATTCAGAATAGGAAAGGGCTGGGGTCAAAAGCTCGGTTTTCAGTCCTGGCTGCCCCACTTACTAGCTGTGTGACTATGGGCATGCCACTTGCCCTCTCTGAGCCTCATCTGAAAACAGGGGTAATAGTGGCTAGTTCATGGTATTGTTATGAGTGTTAGATAGTGCTGATAAAGTGCTTAGCACAGTATCTAACACCTATAAACAAATATTAATTCCTGTTATTATTAGGAGTTAAGGCGACTTTTTAGAGGGACTAGGAAAGATTCAGGGCTGCTGTTTGTGTGTGTGTGTGTGTGTGTGTGTATGTGTGTGTGTTTTGGTTTGTTGCAAAAAATATTTGAGCCAGCCTCCTGAGCTTTCTGCATACTGAGCCCTGAGAGAAGTCTCACCCCTGAGTCCACATGTAGAGGGGTGTATGGTTTGGCCTTTGCAACCCCAGCGTCAGGTCCGGGGCTGCTCCTCATTTGGCACTCCCCATAAACCTGGCTGAGCTGTGTCCGCTTCCCGCTGACCACCCCCTTCATCTTCCAGGGATCCTGGAGTTCTTCCACCACCAGCTGAAGGACATCATTGAGTACGCAGAGCTCAAAACAGACGTGTTCCAGAGCCTGAGGGAGGTGGGCAATGCCATCCTGTTCTGCCTGCTTATAGAGCAAGCTCTGGTGAGTTCTGAACCCAAAGGGATTGGCGTGTCTCCAGGCTGGAAGGGACCCACACCCCAACCAGATACTTGAGGCCCCTCTAGCGCACCCTGGCCCGGAGGCCCTGCAAGGCAGATTCATGTTCTTCCAGTGTGGGGCACGTAATACTTCTCCGTTCCATCTTCAGACAGCTCCAACCTTTCGAACACTGGGAGGAACACAGACCCTGGAGTGAGACAGACCTGGGTTCCCATCCCAGCTCCACCTTCACTGGCTGTAGGATCTTGGTGACCCATCAGAGTCTTCGTTTTCTATCCACTCATTAAACAAATAACTCCTCCTTGGCTGCCCTAGGCCAGGCACTGTGCTGGGGGATATAGACATAGCAGTGGCCAGTCCCTGCCTCATGTCCTGTACAATAGAGGAGAGACCTGCACTGAACAAGTATTTGCAAAGAAATGATGTGTCTACACTCACAGCAAGTGCTATGAGGGACCAGTGCAGGGTCCAGCAGGAGCATAAAACCAAGAACCTGACACGGTCTTGGGGGTGAGGGAGGTGACCTGGAGAATGACCAGGAATCCGCCTGGTGAGGAAGCAGGACAGCTGTTCCAGGCTGAGGGAAGAGGGTGTAGTGCCATCTTCATTTGTTGTGATGGGAGACTGATTCTGCCCTTCGGGGTAGTTTAAAGGCTGAAAGGAGGTCACACACGTAAAGTGCACGCAGTGAGAACTAAACAATTGGTCGTAGTTATCATAATGAGCAAAAGCGTGCCTCCCTGTGCTTCCACCTCTCAGGACCACACAGAACTAGCACACTTTTTCCGACCTGACTGTTCGCCTGTATCCGCCAGCGCTCACGGTTTATGCACAGAGACTGCGTCCTCCACATTCTTCCCAGTGTGCTCAGTTTGTCTCTGCTCTTCTCCATGTGTGGTGTCCTCAGGTGGGCCCAGTCCTACAGGCATGGGGTAACTGGTACAGCCTGAGCGGTGGCAGGAAATAGAGAGAGATCTTGCCCTGGGGAGGCCGAATCCTCAGGCGCAGCGGGACTGTCTTCTGGCATCCATTCCCGCATTGGTCTCTCCATATGCTCATTCAGCAAGAGGGCGTTGAGAACCCGCTCGTTACCTGGCGCAGTTCTAGGTTGTGGGCAAATGGCTGTGAATAAGAGAGACACATTCTTACCATTTTTATTCCGGAGAGGGAGACGACTGAAGAAGTGTACAACCAAAGACTGCGAATTCAGCTGCTGGTCCTTGCTATGGAGGAATAAACAGGGAAATAGGATGGGGAGGGATGGGTGCCAGGAGGGATGTGCTGTCTTTGGAGAGGATGGAGCTTGATGTCGTAGAAACAGAAAGAACCACACAGTGAGCTGGAGTGAAGAGGCAAAGGGACGAGGTAGGACTGAGGAGGGAGAGGCAGGTGGCCGCAGCGCCGGGGCTTGTGAGCCACTGCAGGAAGCCATTGAAGCACTGTGAGATGGCGGGGAGAAGATGGGAGAAGGCGTCTGATTTACTCTTTTTAAAGGCCCTTTTTGCCATTGGGAGAAGAATCAACTGGACGGTTAATGAAGGCCGAGGCTGTGTGCACTTGTCCAGTCCAGGGATCATCTTGGAGGCAGGAAGCACGTGGAGAGGGAAGGGAAAAGAAAGGAATTAGGAAGGAGATGGAACAAAAGTAGAGAGAGGTGGGAAGGAAGTGATAATAGCAAGAGCTCAGAATAAGAGCCCCAGAAGATTCTTGCCTCTCATTGTCTGTGATCTGCAGTGAGCTGTTCACTCCATGCTTCGGGGTCCCCATCTCTGCAACAAGGGATGTGTACCCAGTGCTCTCGCAGACCCTTCCCACCAGAGCCTCTGAAATGCGCACTGTTTTACTCATCCTTTGTAAGGAGTAATTGCCTTTCTGTTCCCCTTCAAATGGACTCTCGAGACAGCTTAGTGTTCCGCTTTATGGTGACAGGTTTTTAACATGGTTCAGTGGGTCTGGGTTGCTATGGCAACTGAGCCTTCAGAAGTCACAGGGATAAGGAAGAAACGTTGCTCTGCTCCAGGCCTCAGGAAGATGAAGAGAAGCTTCAGGGGCTCCAGAAGGGTGGAGGTGGGAGAGGACGGCCATGAGGCCTCAGTGCTGACGTGTCTTCTGTTAGCACCTCCTCTCAAGAGGAGCTGGGACAGTGTCACCTGTGCAGACCCCAAGAGGCAGATTATTGATGGGGCCACAGGAAAGGAGAAATTTTTCCCAAGCATCCCTGCCTGGGTGTTCGCTTGCATATATCACTGAGGACAACAGGATACTCAGGATCAAAGACCTTCAGAGCTGAGGGAGGGAGACCCCAACAGTATATGTGTTCCAACCTCCTGCATTCGTAAGTGAGGAAATAGAGAACCAGAGAGAGGAGCAACTCTTGGGGTCACACAGCACATCAGCAGCAGAGGGGGAAGAATGACAGCATAGGTTTCCAGTACTGATCCCAGCCCTGGGCAGAGGGTAAGACACATAGCAAGGATCAGGGCTCCCCAAAGCTGTGTGCTATGCTTTCTGCTTAGACAAGTGGGGCTAATCCCCAGGCTAAGATGATGCTTTCTGAGTTTAGAATGAGGCGTGAGCTTTCTGGAGCCTTTTGGTTTATGAAGCTGAAATAAAATAAATATTTAAATGACATAACAATCGTTCTCATTAAAGAGGAGTACTAATAGGAAAAAAAAGAAAGCAAGGAGGAAAGGGAGGGGAGGGCGGAGGAAATAAGGAAAGAAGTAAGCATTAATGGCCATCCATAGGGAAAGGGCTATTTCAACTGGAACATCCATTCTTATAGGAGGACTCGGAAGCAGTTAAAAAGAATAAGGTACTAGAGGAGCTTTGCACATACTAACATAGAAAATAGTGAAAGACGTAATGTTGAGTGAAAAAAAGCAAGTCCTAGGACTAGATACACATTGTGATGCCATACATGTAAAATAAACAAATAAAAAATAAAACTCACAAAATAACCCTGCATTTGGGGCCAGCCCCGTGGCCTAGTGGTTAAGTTCACACTCTCCGCTTCCACGGCCCAGGGTTTCACCGGTTTAGATCCTGGCTGCGGACAAGGCAGCGCTCATCAGGCCATGTTGAGGGGGTATCGCACATGCCACAACTAGAAGGATCCATAAGTAAAATATACAACTATGTACTGGAGGGATTTGGGGAGAAAAAGCAGAAAAAAAAGAAAGAAGATTGGCAACAGTTGTTAGCTCAGGTGCCAATCTTTAAAAAAAACAAACACTGCATTGAAAAAAATTTTAGAGAAAAACGTACCAAATAATTCAGTCGTTGTCTCCAGGTTCAGGGAGGGAACTAGGATTAGAGGTCCACAGGGACTTTCGCTTTGTCTGGAATGTCTGATATTTTAAAAGGAAAGTATATTCACGTGAGGTCACATGTCCCTTAATGATGGGAATGCGTTCTGAGAAATGCATCGTTAGGCAATTTCTTCATTATACGAACATCATAGAGTGCACGTACACAAACCTAGATGGTATCGCCTCCTACACACATAGGCTGTATGATACTAATCTTATGGGACCATTGTCATATATGTCATCTGTCATTGATCGAAATGTCGTTATGCAGTGCATAACTATATTATTATTGAACTAAAAATGAATTTAAAAAATAGAAGTAGTGTATAATAGCTTTAGAAAAACTGTAAGGATACCGAAAAGTACAAAGTGAGAAGTCTTTTGCCCATTTTTCTCCTATGTCATCTTTTTCTAATAGATTTGCAGGGTTCTTTCTGGTTGTGGGTTCCACAGAGATGTATATGCTATGAATACCTTCTCTCATTCTGTGGCTTGCCTTTTTGTTTTTAACAGGGATTATTAATATGTCATTAACTTGTAAGTGGAGGGAATATAAATTGAAAAGGTTGATTACTTGGGCAAAAGTATATTTTTTTCTTTAAGTTAGGTGCTTATAAATGTTTCTCAGAATTCAGGGTGCAGTATTAGTACAGAAACCCATATACCTAGGAGCGGGTTGTTGGGTTGCTTCGTGTTTTTAATTAAGGTCTAGCATATATACAGTAATATATGGAATATGCAGGATTCTCACTGCATAGACTAATCGAATCGTCTGTTTTACGTGGATGGACATTTGGGTTGTTTACAGAGTGCCGCTGTTAGGAATAAAGATGTCGTGACTATCCTTGTACATTTCTTTTGGTAGATATATGCACTCATTTTTATTAGGTAAATTTACCTCATCGTGGAATGGCTGGGTCAATGTGTAGACATATATTTACCTTCAGTAGATACTGCCAAACAATTTTACAAAGCAGTTGTACCCGTTTATTCTCCCATTCAGCAAAGTATGGAGTTAATGTCTTCGCATCCTCATGAACACTTGGATTTGTCCATCTTTTCAGTCATAGTTATTCTGGGGGATGTGTGGTGATATCTCCTTATGGCTTTGATTTCCCTGGTGACTGATGATGCTGGACCTTTTTCCATATGGCATTGCTATTTTGTCAGCCTCATTTGTGAAATGCTCTTCAATATTTTGCCTGTTTTTTAACTGAGTTATCTTTTTCTTATGGATTTGTAGGCATTATTGATATATTATGGAGCATGTATTGCAGATGTATATCTGTGGCCTGTCTTTTGATGAACAGAAGTTCCTAAGGCTTAGTGTATTTATCATTTTTTTCCCTGTATGGTTGGTGCTTTTTTGACTTATTTAAAAAATCTTCGCTACTCTAAAGTCAGGAAGATATTTTATCTCTGAAAGTTTTAGAGTTTAGCCTTTCAAGACTTAACAGACCTTTATTCCCCTGGAATTGATGTTTGTGTTTGGTGGGAGGTAGAAACCCAGTTTTCTTTCTTTGCAAGTTGTCCCAGCACCACTGCCTGAGAAGACCACCTTCACCCCTCTCTGCAGTGATCTGGTGTTTATCAAGCAACCACACAGTGTCTGGTCATGGCAGGCTCTTAAATATTTGTTGGGTCTAATCTGAAATGAATCAACATTTGTTAAGTATGTATTTAGAAGTCTGGTATGTTTTTAAAGGAATTCTGCTCTTGGCGACTAGTGTTTCCTCCACTGTCTCCTACCCTGAGAAATCATAAGGTGGTCGTCAGGGAAATACTCCACAGTCAGCAAGTTTTTCTTCAAATTTTGTGTGGTTTTCGGGCCATCAGTCCATTGTTTGTTATGCCACCACTCACCAGAGGAGGGCGCTATTTATTCATGTGAGCAAGGGAGGGCCCGAGCCCCGGGGAAGGAGGCTGCCCTTCTGTCTGCGTTTTACTGCAGGGCCTCCCGCCGAGGCCTTGAGTGTTCTCTGCCTTTGGCCCTGTTGTTTGGTTCTTCTCCCCTCCTTATAGTTGAGTGGGCCACGGTCACACTCTGGTCAATCATGAGAGCATTACTTCTCTTACAGGAGGCGAGGAGAGTCTGAATCCTAACTCACAGAATCAAATGCTGTCAGATCTGGGAAAGCTGTCAGAGGCCATCCAGGGCACTGACATTTTGGGCCAGATAACCCTTTCTTGTTGGAGCTGTCTTGTGCTTTGTAGGATGCTGAGCAGCATCTCTGGGCTCTACCCACCAGGTGCTGGTAGCACCCTCCCCAGTTGTGACAACCAAAAGTGTCTCCAGATATTGCCTAATATTCCTCCGGAGGACAGAACCTCCCCCTGTTGAGAACCACTGATCTAGTGCAGTTGCCCATTTTGCAGCTAGGAAACTGAGGCCCCAGAAAAGAGATGACCTTCCCAGGGTTACAGCTAGTGCGGGAGTTGGGGCGAGGACCAAAGGTCCTTATGGTCAGCATCCTCAGTGACAGAGAGCTGCTCCCTGAGCTCTGCACATTGCCATGTTGGTTTTTGTATTAGTTCCAGCTCCGCATGTGACCACCTCTATGTCCTGCTTCCTCTTTATAGTCCCTTTTCTTTATTTTTGCTTTTCTTATTGCATATCTGAAATAAATTCATTGCTTGAAACCCAGAAAAACAGAAAGAAAACAAAAGCCACAATGCTACACTAAGATAACCACTGTTCACATTCCACAGGATATCCTTCCAGATGTTTTTATGTTCCAGCGTATTAATATTAATTTTTCTCATGTGTATATTTGCTTTAGTTTATTTGTTTAGTTATAAAAGTAATATTCACCAAACTGAGAGGAGCGGTTACCTCCATGGGGTATGAACAGGGGCAGGAGACAGGGGTCTTCCACTTTTTACTTTACACTCTAAATTGTTGTTTGAATTTATTGCTTTTTTCCTTTAAGAAGAAATACTCACATAACAAATGTAAACAATCCTGATGCTTGGGAAGTAAAAAGCAAGAGCCCAGCCTCCACCACCATCTCAGACCCTCCCTCCGTGTTGCCACCTCTACCAGATGCAGGGTTATTTTGCCCCTCACCCTAGAAAAGACTCCTGCATGTCCCCAGGACGCGCATTCTGTCCCTGCACCCAGGCTCCTTGAGCAGCGCCCTTCCACCTTTGCATATGAGCATTTTCTCAGCCCAGACCCAGAGCCCCGTGGTGTCCTTGATAGAAAATGAGCCAGGCTTTGTGGAAAGGAGGCATCTTGACTCCCAGTAATATCTTTCCTTTCTGTGACTTTACAGTTTTTAATTATTTTTACCTCCTTTCAGACATGTCCTAATCTGCAAAACAAACGTGCTAGGCCTGTCAGCATGTCAGGTACCTGGCAAAGATGGTCAGACAGGTATGAGCTGTGGCCTCTGCAGACATGACCGAGAGCCCCCATGGGCCAGGCAGTGTGTGAGACTCCAGGGCTCACAGATCGTTGATCACAGTCCCTTCCCTGATGGCGTCATTCACCGTCTACACCCTCAGTCTTCAGCATAGAGAGTTAACCCTCCAGGGGGTGGGCAGGATAATCTCAGAGCTTTTAACTATTTATTTACTAAAAAGAATAAGAAAGAAATTAAGCCTCCTGTTTATATTAACACACTTTGAAAATGACAGCTGTTCAGAATTGATAAAATAAATACTTGTCAGTTGAGATGTTTGCTCAGAATTTTACTGATGAAAGTATATGGTCAGAAAAGTTTGGAGAGAGCCAGCCCTGGTGGCCTAGTGGTTAAAGTTCAGCACCCACTGCTTCGGCGGCCCGGGTGAGTTTCCCGGTCATGGAACCACGCCACCCGTCTGTCAGTTGCCACACTGTGGCAGCGGCTCACAAAAAGAACTAGAAGGACTTACAACTAGAATATACAACCGTGTACTAGGGCTTTGGGGAGAAAAAAAAAAAAAAGAGGAAGATGGGCAACAGATGTTAGCTCAGGGTGAATCTTTCCCTGCAAAAAAAACAAAAACAAAAAAATGGAGACCACCGGCCTAGGTCCACAACAACAGAATGAAAAATGGCCTAAAACAAGAATTGATCTGTGGGAACAGAGAGGAGAAGATGGTGGAAAGATTTCCTGGGTGGGGGTCATTTTTGTATCCTCCACACCTAACACAGGGCTCATTATCTATGGCCTAAATGAATGAGGGAGGAGCGTTTCAGCTCAGTCGTAGATGATGAATAGAAGTGTACCTGGTTATCCTCTAAAATCTTCAAGATACTGCCGTTCAGTTTGAGACAGAATCACCTTTGTCCAAAGCTACCTCAGTCCTTGAAATGTGCCATGCTCATTTCATTAGCCTTGCCAATAATCGCCAAGAGATAAGAGCTTGGTGATTCAATTCTGTGTTGATGACTTTCCTGTGAGGAATCCCAATGGGTAGAATGCCTTGTTTGCTTTACTGAGTGTTACTGTCCAGTGGACATCTCCAAACACTTGGGAGGGAGTGTCGGGGGTCTCAGCTGCGGCTGCTCATTAAAATCACACAGAAAGCTCCTAAAATACCCTGTTGTCTGAGCCCCATTCCACTCCAAGGAAAACAAAATCTATTTTTTTTTTTGAGAAAGATTAGCTCTGAGCTAACATCTGCCACCAATCCTCCTCATTTTTGCTGAGGAAGACTGGCCCTGAGCTAACATCTGTGCCCATCTTCCTCTACTTTATATGTGGGATGCCTGCCACAGCATGGCCTGACAAGTAGTGCATAAGTCCACACCCAGGATCCAAACCAGCAAACCCCGGGCCGCTGAAGCATAATGTGCAAACTTAACCACTGTGCCACCAGGCCAGCCCCAGAAAACAAAATCTTTATAAGTGGGCCCAGGCTTTTTAAAACCTCCACACTTGATTCTAATGTGCAGCCAGGTTGGAGAATCACTGATTGTCTCTTCTTGAACTAGTGTTTCCAAGGTTAGTCATTGATGTGTCCTTGTCACAATTCTTGCCATATCTGCAGACCACTGGTCCTGTTTATTTACATAATATTTTTATTAACTTACTTTTTTAACTTAAACTTATTTTAAGGGGAAACTTTATATCACTTCTCTTAAAAAATTCTCTCTTACTACCACTAGACAGCAACCAGAATAATAAATTCAATCAAAATGAAGCAAAGTCGTAGGATTCCAGCTGTTGCCTGCCCAGCCCTCTGCAGCTGAGGCCTGCTTCCTCTCTCTGTTAAAAATGGGGATTAGCAAATGTTAGAGAGGTGTTAACTCGTGCTGGTTCCGTATGGAGACTTGCTCATTAAAGTTGTCAGAAAGATGGATAGGAAACGGAAGAGGAAATAACTGTCTCACAGTATGACTCACTGTCATTAAATATCATTTCCCTGTACCCCCAGTTCCCACCCTTTGGGACATGCCACCCTCGGAAGACATTGACATGCATTTGGAGGGAAAGGCAGAGCTACTTTCTAGGCAAGTTTCTTGGCTGTGGATCTCTCCCAGTTGACCAGACATGGTTCTGATCCAGAATAACAATTCTTTTTCCCCTGGACAATTCGAGGGGTGGGGGAAGGGGTGGAGGTGAGACATAGTCATGTGTAGCATTATTCCAGTGAGGCACAGATTGGTGGGAAAGACCACACGCTCAGAGAATGAGATAAGATTAAATTACTGATTTATTTGCCAGGGCTACAGAGAGCTCCTGGAAGTGAGGGGCCCACAGAGCAGGAGCAGATGGAGCATAGCTCAGCTGAGCTTTCTGCTGCACCTGGAGTCCCAAATGAGGGGCTGGAAGCTGCAGCTCATACTTTCTGTACAAAGAAAGGTCATGGTGGATGTGGGAAGCCTAATTTCGTGCCTGCTCCCCAGGCCCTGTATCCTTGGGGCTTAGCATCAGCATGCAGGAAACACTTACACTAACAAGTGGTGTGCATCCATATAAGGAAAGGTTGGCAACGCTGGGCTCCATGGTTAGGCCCTGTCCCCCGAGGCCCCTCCCGCTGGAAAACTGGAATGGGGATTCCTGTGGGTGCTCAACCTCAGGTTTTCCGCTCATTTCTCTGCATTCACTTGACAGAGATACTGCAGTAGTATTAACATTATTTATATTTTGTTGCTTCAAAACCCAGCACAAAATATTATTTAAGAAAATGTTGCTTTGAGATTGGTTTGATGATTCCTTTTAGGAAATCAGCTGAAAATAGTGCATAGTTTTTCATCTAGGAGCAGAGCCTAAAGGTAGTCTAATGCTGTTCTCCATGAATCTGACATGCGTAGGATCACGTGGACCCTGTTTTTTAAATTTGTATCCTGAATCTTTGTGGTATCCTTTAGCCTGGAGAAATCAAGTCCCCAGTTAGCCTCCTAGACTAAGTGAGTTGGGAACTCTTGAGGTTTTGTGCTATTTGATGGGAATCCCTCATGGTCCATCAGTTTTAAATTAAGAATAATATGAAAGAAACATTTTAAGACTGAAAGCGATGCCAAAATAAAATACTCATCCCTGGTAGAATTCCGATGTAGCTTCCTTACAATGAAATTTTTTTGCATCCTGATGCCAAAAACCTCTTTGCTTTTGCTTGCTATTTGACGAAGAGCAATTTTACAGAAGCTCTTGGTTCTTATTAATCATCTAATGATTACTTCTCCCATAACCATAATACCTTGGCGCTTGCCCTAAGCAATAGGAATGATAAGCATTAGTGTGGCACCTGGTGAGTGCACAAGTCACCAATTAGCAGTCGTCACTCATCAGCTCCTCCTCGGGAGACCCTCTGCAGAAGCACACGGCAGTTCGCAAACGGGAATCACTGAGGTCCTTTTATAGAGCAATAGCTTCATATTCGTACTGGAGAAAACTCATTATGGTTGGATCCTGGTTCCCAAAAAACATGTTTACAAGAAACGTTTGAAGAATGACTGTATATCATATAATGTTAAGAAATGTAGGTGATCACAATACTGAGGTGACATAGGAGGATGTCTTTGTTCTTAGGAGTTGCATGTGGAAGTGTTTAAGGCTGAAGAAATGCAGTGACTTCAACTTATTTTCACATGATTCAGTAAAACAGAAAGAGTCAAAGCAGATATGGCAGGTGTTCACTGTGACTCTAAATCAAGAGTATAAAGATGTTCACTGTTCTTTCAAATACTTTATATGTTTAATATTTTTCTTAACGTAAATTTGAAGGGGAAAAAGGAAACTTCATCATGGAACCTGGAAAGTTAAGAAGAAAAAGGATCACTGAGCAGACAAGGTCACGATGTATAAGGAGGAAGAAAAGTTAGGAGAGTTTTTGGTTTTTTCCAGCTACTTCTGTTAGTTGGTGAGATTTATTCTTGGTAACATATGCCCAGGAGCTACTTTTGACCTCATTTTTTAAATTTATAGAGGCATCTGCTAGCGCCAGACTCAGCCTCAACTCTCATGCTGCCCATCTCTTTGATGTACCAGCAGGCAATATCAGTTCAGGATCGTGGAACGCAGATGAAGCTAGGGAAGCCGGCCAGTCCAAATTAGAAGGGGGCCACGCGGGATTTGCGAGTGGTCCTGAGAGAACACCAGACACCGCTGTCGGCTGCCCTCTTCCCGTGGGCCAGGGTCGGCAGACTTTACCTCTGTTTCAGGGTCTTCTAGAGAAAAAAAGAACCAATAATGCCTTCTTCCTGTGCTCAATTTAAGAGGATTGTCTCAAGCCCAGCATCTTTGAGGGTTACTGCCTTTCCCTTCTTGCTAAAGGTGGAATTTGCTAATAAGTAAAGCATTAGTGGATAAAATGACAGCTGATTTTTCAATATAGCAGCGAAAGGATCTTCATACAATTATAAATCAGATCATGTTACTCTCCCGCTTAAAGCTGACAGGTGGCTTCTCATTGTACTTAATGTTCTAACTCCCAACTTTGACCCGCAAGGCCCGGCGAATTCAGGCATGCCTTCTCCTCCAGCCCCGTCTCTTATTACCACCCTCTCCCTGGCTGTGCAGCCCAACCACACAGCAGACTGAAGGTCAGGTTACAGGTCGAGAAACTGAGGCACGCTAAAGATCTGCAGCAGGCCCAAGCTGTGTTTGGCTTCTACCCTAAGCTTGTTACATTTACCTCCTTGGTATTATAATTCAAGGGGCACCAAGAGGACCTCCCCCGAAACATATGCCTCCCTGCTACTTTCTCTCACGGTGTCTGAAATTCTCCACTTAAAGACTCACTCCATTGATTTGAAATGTTATCTGATCTTTAAAAGCCCCACTAAAATGCAAAGCCTGCTGAGATGGGTTGGGAGAAAGAGAATGCTGTGAGAGCATGTACTTTAGTGGATATTCATTTATCAAATCATTTTGAGCGGTAGGATGGTCACTCAGGAAAGGGTGTAGGGGCCGAAAAGACTCCTCCAGGCCAAAAACAACCAAAAACAGACCAAAGAAAAACATTAAAGTAGAAACTCTGCACCGCACGTGATGAGATGTTCGTAGTATACACGAAGTGATAAAAATAGATTACAGAGGAGTAGGTAAATTATATCCCATCCTTATTTTAAAATAGATGCTTCAGTGTTCTTTGCAAGGAAGAATGCAGCAGGATAAACCTGAAAGGTTATCAGTGATGGCCCCTAGGTGATGGAATTATAAATTTTTTCCTTTTTAAAAAAAAATTTATATTTTCTATTTTTTCAAAAATAAATATAAATCCTTAGCTAACAAAAAGAACAGGGCTAGAGTAGCAATTATAAAAACCTGTTTCCTGGATCTAATGTACTCTAATGTGCCTCTAGGTAACAAGACTATATTGTATACTTAAAAGCTGCGAAGAGAGTAGATCCTAAATGTTCTCACCACCACCACAACAACAAAGTGGTAATTGTGTGAGGGGAAGAGTGTATTAACTAGTCGTATTGTGGTAATCATTTCTCAACATATATGTGTATCAAATCATCACATTGTACATCTTAAACTTACACAATATTATACGTCAATTATATCTCAATAACGCTGGAAAAAAGAACCCATATCTACTAAATTAACAGTTTTTCAAAGGATAGCCTTTGCCCAGAAAGTGAATTAAGTATTGGGTGCATTTCCAGAAGAAAATGACGAATGTCAAGTCAAATAATACATGTAAAGTAACTAAAATGTTGTTGTTGTTGATGGTCTTGGAAATCAAGGATAAAAAATTTGTAGCTTTAGTGCCACTTCCCCTTTTCTAGGCCAAGGCAGACATTAATAATTGATCCTGCTGAGCCCAAATGTGGTGCCAGACTTCTCTCCAAAAGCAACCACTGCCTCATAATCATGGTTGGTACATGAGATGACCCCAGGGCCAACACTAGCACATATGTTGCCTTCAGGCCAGTCATAACAGGTATCCTTCCTCAAGATGGTTCACCTCCTGCTTTTGAAATATTATCATCATATATTGATTTTTAAAGAACAAAATACAACTGCCAGAAAATGATTACATTATAAACAAGCCATCTCTCACATCTATACGTTTGGCTCCCTGTAGGATGGGATGCCCTTGGGCAGTACGCCGTCTGCAGAAGCCATGCACAGCAGCCCTGGGTGATACTTTTTTGTCATCTCTGTTGGAAATCAATCCTCCTCCCCCAAAATAAACACAAACCCTGACGAGTTGGTATCCTTATCTCCCAGTGAAAGCAGAGTGGTCTGAGACCCCTGGACACTGCCCGATTGCCCTAACAGTCTAGCACTGGACTTTGTCCTGCTTTGGTATCTGGGAGGCAACTGAAATATCCACTTGCTCTTGGTCAGATGCACAGTCCAGCATAACAAGGCCATATAGCAAGGCATAGGACACTAACGATGTTATGAACCAGTCAGCTGTTTCCATTTCAAAGCAGCCTGATGGAAGGAAGACCCTGGATCTTTGTTCCAATTAAAACTCAGACTTAATTCCATTTTTTGTTCCAGACCATGAATTTGCTGATTTCGCATTCCAGTGATTTGCCGTGAACAGAGCTCCCTGGGGCCTTTGCTGTTGTATTGGCCACATTGCAGGCCCAGCCTTTCCCTCCCAACACCCAGCATTTTGGGTGTGTAATCTAATGATTCTGAGGGAGATGTATTCTAGGGGACAGGGCCCGGTGGGCCTAATAAGTAAGGGAAACTCAGATGGTGAGGACATTTACCACCCCACAGGTTCTAATTGGCTACGTAGAGTTTTAAAATCAGCAGTCCCAAATTGAGACTTGCTACATGCCCAGGGGAATCCTCATGCCTTTGTCCCTCTCAGGAAAGATCAATGCTACATCCAGGCTGTAAAACTCAGCAAGTGGAGCAGAATGAAAGAGCAGGGTAGGGCCGGATTTGGAAAAGATGATTGTCCTTTAGGCCCCGTGGCCCACTTACAGGTCATGCCAGGCCTAGGTCAGCAAGAAAATCCTGAGAGACCTCAGCTCCAGTTTTTCACCCATTTCTTCAATTAGTAAGAAGTATCGCAGTATTTACTTATACTATGCGTATTCCCAAGGAATGCACCGTGCCTTACATTAAAGACATCGTGTCACTGAGTCTAGAGAGCGTTACACAGAACAGGACCAAAATGGTATCGAGGCGCAGAGGAGAAGGCAAGGGTGGGTCACATTGGGTTGTCTCGGCCTGATGTCAGGTTGATTCCAGGCACTCTAACGGAAAGGGCGTATCTTTGGATTTGGAAACCCCGGGTTCCAGTCTTGCCTCTGTACTTGATCACTCTGAGACTCTGGGAAAGTGATTAAATCTCTGAGCCTTATTTTCCGTACCCCAAAAAGGCTGGGCTTAAGGATCTACTTCCTAGAATCCTTGTATTAAATGGGGTAATGAATAGAAAGTCCTCGGAGCTTAATAGGTAGTCCCTCAGGTACCAGGAGTCCCCTTTCCTCCTCCGCCACAGCAAGGGGGCTTGGCTTCATCCCATAAGGCCTGAGAGCCTGGCTCCTGCCTGCCTCCTGCACCACCAGCCACCCCTCCCTCACAAGCTGAGCCAGTGACTTCCTGCTCTCTTCATAGCAGCCACCTTGACTTTGATCTTATCTCCCATCTATTTGCAGTTGTACCTTTCCTGCTCTTCAAAACCCTGCCCATCCTCTCAGGCCCATCTCAGAGCCATCCTTCCCTCATTCCCTCACTTCTCTTACGCAGCACACACTTTATCAGATGCCTGTTCTCTGCAAGGACCTTGGTGGTGCTTCTCCCAACTCCGCATCCCCAGAGCCCTTTTTTGCCAACTTCTCTTGCACCTAGCGAGTCTGTTCTATTTCCCAGTCACAGGTGTCCTTGGCTGTCTTCCCCCACTGTAATGTCACTTCATTACAATCTAGTTTTTCCTGTCTTACCTATCATTGTGTTTCCTGCAGCATCCAGGCCCCTTTGCGGCAGGTGGAGCACACCGTCCTTGTCTCTGTGTCTTGGGCGTGTCTGTCAGCTCACAGAGCAAGCACTCAGTAGATGTTTGGTGAACTAAAGGAAGGAAGGAGGAGGTAGCACCGAATGCACAGGAGTAGCATTCCTCTCCACACTTAGCTCGAAAAGAGGCCTGGCATCCTGTTCAGGTTGTGTGTTGGTAGACATGGAAGTGCCCAGAATTTATCAGTCTCCTCTTGATCTCATGTGGCACTTTGCACCTTCTCTTTGGTCTCATAGAGTCAGAGGAATTGAAATATCTGGAAGGGTCAGGCCACCTTGATAAGTGCCCACCCACACCTAGCCTGGCACTTGTGTATTTCCTCCCCCTGGAGTCAGTTTCCATCCTCCTGCTGATGATTCCCAAGTTGGGGTCCACTCCCCAGGCTCTGTGGGGCCCCAGACCTTATATATAGTTGCCTTTTAAACCTCTCTTGGATGTCTACAGACATCAGAAGTTCTCCTTGCCCAGACCTGATCTCAGCTTCCTCCTGCCTGCATGCTCGCTCTGTCCTCTGAGCCCGTGAATGAGCATGGACGTCATTCCCTTTTCTCTGCCCTCACAGCCAGTCTGTTATTGGGTCTCCGATTTCTGCTCCCCACTCTCCATCTCCTTTGCCACTACTCTGGGCCCTACTATCTCTTGCTTGGGCCATCCCAACACCCCTTTCATGCCCTGCCATCCTTTCTCTCTCACCTGAAACCAGAAGGTGAAACTGCAGGACTGATCATGCCGTTTCTTTGATGGAACCATCAAGATAGCATCCAAGTGCCTAAGCGAGGTTTACAAGATCCTTGCTCATCTGCCTCCTGCTTATCCCTCCTTCCTTATCTCATGTCACCTTCCCCCAGCACTGATAGCTGCTGTCGGTCCCTCACCCATCGTGGTCCCTCTTGCTTTGGGGCCTTTGCACATGCTGTTCCCCCTCGCTTGTCCAACACTCACTCCGGGTTCAGGTCTGAGCCGAGCATTTCCTTCCCCAGAAAGCCTTCCCTATCATTCTCCCCAGAACCCTGGGCTGGTTGCCCCTCTTGTGTATTCCCATAGCCCCCATGCATACCCCAATTGTAGTATTGACTAGAAGTGCCCGTTTATTTGTTTTCCTCATCATCTTGGTAAGGACCGTGCATCAGGTCTCCCTCACTTACTGTTTTATCCCTAGCACCTTGCAGGAGACTTGTGTGTAATAGATGCTTATTGTTTGTTGAATGAATAAATGACTTAATTTCTGTTCAGGCTATAGCTTAGTCAGAATGAAAGTGTTCAAAATTTGGCATGTCCTTGTTTGATCTCCAGATAATGTTATACCTGGATTCTCCATATTCTTCTTGTTGGCCTCTCATATCAGACTAAATGCAGGGCCTGAGTATGGCCGGTCTCTCCGAGAAGACTCTCTCTCAATCAGTGTTTGCATGACATATGAAGCACTGCTCTGATTCTCCATCAGAAGCACAGACTTCAGGACCCTGGGCTGGGGCGAGATTAAACAGCTCAACCTGCAGACAGGTTGGTGGGCGCCCTGAATGAATAAGGGCTCTGATCAGTTTTTAAAAAGAAAACCTGTAGACTGGAGGGGCTTGAAAGAATCCTAGAAGGTGAAACTTGAATTTGTCTTTGAGGGATGGATAAGAATGAACAGAGAACTTTGGTTGGAGGATCAAGAAAGAAGGAATTTGTAGGTATAAAGTGACCACGTGAGTGGTCTGGTTATTTACCGTGGAGTCACAATGGCAGATCTTCAAAACTTTGTTGTCTGCAAAGAAATTCTTTACACAAATTCAAGATAGAAGTCACCTCTGGGGGTTGGGGAACAGAGGTTTCAGTAATTTCCTGTTTCTTCCGCTAGAAGATGAAGACTCTTCATTCTTCTTCAGACTGCATATATATGTCACAATTTTTTGTGTGTAAAGAATGTTAGTAGCTATGACTAGAAACCCAGTAAACAAAGCAACAAATGATGTGATCCTATCAGATATGAGTGAGGGTAAAAAGTTTCTTAGGTGGTAAGATTTTAAGTAATTTTCTCCTGTTTCTGTTTGTGATAATTTTACCCTTTTTTTCATAACGTGTATGTATAATGACAGGGAAAAATATTTCAAGCTTTCCAAAGCTTGGACTGCATGGGCTGCCATGGAAATGCAGTGGGTGTGGAAGTGAGGTGGCCCCGGGTCTCCATATCAGCCCATCTGCTTCCTTATTGCTGGGTAGACCTGATGAGGAAACTGCACCTTCCTGAGCATCTCAACAGCCTTGCCATTGGGTTGGGGTCGTGAGAGCTACCTGCCTCACAGGATGCTCTGAAGCACAAAGCCGACAATGGGTAAAAAGCGCCTGGCACATAGTTAGTGCTCAGTAAACGTTCATTCCCCTCCATCCCTGAAGGACAGGGCGATTATGTTGTGACAGACTCTCAGTTCTACAGAAGGATCCTTCGAGACCATTTATTCCAACCTCTTCATTTTGTTCCGTTAAACTGATCTTAATTGCACTTGCTAACAAATCAAATAATCAGATGAGCTTATGATGAAAAACATCATTCTTGGCTCCACTGCACCTCTCCCCACCTGCATTCCAATCCCCAAGGCAGCCTGTTTTAATGATTTCTGTTTTTGGTTCTTCCACTTGTTACCACCATAATGCTTAATAATATGAGGCTAAACTATTCCTCAATTAGCAACTGTAGACAATACTTACTGACTCCCTAGTTGGAAAGATGAGATTTTAGCTCATTTACATCTCTCCCCTCTCTTCCTCTCAGTATTGGATTATGTTACTTTTTACTTCTGTTGTTTTCTCATGTGATCATAGATAATACACTTACACCTCTGTTAGTTTGTTTGGTAACATTATTTAGTATCTTGACTCCTTTCCATGGAAGAGGAGGAAATTAACACTCCTGACTTCCCCTCCTGACATTTAACACCTCCTGCTTCCTGTCAGCTACACTTTCACTTTTATATCGTCACAGCTGTAATTTTTGTAAGATTTGTATTTTGTTCCGCATCTTTGATTTCTCCTTAAGTGTAGCCTAAAAAACGGAAAACAAAAACAACTACCATTTACATTATTAAACCTATGCAACTCTTGCTGGATCAAATGGATTTTATTTCCTTCCCTCTGATTCCAGCATCTAGACCCCAAAAGCTCCTTATTTTAAAATAAAGAGTTGGTTACTTTCAGAGTTTTTTTCAATTTTTTTAAATATATGTTCAATGTAGAAAATTTAGTAAATACATACTAGTGAAAAACGAAGGAAGAGAGAGAGGGATAGAAAATTAAAAACACCTGAAAGTCTTACTACATGGGGCATTTCTTTAAAATACTTCACACTGTTCATACAGAGCGATCAATAACATTGAAGAGAAAATACTTCCCTTAATGATAAGGGGAAACACCTAGGCTTCTGTAAGAAAACCCAAAATAGGAGAGATTCTGTTCTAAGTCTCGATTCCCTTCACACCACAGGCATTCAACTTTTATTCCACATACTTACCGAGCATCTACTCTGTCAGGCACTGTACTGACTATTGGGAATAAAATATGGTAAAAAATGGACACTGTCCCTACCTTCGTGAAGGTTACATTCCAGTAGGGGGAGGTAGATGTTAATCAGATAGTGACACGTAGGCATGTATAATACAGATTGAGTTCAACTACTGAAAAGGAAAAGAATTTGGTTCTTTGTGGACACATAGCAAAGGAACCTGCACATGCAGGGAGGTTGTACAGGAGTCCAGGAAGTCTTCCTGGAAGGAATGATGCTTTGAATTAAGATCTGAAGGAAGAGTGGACATTTGCTAAGCAAAGCGGGTAGAGGAAAGAGGTTAGAGAGCATTCCAGAGAGAAGGCAGAAATTCTGTGATGTGTGCACAGATGGTGCATTCAAACAACAAAAAGCTGCCCCGGCTAGAGCAGAAAGAGCCAGGGGGCAAGTAGGGGACAAACCTACTCTCAGTGCACTTCACGGCTAGATAGGTTCCTGGGCAGAGTGGAAGGCCAAGTGTGGATCCTTTAAGATAGAGATTAGACAAGAGGGAGGTCAGCTATTGGCATGGGTGCCCACAATGGAAGCTTATGTGGATCCCCAACAGAAGCCTTTGTGTGCTCCAAACTGGACATTTTTGTCAGTCACAATGGCCTCATCTAACTAACGAATGCCAAACGAATACCTTCCACAAAAGGTGTTGCAGAGTGTACAGCCACCTCATTATGCAAATGGCCACATAGTTCATCCTCTGAGACCTTCCAGGCAAATGCTGTCCCACCTCTATTGGGAAACCACGTTCTTCTCTCTTTCCTCACCTTCATCAACAAGTGGCATTACAAGGTAGGGAACACATAGGAAGCATGCCAACAGGAAGAGACACCCCTCCCCCGCCCCACCCCCACCCGAGCCTCTGGTCCTGCAGTTTGCAAAACTGCGGTAAGAGGGTGGAGGGGGCAGTGCAGAGGGGGATAAATGGACCACTCTTGTCTCCCCCAAAGAAATCTGAAGTGGAAGCTCATCGCGTAAAATGAATAAAGCAGCAGCATTGCTCTCCTTGGAGAGGACTGGAGCCTTCATCCCCTTCCTCCGTCCCCTAAGTGGCTCCCAAGATCGATTTTACTCACATTAACAAAATAGAAAGTTGATAGTTCATGCAATGGTCAACTTTTCTAGTAAGAAGACATTTCTAGGAGCAACTGAATTTTTGAAGGAAAGATAAGAAAACTTGGCAGTGGAGCCTTGTGTACCAATCCTCTGCGTGGGATGCTTCTGTAGTTCCTCATTAACTCAAAAGAAAAGCCAGACTTCATCCCGTGCCTGTGAGGCCCCCTCTGATCTAGTCCCTCCCTGCCGTTGGGGCTTCAGACTGTGCTATGACTCCCTGCATCGTTATAGTTCAGTTTACTGTCCACCCAGAGTTTGTGCACTGGAATGCTCTTACCTCATGTCTACATGGCTGGCTCCCTCACTTCATTCCATTCTCTGCGCAAGAATCTCCCCCTCAAAAATATTTTCCCTAACCACTGTCTCAAGTAGAGCTTTCCCCACTCCCAGTCACTCTCTAGCTTGTCTGTTGTGTTTTATCACAATCTGAAATTTTCTGATTTGTTTACATGTTTTTGTTTGTCTCTGTCAACTAGAATGTAAATTCCATGAGTGCAAAGATCTAGTCTAACTTGTTCAACATCATATCTGCAAAGCCTAGAGCAGGGCCTGGTGCTCAATAAATATTTGTTGGATGAATGGATGTAATAGCATTCTCATACTTGGAGGATAGTCATGTGGATAAATAAATTCATTTATTCATCTAAGAAACATATGGGATAACAAATAGTTGTTCATTTAATAAGTAATTATTGAGAAACTATTATATTCTAGGCACTGGGACTAAGAGGCAAAAATAGAGAAGGCGTCCCTACCCCTAAGAACATCATAGCATTGTGGTCAAGGTGGAGAGAATCAAGAGACATGAGGACTAATTGGTCATGGGAAGTGAAGAAGAGAGAGAAAATGAGCCCCAGGTTTTAGGCTTGGGCAGATGAGGAGGTGATTGTGCCATTCTCTGAGCAAAGGAACCACAGGTGAGAAGGGAAGAAGGTCAGCTTTAGAAATGTCGAGCTGTGGAATATCCAAGTGGAGATAATCTAGCAAGGAGGTGGATGTCCAAGTCTGGAGCTTGAGAGAAGTCTGGCTGGAAATACAAAGTTGATGAATCAAAGGCAATGCTTGTAGTCTTGGGAGCAGGTAAGACAAACCAGGTAGAATAAAGTGAGGAGAAAAAGGAAACAAAGTGAGACCTTGGTGAAAACCAACATTTAAGGGCTAGTTAGAAGTCAAACCTGCTGAAGAGTCTAAAAAGGAGAAACTAAAATGATGGAAAACAGCAGAACTCATTGTCATAGTAGCTGAGGAAGGACAGTGCCTAATAGAGTAGAGATGCCATAATAAGATGAGGACTGGAAGGTGTCCATTGAACTTGGTGACAGAGCAGTCCTTGGTAATGTTGGCCATTGCCGTTGCCATGATGCAATATAGCTAGAATGGTATTTCTGTTTGCTGTGGAGAGAAGTAAAGACTGGGAAATGGAGAAAGATGTAGAAAACTCTTGTAAGGAGCTCATCGCTGAAAGGAGGAGAGAGGAGTGCCTGAAGATACTGGCTAGAGAAACACATTCATTGATGCTCTGGAGCAGAATAAAGATCATGAAAGGAAACTACTGGGAGGCAGCCTTGGTGTAATACAAAATCAAACTTTCTAACCATTATCATTGTTCAAAAATGGATTGCGCTGCCTCCAGTTCTGTGCTGAGCTCTTGACTACTGGAGGTATCAAAGAATAGCCTGAATGTTAGATTAAGAAAAGAATAAGATGTTAAATCAGTAATCTTGGCTTCTACCATAAGAATCTAGAGAAAGAAAAGTAAATTACACACAAAGCAGGCAGAAGGAAGGACATAATAAAGATAAGAACAGAAATCAGTAACATTGAAAACAGAAAAACTACAGAGAAATATGAATGAAACTAAAAGCTAGTTCTTTGGAAAAAATCAGCAAAATTGATAAACCTCTAGCCAGACTGACCAAGAACAAAAAGAGAAGACACAAATTACCAATATCAGGAATGAAATAGGGACATCACTATAGATCCCACAGGCATCAAAAGGATAATAAAGATGTACGACAGACAACTCTGCCCATAAATTGGATGAAAGGAGCCAAGTCCTTGAGACACACAAACCCTCAAAACTCACTCAGGAAAAGAATCAATGACCTGAATGGTCCTAATTCAGTACCATTAGTACCTAATGGTACTAAAGAAATTTTATACCTAGTTAAGGAAAAAAAACTTCCCACAAAGAAAATTCTAGAGGCAGATGATTTCACTTGTGAATTCTACCAAACCTTTAAGGAAGAAATAATGCCAATTCTGCACAATCTCTTCAGAAAATAGGAAAGAGGGAAACTCTTCCCAGCTTATTTTATGAGGTCAGCATTATGTTAATACCAAAACCAAAAACATTTGTAAACTGCAAATCAATGTCTCTAATGAAGATAGAGTAAAAATCCTCAACAACAACAAAAAAATGGCAAATAAAATCCAGCGGTACTTAAAAAGGATAACACCTCACAACCAAGTGAGGTTTATCCGAAGAATGCAAGCCTGGTTCAACATTCAAAACTCAATCAGTAGAACTCACCATATTAATAAAGAATAGCCTGAATGATTAATAAGCCAAGTCCTCAAGTCATGTGATGCGTCAAAGGATCTAACTTAGAGCAATGAGCAACAGGTTATTTGATTCACTGGTTAGGAGAGAAACAGCTTAATTAAGAAAGGGAAAATTTCCCCTCTAGCTAAGAGACTGAGAATTACAGTCAGTCAGATTAGGCAGGTCCCTCTGAAGAGTTCGCTTGTCCTCCCTCTGCTGTCCTCACTTCAAGGACTGATCTTTACTACAGAAAGGAGGTTGGGGGTTCCCTTCTTGAGCAGCTGGCCTATAGATTTCTAGGATGATCCATGTTCCACCCATGCCTGGGTAAAGAAAGCCAAGGACACTCACAATCCTGATTTTTCTCAGATGCTTAGGATCCAAGAGTGTCAGAGTTGAATGAAGCCTGGATCTTACCTAATACAAATCCCAACAATTTAAAGAAGAAAAACCGAAACCCAGTAGAGGGTGGCTTCTCTGGGTCCCTGTCCCTAACCCTCTATTCTGAAATCCAGTGATCATGAGCTGGTCCTGGGGCACTAAGCCCATTAGACCATAGCCTCTAGGCCTGTCCTCCCCCAGACTTTTCCCTCCAACCTTGTGATCTATGTTTGCTTTTAAGCTTGCTTTTATGCATGACAAGTCACCATCAAAACCTGTCTGTCCTGGGTTTTAGTCCCTATTCTCTCACTAGTTGGAGTCTTGTGTGGAGAAAACCAACTAGACATGAGCCTTTTCACAGAATCATCCCGGATTAGTGGGCTGGAGGATTGGCCCAGCTACCTGCTTTGAACCCACAGGCCTCACAGTCAACCAGATAAACACAGTCTGGGGCCCATCATCTCTCTTTGATCCCACTGCCACTCATTTGAATTCTTCAACAAATTTCTTGTAAGATTATAATGAAAATGTATTATACTCATTATGTGCCAGGGACTACCCTAGGAGGCTAGGCATTCTCTCACTTAATCCTCACAACAACCCATTAAAATAGGTACTATTCTCATCCTCATTTTGCACATAAATAAATAGACTCAGAGAGGTTAAGCAACTTGCCTAAGATCCTTCAGCCAGTGAGTGAAAGAGCCAGGATTTGAACCCAGGTCTGGCTGATTCCAGTGCTCAAGTTTTTAGGAATGAAAATTCTTCCTGGTTTAAAATGAAATTGATTTTCTCTTTGTTTCCCCCCATCTCTGTTTGCAGTCTCAGGAGGAAGTCTGTGATTTGCTCCATGCTGCACCCTTCCAGAACATCCTGCCTCGAGTCTACATCAAAGGTAAGAAAGCGCTAACAGCAGCTCAGTAGCCAACTTGAGTTTGAACCTCATGCTCACTTAGTCCCGGTAAACTCAGATCTCCAGTCAAAAAGGGGGAAGGTTAAAACTTTGGGCAGCCATTGAATAGTCAGAGAATGGTAGAATTGGAAATGATACTCCCAGCCTTGTTCCTTGCTCCTTCTAGAACATCCCTAGTTTGTTTCTGTCTAGCCTTGGTTTAAGTCCTTTGAGTGATGGGGAACTCACCACCCCATGAGGTAGATGATTCCATTGTTGGACAGAGATAATAGAACATTTTTTCCTTGAAGTGAGTCTTGATCACACTTGCCAGCTCCAAGAGAAGGTTCTACACACTTCCTCCAAGTTTTAGAATAATCCATCACCAGGTCCTCTGAGAGCGTTTCCTCCCGCAGCTGCCCTGGTGTGACCTGAATCTCATTTTCTGCCTCCTACTACTTTTGCAGAGGGGGAGCGTCTGGAGGTCCGGATGAAACGCCTGGAAGCCAAGTACGCCCCGCTTCACCTGGTCCCTCTGATCGAGCGGCTGGGGACCCCTCAGGTAGGATCCTTCTACTGTGGACTCTGAGAGCCAAAGGGAACTTCAGAGGGAGAGCATTTGGTCCAACACCCTCATTTTACAGGTGGGGAAACTGAGGCCCAGGGAGAGGTAGACAAAGAATGTCTGACACCACAAAGTCTGTCAGTGGCAGGGGCAGGTCTAGAATGAGATTTGCTGACTCTCAGGCCTGAGTTGTTTCTTCTACCCACTGTATCATCCTTCTTGCCACGAAAGGAGGAAGTCAGACAAGTATCTATTATTTCCCTGTTAGGTATCAAGAATTCCGCTAAGTTATCTCTCAGAATTACAACTCCACATCCTGTGAGCCAGCAGTTCACTTCTGGATATCTTTGCTAGAAAAACACTTACAGGAAGACAAGATGTTTACTGTAGCATTGTTTGTTAAAGCAAAAACTGGAAACGACCTAAATGTCAACCAGTAAAGGATCGACTAAATAAAATGTGGTAAAGTCATCTAAATGCTAAGTACTCGCCATATAATAATGAAAAGGAAAAATTAGATCTTGATGCATCCCTGTGGATAAATCATAACACGTGGGTAGGTAAATAAAGCAAGTTGCCCTCCAATTCATAGAGGATGGTGCCATTTTTATTTTTTTAAAACACACGCAACAAAACCACATAAGTAAAACTTTTCCTAGAAAATCATACACGCCTCATTCATAATGGTGGCGACCTCTGAAGAGAGATGAAAGAGACAGAGTTGGGGGGATCAAAGGAGACTTCAGCTTTATCTGTAATGTTTAATGTTTTCAAAGGTGAATGAGCTCATGTGTTAATTCTGTAATTAAAGCTAATTTTTACAAACCTGTGCCAGTCGCTGTGAACGTGGAGATGAGTAAGACAGGACCCCTGTCTTCAGAGAACTCAGAGACTCTGCAGGGAGTCAGGAAAGAAGAGAAATGGGTAGAAAGAGAGACAACAAAAAGAATGTGGTTCTCCTGTAAGTTGCTTTAAGCAAGCTGACATTTTGGGGGCACCGGGGGAAGGATTCAGGAAGAAGAGAAACAGGGCACTGTGGTGAAACAAGCCAAGCTGGTTTGTTTTGTTCCCCAAATAAGAGGTTTAGCATTCAAATCCATTCTTGGACTTGCATTCCAGCCGTCCTCTCTCCTGTTATCACAAAAGCGTATGAGTCTGAGGACTCACATCCTCAGCAGAGGGCAGAAGGCAGCCTCTTCTCTGGGAAAACGTGGCAAGTATTTGGAGCACATTGCAGAACGCGATCTGCGAGGTGTCAAGCGGATGACCAACCCTAGCAGACCCCCTGCGTGCCACCCACTTCCTACTGAAAACGATGACTAGACGTTGAGTGGCATTTGGGTTCTTTGAGTCACCGCAGACAGAATTCAGATGCTGTGGAGTGCACACATTTTCTTTTTTGGTCTTCAGGGGCTGAACAGAGGAGGTCCTCTAAAGATTTCCTTTTAGGGAGAAATCCCCCAAGCCAGCAACATATAAATGTGTCTGCTCCACGGTTGGTGTCATCCTGCAAGAATCTGGCCTCTCGCACCCAGGGTTTGGCATGTGTTTCCAGTTAGAACACTGAATTCCTCCCCTGTTCTGGTGAACCCCATTTTTCCTTGGAACTGATAGAAATCTCAATTTATCAAGTGCTGAGTATTTAACAAACAAAAGCCTAGACATTCTGCCGGAGAGGAAATGCCACTTTTGTAAATCTCCCAGCCCTCAAGGAATACTAGTCTAAAACGTAGATGTCCCAGAGACCAAAGAAAAGTTAACAAATTATTGGTTTCTAAGCTAGCTGGGGTTCAGTGGACTAACGTAACATCTCAGTCAGTGACAGCGTGAGTCTGCTGCACATTGAAAGCCAGGAGGCGTTCGCAGTATTGCATTGTTTGCATTTGTTTCTGGGACAGATTGAGGTGGCCAATTTTGTTTTCCAGTGCTGTCATGGAAAGAACATTCTGGCAGGGGTCCTTGTTCCCCCTTCACCCCTGAATTGTCACATAATCTAGTGCTAGACAATTCATGTCTCAATCTCAGTTCTCTCATCTATAAAATGGGCTAATCACTGTTTTGCATCCTTAGTTGGGGTACCTTACATGGTCGTTAAGATGAACAAATAAGTACAAGACTTCCAGAAAACACACGGAATTATATAAAGAAGGAGTATCCAGATACCAGCCTTCTCCAAAGGGTACTCCCTGTATCCGAGTCCTCCAGGCAGAAATTGATTTTCGCAGATGCTTTTTCTGTTCCCTTGTTAACTCAGAGAAGAAGGACAGAGACAATTCATAGAGGAGAAGTCGCTCTGTAAATTAGCTCCCTTGGGAGACCTCCGTCTGGGCTGCTGACCCCATGAGTGCCTTGGGACCTCCCATTCTCAGAAAGCAACTCTCATTAGCTTTGTCCTTAGATTTGGAGACCTTACTTTGACCTTAGATTTGACTGTCTATCTCTCTATCTTACGTGGCAGATAGCTTTGGAGCCCTCTGCTCCTAGACATTTTTCTTCACAAGGCAGACAGTAATGTGTTCTGATGTGCTCGTCCAGCCAGCTGATTATTAGAGATGCAGTAACCAGAAGCCGGTTGAGAAGCCAGTGTAAATTATTAGTGGAGATCGTTTACAAAGGTCAGAGGACTTCTAATTGGAGGGAAATAAGTCTGTAAGTCAATGGCAAATTTGGAAAGAGTGACATACACTCACTGTTGCACATTCAACTGTACAGAAGTATTTAAAGTACAAGGTGAGCGTCCCACCTGATTCTCCAAGCCCGTCTGCTCCCACAGCTGCTGTTAGTCCTTCTAAAATGGTTTACACACACACCCCATGGACAGTTTTGTGTGTCTGTTTGTGGGATTCTGTGTTGTTGATATCTTTTAACAGGGTTGCAGTATACATCCTTTTCTGCAGCTTACTCTATTCGCTTAACAGTTTAGCCAACAGATCTAGACTAACAGGATTCAAATCCCAGCTTTACCACCCGCTGGCTGCCTCTGAACCTTAATTTCTTCATCTGTAAAATGGGGATGATAATGACCCCTACTTCATGGGGTTGATGTGAGGAATAAATGGAGTCAATACTTTTATCGAGTACTGAGAACAGAGCCTAGTGTATTACACACACTCAGTGAGTATGAGCTAGGGCAGTAATAATAGTACAGTAGTAATAATCCTGGCAGTAGTCTATCTCAGTCTTTTCAGTGGCCTCTAGTATTTCGTTACATGCATAGATTGAAATTTTTTTAAACTATTCCTCCATGAATGGTATTTACTTCCCATTAGGTTTTACTTAGCACAAGACTTCACTGCTGCTGCACTCAGGTTTGTAAAGTTAGCGCCCTGCTCTGGGCAGACATCAGTCCTGGTGAACGGACTCCAGGTGCAGCCAGCTCCAGGGTTCAGGAATCTCTGGTGAGGGGTAGAAGACGGGGTCTGAGATGAGGATAGAAGGTTTACGCACCCTTCCGTTCCCAGCAAATCGCCATCGCTCGAGAGGGTGACCTGCTGACCAAGGAGCGGCTATGCTGCGGCCTGTCCATGTTCGAGGTCATCCTGACCCGCATCCGGAGCTACCTGCAGGACCCCATCTGGCGGGGCCCACCGCCCACCAACGGCGTCATGCACGTTGACGAGTGCGTGGAGTTCCACCGGCTCTGGAGTGCCATGCAGTTCGTCTACTGCATCCCCGTGGGGACCAACGAGTTCACAGCTGAGTGAGTACCCCCAGGGAAGGCAAGGTCACCCCTCAACCTGCTTCTCCCCCAAGAGGCATCAGGCCACCAGAGCTCAGCCAGAGAGGTGGACGGGGTGGGCTGCCCAACTACTGTTTATTGAGCATGTACTGCGTGTCGGTCACTGCTGGGTGCTGGACATGCACCAATGCTGAGCAAAAGTAGACGGTTTCTGACTTTGTGGGGTTTACGGGGCCAGGGGGAGACAAAAAACAGATGTAAGGTGCACCCTTTGAGGCTGCTTTGCAGGAAGGGCAGGAAGGGCGACCGATGCCCAAGAAGAGAGATGAGTGGGTTAAAGGAATTTAATTCACAGACTAGAATTGAGCTTGAACATTGCCTGGAATTCAGATCCTAGAGGGGAGAAGGGGACATTCCAGGAAAAGCAACAAGTCGTTGGAGGCAGAGATGGAGCATGTGCCTGTGAGTGTGTGCATCAGGGCCTCTCTTTCTGAGACTGGAAGCTGAGCAGGTTAAGAGGGCAGGAGGGAGCTCTGGTGAGGGTTTGTCAGTAGGAACCTCACTGTCCACCTCACCCCCCACAAGACTCCAGGCTTCATAGAACAATAAAGGCTTCCCTGGCGGAGGTCAGGCCCTAACTTGCCCATGGTGGCCTGGCTCGTGAGGCCTCTCCTCCTGATAAACAGGAGGCCTTTAAGAGTAACCCAGTCCTGTCCCCAGAGAAGACAGACACAGAGCCCAGTTCTTCCTTCGCTCACCCAGCTACGCCTCAAGAACAGAGTGGTAAAGGGGGCACACACGGCCTGCCCTCCAGGAGCCCAGAGCTCTAGAGAGGAAGCACATGAGGGCCAGAGAAGGCTTCTTGGAGGGAAGGCGCTGGGACTGGGATGGGAGGCTGTGTCCAGAGCAGCTGCTGGGGCCGCCCTTTCAGCCCCAGTAATGGGGAAGCCAGAAACTCTGCCCAGTCTAGGCTGTGGCTGCTGCTTCAGGAGAAAGAAACAGCCGAGAGATGAGTCCACAGCCTCCCAAATTGCTGGTGAGGGTTGGGGGCCTGCAGGCTGAGCTTTACCAGGCCCAAGAAGACTCACAGACCCCTCACGCCAGCAGCATCGGCTCCTGCGCCCACCAGGCCCCGTCCCTGTCCTCTCAGCGTGCGCTGGCCAGTTGGTCTCCTGGTTTGAAATGGCCCTTCCCCTCACAGGTGTCCCTCTGGCTCCATTATGGAGCCAAGACAGATTCTCCTTTGATTTGCCCAAAATAATCAGCCACATAAATCTGAAGGGCTGGTTGGATTTTTTCCTTGCAAATTTGTCTTCAAAAGTAGTTTTTCTTACATCAGTGGGGTGACAGGCTGACACCCCTTTGCAGTTAGAAGGGCTTATCATATAACCACAGTCCCTGGAACAAGTGAATCCACACTTGCAGCTTCATTTGTATCCATTTTACGGATTAAGAGACTTGGCCCAGAGATGGGCCCTGCTCACTCGCTGTACTCCTGGTCCAAGATGAGGGCCCCTGCTCCCTCCCTCCCCTGCCTCTCACTCCAGCTGCTTCTTCTCCCCACTCCCAGGCAGTGTTTCGGTGATGGCTTGAACTGGGCTGGCTGCTCCATCATCGTCCTGCTGGGCCAGCAGCGTCGCTTCGACCTGTTTGACTTCTGTTACCACCTGCTAAAAGTACAGAGGCAGGACGGGAAGGATGAAATCATTAAGAATGTGGTAAGCAGCTCGTGGCTGGGGCCTGGGAGATGGGGCCAGGCCTGAAAGCAGGCGTTCACCTGAAAAGGAGGGTGAGCTGCTTATGGAGGCCAACACCCCACACTGCAGGTAGGTCCAATGACACTCAGCAGCCTTCTCCTAGGGGGACCTTCTCATAGGAAGCCATGAGTCACTTGCTCATAACCCACTGGGATGAATCAGGTCACCTGCAGGGCAGGGCTGGGCTCCAGACCTGAAATACACCCTCCCAGTGCCAGTCACAGTCTGCTGATGCTGCTTCCTCATCTGCACAAACTTTCACTCAGTGCGAAAGTTGTGCAGGCGCCAGGATGGGAGAAGCACTGTCATGGGGTAAGCAGGGCTGCTGTGGGAGCATCAAGAGGGCTGTCTGAACCTGGCTGAGGCCTCCGGGAAGGTTGGCCAGGAAAGGCTTCCTGTAGCGGTGATGCCAGGGCTAAGTCCAGAATGACCAGGAGCAAATAGCCAGGCAGAATATGGGGTGAAGGTTGGGAGAATGTTCCAGACAAAAGGAACAGCCAGAACAAAGGCACAGAGGCGTGAAGATGTATGGCTGGAACAAAGGGTGAGTCTCCGGGACCAGCTGAGAGGAGGAAGAGGCAGAAGCCACCTCATAAAGGATTTTTTTTCCGTTATGGTGGAATATATATAACAAAATTTGCCATTTTAACCAATTTTAAGGATACAGTTCAGCGTCGCTAGGTGCACTCACATTGTTGTGCAGCCATCACAAACATCCTTCTCCAGTACTTCTGCATCTTCCACGTCTGAAACTCTGTACCCGTTAAACAGCTCCCCATTATTCCCTCCTCCCAGCCTTCGGTAACCACCCTTCTACTTTCTGTCTCTATGAATTTGACTACTCTATGTACTTCAGATAAGTGGAATCCTATAATAATTGTCTTTTTGTGACTGGCATATTTCACTTAGCATAATGTGTTCAAGGTTCACCATGTTGTAGCATGTGTAAGAATTTCCTTCCTGCTCAAGGCTGAATAATATTCCATTGTAGATATATTACACTCTGTTTATCCCTTCATTCGTTAATGAACACTTGAGTTGCTTCCACTTTTTGGCTCTTGTGAATAATGTTACTATAATCATGAGTGTACAAATACCCGTTCGAGTCACTGCTTTCATTTCTTTTGGGTGTATACCTAGAAGTTGGAATTGCTGGATTATTTGGTAATTCTATTCATTTTTGAGGAACCAACCTACTGTTTTCCATAGTGGCTGCACCATTTTACATTCCTACCAGCAATGCACAAGAGTTCCAATTTCTCCATATCCTTCCCAGAATGTATTATTTTCTGGGTTTTTTTGATAATAGCTATCCTAATGGGTGTTAAGTGGTATCTCATTGTGGTTTTGATTTGCATTTCCTTAGTGATTAGTGATGTTAGCATCTTTTTATGTGCTTACTGGCTGTTTGTTTATCTTCTTTGGAGAAATGTCTATTCAAGTCTTTTGCTGACTTTTTAATTGGATTGTTTGTTTTTTGTTGTTGTTGAATTGTAGGAATTCTTTATATATTCTGGATATTAATCTCTTATCAGTTGTATGATTTGTAAATATTTTCTCCCATTCCATGGTTTGTCCTTTCACTCTGTTGATGATGTCCTTTGATGCAGACAGGTTTTTAATTTTGATGTAGTCCAATTTATTTTTTCTTTTATTACCTGTGCTTTTGGTGTCATATCCAAGAAGTCATTGCCAAATTCAATATCATAAACCTTTTCCTCGATGTTTTCTTCTAAGAATTTTATAGTTGTAGCTCTTATGTTTAGGTCTCCAAACTATTTTGAGCTAGTTTTTTGTATATGATGTAACATAAGGATCTAACTTCATTCTTTTGCATATGGATATCCAGTTTTCCCAGCACCATTTGTTGAAAAGACCATCCTTTCTCCATTGAATGTTCTAGGCACCCTTGTCAAAAATCATTTGACCGTATATGGAAGAGTTTATTTCTGGGCTGTCTATTCCATTGTCTATATGTCCGTCTTCATGCCACTAGCACACTGTTTTGATTCCTGTAGCTTTGTAGTAAGTTTGCAAACTCAAAGAGTTTTATCACCAAGTTAACATTTGATTGCTGACCTCTGAGAACCCATAGAAGGCCTTTAAGCAGGAGAGTGACATGATCACTGAAGCATCAGCACCCTGGACCACACCCTCACTGAATTCTTCTCTTGCTCTTGATTTATTTCTCTATCCCCTCCTCCCACTCCTAACCTGCTCCTCCCTGTCCTGCTACAGCCCCTGAAGAAGATGGCAGACAGAATTAGGAAGTACCAGATTTTGAACAATGAGGTTTTTGCCATCCTGAATAAGTACATGAAGTCCGTGGAGACAGACAGTTCCACCGTGGAGCATGTGCGCTGCTTCCAGCCCCCCATCCACCAGTCCTTGGCCACCACCTGCTAGGCGGAAAGTCCTGCAGACCCTCAACCTGGAGAGGGAGAAGAAGCAGGAGAGAGAAGGCCACGGCCAGCCTGCAACAGGGTCCGACTGGACAGCGTGTGGGATGGACCTAGAAGCAAACAAGAACCTCCCCAAACACATCTACACCCAAGGGCTGGGCCTGTGCATGCTCTCCCATGACATCTCCATGGTGGTTTTTCCATAGTGTAAATGAAAAAAAAAGAAAAGAAATGGCAGTATGTGCTTTTTTCTTCTTTTTTTCCTCAGCTGTGTTAAGAGCCCTAGTTTCACCCTTTCTTCATCTCATGGCCCCACCCCACATCCATGGTTGTTTCCCAAGATGTGACCTCCTGCCCGGTGCCCACATGTAACCCCAGGACTGAAGTCTCAGAGATCATGAAAAGGGTGTGGCCATGCCATAAAATGTCAGCTTGGCCTGATGGGCATGTGTCCACTTTCTGGCTTCTTCACCTCCTGTGGCTCCCTCCCTCCAGTTCCCCAGGTGGCATCTCCTCCTGCTCTGGATACCAGAGATTCTACTGCCAAGAGTACTCCTGGACCAGACACTGAGCCATAGTGTACAGAGAATGAGGTTCCTGGTATTGGTGCCGTGGTAGATGTGTTGGTTCTGGCCTTCCATAGAGTCCCAAAAACCACAGGGCACTCCTAGAGAACTTCGAAAGGCATTCACAACTGTATCTCACCGAGTGAAATTGGGGTAGGAAGATGGTCAGGCCTGCTGTTGAAGCAGTATTTATGAACACAGCCAGGAATTCCATGGCCCCAAAGAGAAAGCTCTTCAGCCGTCTTATCAGCTTGATGGTGCGATGGTCCTTTATTCATTAAGCAAATACTTAGTGAGCACCAAGCCACATAGGGTGATGGACACTGGGGATGCAGCATTGAACAAGTCAGGCATGTGTTGCCCACAGCATTAGCTGGCGACCAAATTAGGGACCACCTCTTTGCCCAGACTCTCTCATCAAGGAAAACTCCCATGAGAAAGAAAATATTAAGGAGTTATTTTAGTAGAAGCCAGAAATATCTTGGGATCAAAGAGGTAAGGGGTATAAATAATATTTGTCAGTGAGTTCTTAATACTAAGATACTCCCCCAAAGAGGAGTCCTGTTTTAGTGAATCAGGACTTTCATTGTCCTAAAAGATTCTGAGGACGTTTTATCTTTTGCTCTCAATTTCCTTAATGTTCCTTAACTTAGATTTTGAGGTATGCAGCATATCTCACAGGGACAGTCTACTTCCATTTCCCAGACTGAACCAGAATTCCTTGCAGAATCTCCCACTAAGCTTAGGACGGAAGCCTTTGGGAAGTGAATGTCTTATTACAGAGCATCTCATCTTCAAAGGGAGTCTGTGACCCTGAGCTTGTGAGAACATATAAAATGAGACATTTGATATTTCTCCCCAGCCAAGGGAGGAAAAGAAAATAGAGCAGTAATGGTCCCCTCCCTCAGGGAAGATGAACGGAAATGGTTGCTATTAACCAGATGGCCCGTTTTAACCCCATGGAAAGAGCATGGAAGTGTCCGTAGTAAGAGATTTGTGTAATGTATTCATGCACAACAGGGAGGAGAGAGAGGGGGATCACCAAGTGTGGTCCAAAGGCCACCAACATCAGGACTTCCTGAGATTAGCACATCTGAGGCAGATTCTCGTGCCCCACCTCAAACTCACTGATTGTGCGTCTCTTGGAGTAGGGGCAGGAAATCACTTTCCACAAGCTATCAGAGTTATTCTGTTCCACGTGGACGTCTGAGGACCACAGCTATAGAGGTTCTCTCCACTGCTAACCTTGGGCTTTGAGCTCCCTCTGAGCCATGAAAGAAAATATTTGTAGGGAAGGAAAGTGGTTCGGAGTGGAAGCTGGCAGATCCTCCTGTCTGGAGCTGCCACTTCCTATTCTGACTTCTTATCTTTTCCCTGTTGATGACCATAGATGTGTCCCAAAGGCCAAAGGGAGAGTTACAGCACATGATAGAAGTGCACAGTAGAAAATGCCTTCAAAACCCGCATAAAACCTCTCAGCTCCAGAGCCTTCTAAATCTTCAGTCCTGTCTGGGAACAGTAGCTCTTTCAGATAGATGACCAGCTCTTCAGTCCTAGAGTTCATTCCAAATCCTTGACCATTGCTTTTGTGGAGATTTGCATCATCCATTTGATGAGATTGCTATTTCAAGAACAACCCACCCTCCCGCCCTGCATTCAAAACCTTGAGTTTGACGTCTGGGTAGAATCCCATTATCCTCAAGAAGCTTAATCCCAATAAATTGAGGTCTTCACCTTCTGGAGGGAGACGTTTCATTTCCCTGACTCGCCAGCAGCATTTATTTAGGAACCCCGACTACATTTAATATTCTTTCCTTCTTGGTATTACTGCCCCAGTTTTGATTTTTTGTGTGTCTTAAGAACCAGGAAAAAAAATCTTAGGTTTTAAAAAGTTAAAAAAAAAAAATCTGTTTCAGAAACTGTCAAATGTACCATATTTGTATTAAGAGTTGGGGATTTTTGTACAATGAATTTACATTTATTTATGGTGACTTATATTTACGCTTGTGATCAAATAATGATGTTAAATTCTTAAATCGTATTTGCTATGCAGCTGAAGATGATATTTTGCTTTGTATTTTGGGGTACCTGTGTTGAGTTGATAAACATTTCCATCTCCATTAAAACTGCTTCCAAACTAGTGAAACCAGCGTCTTGGTCTTGATTCTCGGTCGTATTCCAGTCCTAGCTGATCTGTGGGCCACGTTAAGACTAATGACTAAGGAAACAATCTGAAAGAGAATGGGAGGAGATGGAGATAGAGCAGATCAGTGCATCCCAGATGAATGGTTTGTTTTGCTTTCTCACTGAGGGAATTGCCTCTTTACAAATTGATGTGCACTGGGCAAGATTTAGGAGATGCTTCCTGCGCTTAGGGATTTCACAGTCTCGCTGAGTAACTCAACACCCTAGGTCTCCAGTTTTAAGAGGAAGAATAGGAACTAGTATTTAATGAAGCCTGATGTGTGCAGACATGCTAAACCCTATTCACCCATTCCTTTGCATCAACCGCAGTCACTGTATGTGTTATATCCTCACTTTGACGAGAGGCTGTACCGTGTGTTTGTTTTCACAGTTAGTAGGTGACAGCTGGGATTTGAACCCAGTTCCAAAGCCTGGCCTGTTGCTTTCACACTATAGTGAACTGATCAGCCAGCCTAGACCCCAAAACTAGACTTAGGGACTTGGTCACTGGACTTTTCAGTCTTTGGGTCAATAAGATTGAGCGGAGCCTGGTATCCGAGAGGCCCAGCATGGTGGCTGGGGAGTTCCCAGGCTGACGGTTCCTTGTCAGAAAGGATGACACTAGAAGAACCCAGAAGGGTGTGTTTAAAACCAGCTCCAGTGCTTGGAGCCTCGTTTCACACAGCATCAGCTTTCCTGAAGACCATCCACAGAGATAGTCTAGGCCATTAGTGACTCCCCCACTGCTGTGGCCTGGGCAGCCCTCTCATCTCTCAGGCCCTCGGCTTCCTCATCTTCAAGTTGGACAAAGTAATCCGAGCTCCCTTCCAGCCCTTATATCCTGATTCTAGGTAATTTCTCAGTCGTTTTCTTCGAGGGGCCTGACTGCTTTACAAACTCAAAATCTTTCCAGCCACGTGTTACCACCTCCAAAGATTCTCATCATTAGAGGTCATATATTTGACCTAATGTAGTTGGAGGACTGTTAATCCTGAGAGATGCTCAGTGCTCAAATAAATTTGGGGAACACACCATGCGCTTTCCCCTCTTGGAGATCTGCGGCTTTGAGGAGCCCTGCGGAACCTAATCAGCCTGGAATAACACCACATCTCCTAGTGGCCATGACCTCAGAAACCACTTTCTCTGCAACACTAATGACCCTCTCCTGGAATGTGCTTTGAAAAGCACTAGGCTAAGGACATGGAAGTCCATTTTAAGATAATAAAAAAATTCCTACAGAAAGACCACTGGACGTGCAGGCAGTCATGACACCTGGGCACAGTTAGGGAAGCAGGGACCTGGCAAAGTACTGAAGGATTTCAGATGGAAAGGAGAAGCATTTTCATGATGGGAGAGAATAGGGTAGGGGAGCGTATTCGTTTGCTAGGGCTGCCATAATGAAATACTACAGACTAGGTGGATTAAAACACCAGAAATTTATTGTCTCAACAATTCTGGAGGCTAGAAGTCCAAGATCAAGGTGTCAGCAGGGTTGGTTTCTTCTCAGGCCTCTCTCCTTGTCTGATAGATGGCTGTCTCCTCCCTGTGTCTTCACCTGGTCTTCTGGGTGTGACAGTGTCCTAATCTTCTCTTATAAAGAGTTGAGTCATGTTGGATTAAGACCCATTCATATGACCTCTTTTTACCTAAATTACCTCGTTAAAGCCTCTATCTCCAAATACAGTCCATTCTGAGGTACTGGGGTTTAGGACTTTAATTTCTGAATTTGGAAATGGGGGGAACACAATTCAGCCCATAACACTGGGGAAGAGGAAGGATACATTTGAGAAAGATGCTGTCTCTGGGGACCCTGGGGTGCCATTGCTTTGAGAAATACTTCTTGAATACTGAATATTTTCACGCTTGCAAGATTCTATATAAGATTAAAAATTAGTCATGGCACAGACCTAAAGGAACTCATGAAATCATGGGAGGGGTAAAAAATGCATGCAGTGAACTAGAGTGTGAAGGAGACTATGGTGATCGTAATAATCACTAGCATTTACTGAGCTTTCTCCATGCCAGGCATCAGAAAAAGTGCTTCAAATGCTTCATTCATTTAAGCTTCACAGCAGCATGTAGGAGGTAGGTGCTGTTATTTACCCCCATTTTGCAGATGAAGATACTGAGGCACAGCTCTCACAGATGGAGAGTCCAAGTGCAATAAAGGTTTGTGGATGCTGCCACTGATCCCTGGGATGAACCCTGCTTGGAAGATGTAGGTAAGAGAAAAAGGGCAAGCCTATGATAATGGCACTTTTAGCCAAAATTCCAGGAGGACTTTTTTGTGCCATGTACAGCATATAGCTTGAATTTGTTACTAGAAGATGTGGTTACAAGAGTGTCTCTAATGATGTCACCATTTTTGGAACATAAAAGATTATGTGTAATATGGAGCTGTTCAAAGAGCATTTGATGGAATGCATATCAGATTTCACATTATAACCACTTTCTGACGCTCAGCGGAGTTGCTGACAAAATGCTGTTAAAGTAATTAGATTTAATTTAGACAAAGTAAAAGATGCACTAAAAGAGTTAAATAAAATCACAGAAGATCCTCGAATAAAGTGAGTTGTGGTCCTGAGGGAAAATAAAATTAATTTTGAATTTACACTAACTATAGCTATTTGGTAGGAACTAGTGTTTACTATTCACATTACAAACAAAGGCATTTAAGTTTGTCTAATTTATTTTAAGAATAATTAAATATATTTTTACAAATTTTTACATATTTTTTTACAAATTTTAGAGAAACTGACTTTCCTAAATGAAAATGCATGTGAAATATACAACAAAATGAACTTCCAATAAAATATAAAGAAATTGAAACAGTAAAACAAAAATATTTTACATGACTAAGGAGGAGAAGAGTCACATACAAATAATTCCAAAGTAACATGTTTACAAACTACTTTTTGGCCATTATAGGTCAAAGTAAAATCTTGATTAGAGGAGTTCAGAACAAATTGAGCCACATACTGCTTTTAGGGAGGTTTCCTTATAAATCCCAGAATTGAAGAATTTGAAAGAATAAGAAATACCATATGCTCTAGATACTGCTTTATGAGACAGTGAAAATTGTCATATAAGGGATATTTATATAAATGATTTATATAATAAAATGAATATTTGTAATATTTTCTGTAATAACAATAATTGTATGTGACCCCAGTACAGTGGTTGAATGTAACATGGTTCATTTCTGAATTTAAGTGTTGCTTTAAAAATCTTATTGATAGTTTCAGATTCTACCCCTTAGCAGAATTTCTTCAAATTGAAATTAATGAAAAAAAAACTAAGAGTTACAATGACTCAAGAAAGGTTGTCTAATTTGGCATTACTGACAACAGAACACAAATTATATAAAAATCTTGATCAGGGGCTGGCCCGGAGGCTCAGTGGTTAAGTGTGCATGTTCCGCTTCAGCGGCCCAGGGTTCACGGGTTCGGATCCCGGGTGCGGACATGGCACCTCGTGGCAAGCCATGCTGTGGTAGGCATCCCACATATAAAGTAGAGGAAGATGGGCTTGGATGTTAGCTCAGGGCCAGTCTTCCTCAGAAAAAAGAGGAGGATTGGCAAATGTTAGCTCAGGGCTCATCTTCCTCGAAAAATAAAAAAATAAATTTAAAAAAATTTAAAAATAATAAAATAAAATCTTGATCATAGCAGATCTTAAGTGTTCTTGCAACACCAAAAAAACCCAGTAACCATGTGAGTTGATGGATGTGTTACTTAAATTGATTGTAGCGATCATTTCACAATGTATACATCTATCAAAACATCATTTTGTACACCTTAAATATATACAATTTTTATTTGTCAATTGTATCTCAATAAAGCCAGGGGAGGTCTTGATTATGAAGCATAATGTTGCTAAAATGAAGTCAAGAAAGTAAAATTTGTGGTATAAATACATATTAACTTATGAATTACATATGTCTTTATTTTATCCAGTCTGAACATCACTGGCCCAACAACAGAACACCTAGAAATATGCAATGATAATTGAGTGATCTTTGGTATTTTTGCCAACTTTCAGTCATATAAAACCCATGACTTTACGTATGCCTTATTTTGTGTTATAAAGATACATTTTGTTGTCAGGAAGACAGAGCACATTTTGTAACAGTTTAGTAGCGTGATTTAGAACTTTTAATTATTTAGAGGCATATGGTATGTGGTACTTTTGTCCCAGACCCTGCAGATGGTGGGAGGGGGCTGGCTCTGATCCTGCCTTCAGTTTCCCTAATAAGCATAAAGCTGGAGGTGGGAAAGGGACAAAGATGCGTTTGCTTCCCTCTAGGCGAGAAGCAGAGTAACCAGCCCCAAAGCCAGCCCCCACTTCCCCATCTGGTTTGATTTACTCTGATTTCCTCAGTCTGAGCTCCTTCTCAGCCTATTCCCGCCATTCCCAGATGCTGCACCGTCTGGCTAGCCCGGAGCTTCCGGCAGAATGGGGAAAGAGGAGGGTTTCCCTGGGAAAATATGCTGTGAGATGCTATCAGAGCTAAAAATATGCGGCCCCTAAGCTCCACCTTCATTAGTCAGAAGAAAACCCAGGGATTTCTGCCTTCTGGAGTTTCAGACCAACAAGAACAGGGGAAATCAAAGAGCGCCTGATTGGGGCTTTTCTTAAACACTTCTTGGCAAGGATCCCAGCCCTGAGCTGGAGAAAGCTCACTGGGCTCATGCGTGACCGCATTGGTCAAGGGGCTGACTCTCAGCAGGGCAGCCTGGGGTCAGCCCATCCACGCCTACCGCATATTCTCATTTAATTTACTCCACCACCATCAGCATTCCCTTTTTATACTTAAGGACCCAGACTCAGAAAACAATAGAAGTTAACCATACCACTGGCTTATTTCAGTTCATCCTGGGGCCCCAGGCTCCCCCTTGCACCGCCAGAGGCTCACACCTGCCAGGAACATTCGCCCCCCCAACCCCACTCACCTCCCTGTCTTCATAGACTAAGGCCTTCCATCATCCTTCAAGTCTCACTTGAAAGGCCTCTTCCTCCCAGAAGCCTAGGTCCCAATTGCTCCGTAAAATACTCTCCGTGCATTCTGTGCTTGACCTTCTTGCCATGTATCAGAGTTATAATTCAATGTTTATTGCGTGACCATTGAATGGATACAGTCCGTGAGTACAGGGATTGCATCTGTCTTGCTCCCCATCATAGTGCCTGTGCCTCTCACAGCAGGTGACACACCGAAAGTGTTCCATCTATGTCTGCTGAACGAATCAATCCCCTACCCCCTCAAAAAAGCTGGCCATGTAATTGGTGTCAACAAGTTAGCCTGCCTTACAGCAGCAGCTGTCATGAAAGAGAAGAGAATAAAGGACTAATTGTCTGGCGTCAAGCTTTACGGTTGTACTATACACGGGGTTGGGAAGACTGTGGAGGTGGGATGGAGGCAGGAAGGACAGGGACAAGCCCCATAAAGGAACAGAGTAAGGGACGGGCATGATTTGGGGGGGATAGCGTGGAGGCAGAGCCTACTGGGAGGAGTTTGTGGTGCTGTGAATTTTCTCTCTTTTGGGACCCTTCTCAGCCAAGAATGGGGGTGAAAGAGAGTAACTGGTTAAAAGCAGGGTTGAAAACCCAGCTCTGCCAGGAATTAGTAAATTCTTAATCTCTGAACATCAGGTTTCTTATGGATAAGAATAGCAAAAGTGAGGGGCTGGCCCGATGGTGTAGTGGTTAAGTTCCTGTGCTCTGCTTTGGCAGCCTGGGGTTTGCAGGTTTGGATTCCGGGCACGAACCTACATACTGCTCATCAAGCCATGCTGTGGCAGTATCCCACATACACAACAGAGGAAGATTGGCATGAATGTTAGCTCAGCGACAATCTTCCTCAAGTAAAAAGAGGAAGATTGGCAACAGATGTTAGCTCAGGGCCAATCTTCCTCACCAAAAAAAAGAATAGTAACAGTGATAATACCTACTCTGCAGCTGTTGCAAGGACTGAATGAGAGCATGCACAAAATCACCTAAGCACAGCGCCTGGCATGTTGTTGGTGCTCAGTAACTGGGACGGATTCAGAGAAGAGGGTTCAGCCAGCCAGAGTCCCTCATTGTTTCCCTCTGCAGCCAGGTGCCATTTCCTTCTCTCCCACCTGGGTTTCCACTCAGGACTCCACAGGGAAGGTCGAAGTACATCTTGGGAGATTTCGTCATCCTCACTCCCCATTCAGTCCAAAGCTATCTTCCAACAGATTCAAAAACCAAAAAGCCTGGATGAGGAAGAAGAAACCAGTTGGAGACGACTGTCACAGAACCCGGGAAGCCAGGAGGTTAGATTGGGTTGTTCCTAAAAACCAGAGGGGAGAAAATGCACTGGAGGGGAGAAGGCAGGGCCTATTTCCCCATCCCAGCCCCTCCTTGGCAGGCTCTTTAGCTCCCAAGAGGAACCCAGAAATCATTCGAAGGACCTGGAGCCTGAGGCTAGGGGTCCGTGCTGGGTCTTTGTACCCATTCCCCACCCCAGCAGTGGGCAAAGCCAGGCCATGGGAGGCCTTTCCCTCCTGGGGTTGATCAGTTAAGAAAGCTGGTCTTGGCTGCCAAGTTGTTTCCAAGCCCCGGCTTCACCCAGGAATGCTTCCCCATTCCTCCTCCTCCCCCACAGACAGAGCATGTGCAGACAAAGAATACACAGGACCACGAGTCCTGAGGCCCAGGACTAGTCTTTTTCTACCTTGGGCCTCAATTTCTGCATCTTTAAAATGAGCATGGTATCCCAGGTGACCTCTAAGGACTCTTCCTGCCCCAACAGTCTGAGATTTCCCAAACTGAGACGATGGATGTGAATCTCAGCCTGCCTTGGAGGAGCTGGCAAGGGAAGGGGAGTCTGAGGTCCTAAAAGGACAGCTTGAACCTTAAGAGGTCCAGGGACAAGCTTCTGGGGTCCATGGTCTCTCTGAAAACAGCAGACACACATATATGTGCATTCTTTTCTCCTTTAGAGACAGTGGTTCATAGATTGCCTCAGATTCTCAATGGGATCCAAACAGGTTAACAACTTGTGCTCTAAACTGGCAAAGTTTAGAGCCTATTTCCAGTATTTGAAAAGATTTGGGGAATCAAACACCCTCCTCCTCTCTCGGTGCACATGAGAGAGGATGCAGCCCTATATCAGGCTTCTATTGCTGCTTTAACAAATTACCACCAATTTAAGGGCTTAAAGCAACATAAATTTATTATCTTACAATTATGGACATCAGCACATGGAAGTCTTCTGACTTAGTCACTAGGCCAAAACCAAGAATCAAGATGTCAGCAGAGCTGGTTCCTTCTTGAGGCTCCAGGGAACAATGTCCTCCTGGCCTCTTGCAGCTTCTGGAGGCTGTAGCCCAGGGCCCCATCTCTTTAATCTTGCTTCATGCTCGCAGGGCCTTCTCTGACTCTGACCTCCTGCAGCCTCTTATAAGGACCCTAGTGATCAGGTCAGACCCACCTAGGTAATCCAAGCTAATCCCCCCACCTCAAGATTCTTAACTTAATCACCTCTGCAAAGTCCTTTTTATGGTGTAAGGTAACAAATTCAGAAGCAGGGACTAGGATGTGGGTACTTGGGGGAGGGGATGATATTCAGCCTACCACAAGCCCTTTGGGAGGAATCAACATTTTGAATAATCATACCCTTTAACTCAGCAAATCCATTTTCGGAATTTCTCCTATAGGTATAACTGTACGCATGTATAAAGATGTATGTTCAAGAACGTCCGTTACAGCAGAGTTTATAATAATGAAACCTGAAACAAGCTGTCCTATTGATAATCAGTAGAAATGTAATTAAATAAGCGATAGAATATTCATACATTAGAATATTCTAAAAAGATGCAGTATTTGAAAAATAAAGTATATTCATAAATACTAACATTAAAAAGTCTGCAAGATACATTCTAAAATGAGAAAAACAGATTGAAATACAATCAGTATAATGTGATCCCATTTTTTAAAAGGATACACGCTTTTGGGTCTATGCGTGTAATATTTGGATGGAGACGAAAGAATCTGTTAGTGGCAATGCCTGTGTCTTGATTGGAGGGGAGCCAGGGGACTTTTAGCCTTCATTTTATACTCTTCTGAACTGCAATTTATTTTTTTTAAACTAAAAGTGTGTATGACTTTTATCATTTAAAGAATATATGTTCCAACTGAAATTCAGCACTTTGACCAAAAAAGGAGTGGGGGTGGGGTCACAGCTCTGCGGTCATCTGCAGGAAGCTAGGATCTGGCTGCATGAGGGAGAGGACCAGTCTCCTCTTCCTGTAACTTCAGCCTCAGCCCCCTCCTGCCCCCACTCCCCCTGCCCTCATCCCCCTACTGCAAGAGGAGCTAAGAAAAGAAGACAGTTCGTACACCACTGTGCAGCTTTGGTGTCACACAGGCCTGGGTTTGCATCCCAGGGCTACCACTGACAGCTTTGTGGTCTTGGGCAAGACCCTTAACCTCAGTAAACCTCAGTGTGAAATGGTGATAATACCACTTACCGCCTAGGGTCGATGTGAGAGTTAAAGTTGACAGGTTACTCCCGCACAGGGCTTAGCACTCACTGCCTTGTGGTTGTTATCATCAATAAGATCGACTGAATCAGAGCAGGCCATAAGAATTCCAGAGGAGGGACTTCAGTTAGATCAACACGTACATTTTGAGTGTCTTGGTGCCTGGTGTCATCAGCACTAGGGACGCCAGGATTCATATGGCAAGATTGGGCTTCCAAAGCACCCCAGTGTGGTGGGAGAGGTAGTCACCTAAATAAATAGCTCCCATACAAAGTAATGAGTGTAACAGTCTTGTGTGTATGGGGTGGTGCTAATATGGAGAGCAATTATCTCTGTCTGGGTTAGGAGTAGATGTTATGAAGGCTTCAGAAAAGTGTTGTCAAAATTTCCTTGGGTCAGGGGCTGGCCCCGTGGCCGAGTGGTTAAGTTTGCGCGCTCCGCTGCAGGCGGCCCAGTGTTTCGTCTGTTCGAATCCTGGGTGCGAATCCTGGGTGCGGGCATGGCACTGCTCATCAGACCATGCTGAGACGGCGTCCCACATGCCACAACTGGAAGGACCCACAACGAAGAATATACAACTATGTACTGGGGGGCTTTGGGGAGAAAAGAAAATAAATAAAAATTAAATTTAAAAAAGCAACCACATAAGGGAAAGAAACTGACACCAAACATCAAAATGCTCAGAGTGGTTCTATTAAAAAAAAAAAAAATTTCCTTCTGTCATCGTGAGGGCTGGAAATGTTCTCTCTCTTATCTGGATGGCAGTTACAAGGGTGTATACATACGTAAAAATCCATTGATCACGCTGAGCATTTCAAGATTTGTGCACTATTCTTTATGAAATGTACATGCAAACTTTAGGATTTTTTTCTTTATCCAAAAACCAAGGCTTACTAAGCAAAACACCCCAGAAATTCAGTGCAAAGTGGTGTGTGCAGGGAAGTGTGTGCATCTTTCTGGGGAAAGCATTTACAATTTTTATCAGATTCTTAAAGGGAGGTGGGACCTCTAAAAATTATCAGTGAGGCGCTTTCCTAAAATAAGGACACTCACTCGTAGTTCTGCTGGGATTTGACTAAAGGTCGGACCACTCTGTGCAGACCAGGCTTTCAGGGAACGCGGGATGCGAGATGGAGAGGCACAAACATCTTTATCAGACCGGCTGTAAAATAAACAACTGCATTTTTCTTTGCGGAGTAAAGTGCAGATAATTATCACTAGTTGATCTTTAGCTCTACTGAAAAAAAGGTGTGTCTTTCTATTGGCCCAGCGCCTTGGTCTGCAGCCAATCCCGAGGCGGGCGGCTCTGCCCGCGCCCCCTCCCCCGCGTCCCCATCCCCATCGGGGCGGAGGTCCTCCTTAGCCCCCTGCCCCACCTGACAAGCTGGGAAGAAACCTTAACCCACGCTCTGGATTCCTTTGGCGCTTCTCATCCAGGCCCGGCTGGCAAACCAGAATTTCCAGTGTGGCTATGTTGGCAGAAAGTTAACCAGCAGCAAGGAGGCCAGGGCGCCAGCTGCAATGGCTCTTTCCAAGCGAGCAGGGCTAGGCGCCTCATCTTCCATCTCTCTTCTTGGCAGATGGGAGGAAGGCAGCTCAGAGATTGGAGGCTAGCAATGGGAGTGAAAGCCCCACGGGGTGGGAATCCAGAAACTGAAACCTCACCCCCAAAATGTATTCGTGTCTTGTGTATATTGAGTGCTGGTTGGATATATACCAGGCCCTGTGCTATCTAAAAGCTTTGCGTGAAAGAATGGGCTCTGAACCAGACAACCTAGGTGAATCCCAGCTCAGCCGCTTTGTAGCTGTGTGGCCCCAGGCCAGTTGCTTACTCTCTCTGTGTGCTACGACCGTCCTCTGTAGAAATGGGTGTAACAGTAGTACCAACCCTAAACTCTTCAGCATAGCTTCTAAGCTGGCTCCTGCCTAGCTCTCTGATTTTTTAAAAAATTGAGATACAATACACTTACTATAGAGCTTATCCTTCTCAAGTGTACAGCTCAGTGGGTTTTTTGTATATTCTCAAAGTTGTGCACCAGTTGGCACTACCTAATGCCAGACATTTTCATCATCCTGAAAAGAAACCGCATGCCCATTAGCAATCCCTTCCCATTTCCCCCTCCTCCTAGCCCCTGGAAGTCATTCATCTACTTTTTGTCTCTATGAATTTACCTATTTTGCCCCTTTCATGTAAATATGATCATATAATGCATGGCCTTTTGTGTCTGACCTTTTCCTCTCAGCATAAGATTTTCAAAGTTCGTGCATGTTGCAGCATGCATCAGGACCTCATTCCTCTTTACAACCAAATAATATTCCATTGAATGGATGCACTACACTTTCCTTATCCGTTTATCAGCTGATGGACATTTAGGGTATTTCCACTTTGGGGCTATTGTGAATAATGCTGCTGTGAACATTTGTGTACAAGTTTTTGTATGGATGCATATTCTCACTTCTCTTGGGTGTATATTAGGAGTGGAGGATTTTATCTTGTACCACTCTCCCCTTCCTGGTCAAAAGGCCCTTCCTTCTGTCCCTCAAACAAACCAGGCTTGCTCACACCTCAGGGCCTTTGCACTGGTGGTTCCCTTTGTCTGGAAGGCTCTTCCCCCAGATTTTCCCATGGTTCACTCCTTGTTAATCAGATCTCAGTTTAAATATCACCACCTCAGTGAGGCCTTCCCAGACCATTTTATCAGTCATTCTCTGCCCTTTATCCTTTTTTATTTTCTTTATATCTATTATTTATGTTCTGATTTATTTTTTATTTATTTGCTTATTTGTAGCATAAGAACGTAAGCTTCTAAAATGTAACCTCCATGAGAGCAGGGTCTTATCCGTATGACATTAGCTACCCCTGGTTGCTAGAACACTGCCTGACATGTTGTAAGCACCTTCTAAACATTGGTTGTTATTGCTTGGTACCTCACAGCAAACTTAGAAAGTAGGTGCCATTATTATCCCCATGTTAGAAGTGCAGGAACTGAGAATCAGAGAAGTTAAGTGATTTGGCTGAAATCACCCAAGTGGGAAGTCTCAGAGCCTGGGTTTGGTGTCAGGGCCATCTGGCTCCAAAGCCCATGCCTCTTGTACAGGGCTTCCTGCTTACCGCAGCTCCTGGACCTGTCTGGCCTCACAAACTGACCACTGCAGTGAGGATTCCCGGAGCTTGGAGAAGAGACAGGGAGAGGAGGCAGACTCGTGGAAACTGTCTGGTCTGGCAGCACCTAGAGGCCTGGCCCCAGGGGGAGGTGGGTAGGAGCACCCTACTCCTGGGAGCTTCGGCTGGAGAAGGGGCTCCCCAGAGGCACCAGCCAATGGCCAGCCTCCCTCTGGCAAGGCCTGGCTGGCCACAGACTCCAAAGTAGCAGACCTCGCCTGCAGTGCCACCGTCCCTCTGGTGAGCTTCATTTTATGCAAACTCCAGCAGAGACAGTGATAACTAACTTCTTACTTCATTCCAGCTCCTGTTCCAAACACTTTTCATATATTAACTCACGGAACCCCCAAGTTAGCCTGATGAGGTGTATGCCATATTGTCCCCATATAACTGATGAGGAAATCGAGGCCCAGGGAGATTAAGTAACCTGCTCAAGGGCACGCGGCTAGAGAATGGTGGAAGCAGGATACAAGCCCAGCCTGTCCAACTCCAGGGTCCTGCCCTTAACCTCTTCTCTACCCTGCAGCTCAGTAGTGAGTTTGAGAACAAGGCTTCATTTACAAAAGAAGCTACCACCGGGTAGCTGTATGACCTTGGACAACCCACGGAAGCTCTCTGGCCCTTAGTTGCATTATCTGCATAAATGGACAAGAGTCAGCTTCTCTCTCAAGCCTGTTCTTTAGAACAGGATGTTAATAGCATTGTGTGTGTGGCCAGGGGTGGGAGTGGGGAGAGATTCCATGATGAATGAGGTCTGGAAGTCTCCAGGTTTAACTAAATTAAGCAGGATTTTTACAACAGGACTACTGGGTGCCTTTAATATGCTACTATGCAATGAGCATCTCTAAGAGGAGGGCTGAGGATGTAGCATTTCCCAAACTTTATTGAACACAGAACAAGGTGGAGTGGTGTTTCATGGAACACAGTTTGGGAAACACTCATTCAAGAAGTTTGTTTGCAGGAAAAAGGTAATTTTTCCTGAGATCAGATGGAATTCTCTTCCCTTTCGGTAGCTTAACTTGCTGGGAGAGTGGGATTGTGGACGTTTGTCATCTCCTTCAGGGCTGTAGAGGACCTATGGGGCTTCTAGCATAGGGACAAGGAAAGGGAACCCGTTTACTGAGCACCTATTACATCCCAGCTCTGTGATTATGCCTTAGGTTATCTTTTGTGATTCTCAAAACAGCCCTTTGAGGCAGGTTTCATTTCAGAAGGCGGTATAATGTTGCAGGTGAAAATGTTGTCTTTGGAGTCAGATAAGCTTGGGTTTGCATCTTAGCTCTACCTTTTGCTAGCTATGGCTGTGTGAACTTGCACAAGCCACCTAACTTCTCTGTGCTTCGGCTTCCGTATCTGTAAAATGGATAATGCGACACCTACCTCATGAGGTTATTGTGAGGGTTTGCCTATATAATACACAAGAAGCATTTACATGAAGTCTGCACATAGCCAATATTCAGGAAGAGGTAACTTTATTATTATCTTATCATCCTGATTATCCCTGTTTTACAGATAAGACGTCTGAGGCCCGGAAATGTAAGTAACTTGCCTAAGGCCACATAACAATAGTGTGTGGCCAAAGTGAGACCCACACAGGACCGAAACCTGCTCTTCCTCCCCAGGAGCCCCGAAGGAGGCTGAGCTAGTCAGAGGCTTACAAATGAAACACCTCTCTCAGCGCACACCTCACACTGCGTGCCACTCAGGAGTGTGTGGCAATTTCCCCCTGGGATTCAGACTGTGTCACCCACACAGGAGTGTTCAGACCCATTTGGCAACAAGGTACTTGTGTCCAAGGTCCTGACAAATGGGCCTGGAGAACTGAGGAGGTCCTGAGCCTATGAGCATCCCTTTAAGAACCTCCTCATGCAGTGGAGTCTCTGGTCATCCTTCTGAAGCCTAAACCAGCTCTGTGGGAGCATCCCATGGGAGGAACGGCCAATGCAAGTGTTGTGTGCCCGGGACGCCCCGACTATCAACCTGGGATCTTCCCTAGCCTCAGTGGGGGATGTCTTAGCTGCTGTGGGGGAGGGGGCAGCAGGGAGACAACATGGAGGCCAAGGGGACAAGTTCCAAGCTCCTACACGGAATCAACAAACGAGGCTCCTCTTTAAAGAGTTTGTATGTTGTCCTTCCATGTAACTTTCTGTTTGGAAAGAAGGTTTTGCTGCCTACTCCAATCCCACAGAAAAAAGGGGGGAAAGCTCTAAAAACCACCGAACTAGACCTTCATTTTCATTGCATATGTTCCAGAAACTGAGACCCAAATGGGAGGCAACTGCCAGAGGTCCCAGCATGCTGGCGGCAGAATGGGGCCTAGAACTCACATCGCCTGCCTCTTTTTCCACCAGCCTCTCAGGCATCAGAGTCTAAGATGGGTTTATTTTTCGACATCTGAAAGAGAAAACAGCTGATGTTTGTCCTTCATTTTCAAGCTGACTCTTCCCACCTTTGTATCAGAGTCTTCACTCTGGCTGCGAAGCTCACGAAGCTCACGGTGCCCTGACCCTCCCTGTTCCCACATTCCAGATGTTGCAGGTCCAAACAGCCCGGGGGACAGGCATCGCCACAGGCCCCTGGAGCCCCCACCCTGAGGTCTCTGTCCTGAGAGTGACTCAGAGATGCAAAAGGCAGGGAGCATGGAAAAGACTGCAGAAGGAGCTTCGAGGACCCGCTCAAATCCAGCTCAGCCACTTGTTATCTGTGTGACCTTGAGCAAGTCACCAGACCTCCCAGAGTCTCAGTGTCATCAGCTGTAAAACTAAGATAACTTCATATGCCTCGTGGGATGGCTGTAAGGATTGGAGGTTAATTCATGCAAAAACCTGCTACCCAGAAGTTGTGCAACACGTAGTAGTTCATCTCAGTATTATTATCTTAACTATAGCTGGGTTTCCATAAGATTTAAAGTTCTTTTCCATAAATTAAGTGCATTCGGCTCTCTGCACACCCACACCAAGGCCAAGCGATGCTGCCCTTCCACGTGTTCCTCGGGATGAGCTCTGCCCTCCATAGTAACGTGAAGCTTCTTCTACCCGTAAGCAGATATTCTGATGGGAGATCCCAAAAACACAGTGTGATCAGCCTGAGAAGAGTGGTCAAGAAACTGGCTCTAGGGGCTGGCCCCGTGGCCGAGTGGTTAAGTTCGCGCGCTCCGCTGCAGGCGGCCCAGTGTTTCGTCTGTTCGAATCCTGGGTGCGGGCATGGCACTGCTCATCAGGCCACGCTGAGGCGGCGTCCCACATGCCACAACTAGAAGGACTCACAACTAAGAACATACAACTATGTACCGGGGGGCTTTGGGGGGAAAAAGGGAAAAAAATAAAATCTTTAAGAAACTGGCTCTAGAATCAGTCTGCTGGGTTTCATCTCGCCTCCACTACTTAATTGCAGACAAGTTACTTAACCTTCCTGAGCCTCAGTTTTCTTATCTGTAAAATAGGAATCGTAACGGTACCTAATTCATAGGCTCACTGGGAGGAGTAAATGGGATAAGGTGTGTGAAATCCTTAGTGCACTGGCTCACCCTTAAAAAGTGGCCAATAAAATAATAACTCATCATATGCCTTAAGGGCAGCCCTTTCTGCCCAGAAAGAAAGCATTGAGGGAGATAAAAGTGCTTGATTCGGATTCAAGTGACTTTGAGTGAAGCCCTGATTCTGCCACAAATTAGTAGTGATGCTGGGCATGACCTTGCCCCGCTCTGTGCCTCAGTTTCCCCATCTAAAAACTATGGTGGTTGGATTAGTTGAGCCCTTCCAGCTCTAACTCTGAAGGAGAGCTGATGAGAAGGCTGTACAGCCACCCCATTTGGTTTTTGGATAGCCCTAGTCTTCTTAGCTACTCCAGACAGAGGAGGACCAGGAAGAGGTCTGGGAAGAAGGCTCTGGCCTATTCAAACCAATGCCTTGGTTAGGAGAGTGGCTCTGGGGATGCACAAGCCCAGCTTGAAATTCTGTCTCCACTACTGTGTGTGACCTTGGGAAAGTCACTTCACTTCTCTGAGCCTTAGTTCCCTCATTGGTAAAATGGGACTTAAAATGGTACCCAGAGTAAGGGATTGTAATGACCATGTGAACCAATGCCTGCAAAGTGCATAGCCCACAGAGAAAGAACTCAGTAATAGTATCCTGTTTTAATAATCATTATTGATGCCAGTTTTGTGCAGACTGCATTCCTGGGCATGGTGCTCTTCTTAGAGTTGGTCTGAGTGCACCTGTGTCCATTCCAAGCATTATTTCCGATGACAATAAAGCTCTTTGTGAGGACAGAGGCCATCTGGAGAAGAAGGGTGGGCCTGCCTCTGCATGTCCACCGTCCAGATTCCCATGATTCCAGGTCAGCATGATGGAGGTGACAGCCATCTGTCCTTCCCCACCCTGCCCAGAAGACCAGCTCTTCAGGGCTGGAAAGAACTGAAAGCTACAACATGCCCAGCCCTTTCACCTAGGTTGGGGTGCCAGGAGGAGAATGACCCAATGGAGTCTTGTGGCGTGGTTCTAGACCCAGGACTATAAGAAGTCTGTGTAGTATTGAAAAGAGTAGCTGCGTTTGGTTCTGGCTTCTCAACGTACAGGCTGAGTGTCCTCACTGGACTTCAGTTTCCTCATCTGGAAAATGGGAATAATAATAGAACCTACTTCCCAGGATTGTTGCAAAGATTAAATGAGCGTGCATATAACATATAACAAGGGCTCTATAAACACCATTGATATTATTCATGTCTCTACCCTCTATTCCTCCGTCAGTGCTTTTTGGCTGAACCACACTGGAAACACCCAGTGCATTGATTTTTGGATTTCCTTTCAGCCATGAAGCTGTGTGGAGCAGTCAAGTTGGTCTAGGGTGCCTGCCTGGAAACGTGGTTGGAGCCCTGACTCTGCCTCTCTGTTGCTCTGGCACCTTCCGCTGGTCATTTTCCCTCCCTGGCCCTCAGTTTCTTCTTCTATAACAACACTGTCCAACAGAAATACATGTGAGCCACATACGTGATTTTAAATTGTTTAGTAGCCACTTCATAAAAAGTAAAAAGAAATAGGGAAGATCGATTTTAATGATATATTTTACTTAACCCAACATATCTAAGATATTGTAATTTCAACATGGAATCAATATTAAAAGATCATCAGTGAGATATTTTACACTTCTTTTTACACTCAATCAGGGAGATTCTGGCAATTGTCTGGGTTGTTTTCGGTGGTCACAACAGGGGAGGAAGGGGACGGGGGGGTGCAGTGGCTGTGTGCCACTGGCATCTAGAGGGCAGAGACCAGGAAAGTCACTAAACATCCTACAGTGCGTAGGACAGCCACAAGCAAGGGTTATCTGGTCCAAAATGTTAAAAGTGCCTGTTATCACATATACCAAGGTTCAGAAGAGCCACTTTCCAAGTTCTCATTGGCCACATGGGGCTGGTGGCTGCCATATTGGACACTACACCTCTATAACATGAAACATTTAGACATGCACTTAGAAAAGTCACATTTTTAGGAATTTAGGTTTTGGTAAATTTGTTTTCCTGCTCATCCCTGAATAATTGGCCAAATGAGACGTGACTGGTTCACCAGCGCCTGGCTGGCTAAGGACACAGCCCATCTGTCCCTGGCCGGTCAGACTCTTCTAAAGCCACCCGCCCTCCCTGGGAGTCAGAGCCTGGGACAGACAGTGAACCCCATTGTTCTTTTCTGGGGAGACAATGCTGCCGGCCTTGCTACCTGCCTGACAGGGCTATTGTGGCTCAGGGAGAAAAGGGCTTTATCAGGACAGCAGCCAACGAGCCTGCAGTTCAATGGGGCCCTTTATGTCTGCACTCCCAGGGTGCTTTGGGGATGCTCATGCCAGCCCTGGCAAGGCCTGCCCCCTCCTAGAACAAATGGGGAGCCTGAGGCCCAGAGACCGTGTGGAAGGCCCTCCAGTAGATCCCAGCTCCCTGCACCTCCGCCCATTGCCCTAAAACGTGAAATTTACCTAACTCTGAAGAGCCCAGTCTCAAAGCACAGGGTGAACTCAGTGTTGCCTTTCACTCAGGGCAAGGGGCCCCTGCCGCATACCCTGAAACTTAGCAGCTCCACAAATTGTAAACACATACAAACAGAAATGTATTAAAGAACGTGTGTGCGCCCGTCCCTCGAGCTCCGGGCTCAGTTCCGGCCAAATGCAACCGTAAACTAAACGTCCTCTCTTGTAATTTAAAAAGCCCGGGCCAGGAGGAAACACTCCGTATCTCTAGTCTGATGTCCTTGGAACAAAAGCAATCGAGTTTGAATGCTGCGAGAGTTTGAAGGCTGTTCCCTGGCCAGCCTCAGAGATAGACACTGTTTTGTGGCACAAATTGGATCTGAGCAGCAGAAATGCTTAGGTAAGAGAAAAGACAAATTAAATTCTCTTGTGCAATCCTCCCTCTCAGGTAGCACGGATGCAGATATTTTTCTATAATGAAGTATCACTTCCTAGTGGGGCTAGTCATCCCATCTCTGGCTTCTCTGTGTTCCAATTCATACTGGTCTTGGAGGTTCTCACCTCCATTTGAACTGTGGCCCCACATCCCTCTAAAGTCAGGGGCAGGCCTGGGTGCCCTTAAAGACCCGTGAACTTGGATACATACTGTTGGCAACATCTGTGACTTCCCTTTCCCTTCTAATCTCTGCCCTGCCCACCCACCCTGGGGGAGGGTGAACCATGGTGGTTCACACACACACACACACACACACAAACACACACACACACACAGAAAGGAGCAGGAAGGGCTGTCTTGTTTGACAGGTGGGGAAACTGATCCTCATGGAGATTAAGTGACTTGTTTAAAGTCACCCAGCAATTAGGGGAAGCCATATGCTGGGAGAGCCCGGCTAGAAGGCCGCAAGTAGAGGGTGGAGTGTGGTGGCTGGGAGGACCGGCTTGGGGGCAGAGCAGCTCCATTTACTCCGGGTGCCCTTGCTTTTAGCTGTGGGACGTCGGGGGCAAGTTTCTCAGAGTGTTTACAATATGTTTTTTCTATATGGGAACTCTCTGTACTATTTTTGCAACTCTTCTGGAAATCTAAAATTATTTCATAATCAAAAGGGTTTTTTTGTTTGTTTTTGAGGAAGACTGGCCCTGAGCTAACATCTGTGCCCATCTTCCTCTACTTTATAGGTGGGACGCCTGCCACAGCATGGCTTGATAAGCGGTAGGTAGGTCCACGACTGGGATCTGAACCTGATCCAGCGAACCTGGTCGGAAGTGGAGGCCGGAAACTTAACCACTACACCACTGTGCTGGCCCCCATAATGAAAAGTTTTAAAATACAGTTTCCTCTCATCTGTGCCACGGAAATAAGAATGGTACCTGCCTCACAGGAGGCCTCGGTGAGATAGCGCCTGTCAAGGGTTAGTGCAGTGTCTGTCCCGTAGTGAAGACTCGGTACAGAATTATTTTTGAAAACTGCCTCGTGCAGGAGGCCAGTGACGGACACTGTCAGAAGTGACCACTGCTTTCTTGGCAGTCCCACATCATCACTGCACCAGAGCAGGAGTTTATTTCAGTCTAAAATGACAGGCAGTTTAGTGTGGGTGCTGGGACCGTGCATTTGATCTTGGCTCTTCCCCTCGCTAGCTGGGGTCTGAGCAAGTTACATGATGGCTCTGTGCCTCAGTTTCCTTTCTGTAAATCATAAAAGTATGTACTGCGTGTGGATGTCATCAGGATGAAATGAAGCAGGATTTTTCAGCACTAACGACTGTGCCTGGCCTATAGCAGGCACTGCACAGTTTTTTTACGGTCCAGGTCAGTATTTCTCTAGCTTCTTTTACTATTACCCACAGTAACAACTATTCTTTCCATCACCACTATTTTTTAATGGTGATTTGGAAAACACCGGTCTCTAGATAGTTGACCCCATTTTGTTTCTCCTATTACTATATAAGGTTCTTGGGGGACAGGCAATTTGGCTCATTTTGGTCTCCATTCACTTCCTTTCCCTCTTCCATTCAATTTACCAAGCTTCTATCACCCATTCATTCCACATGTATGTATTGACCATTTATTGGGCACCAAGATGTGTCTGCTGTGTAGTGTCCTAGTGCCCAGCACAGATCAGGCCTATGTTGAATGAATGAATAAGACAGGGAGGTGGGAAGCCAGGAAAGCATGAAGGAAGGAAAAAACCCAGGGTCCTGGACCTCCTGGCCGGAAAGGGCCCCAACTGGAAGCAGTACCCCTTTCCAACACCCACGTTCCAACTTCCACCTTGGCCTGAAAATTTCCCCCTCCCTCACCATCCTGGGGCCATCAGCTCTGTCACTGAGGATGGAACTGGGTGCGGCTCCCGGCGTCGCTGAGGGGCGGCGCCCAGGGACCCGCTCCCTCGCCTGCTGCCGAGAGCGCCGGGCGGTGACTCCTCGGCGGCGACACGGGCAGCCTCTGCACCCCGGGACGGCGCGCGCTCCTCCGCAGGCAGCTCGAGCGCCGGGCCCCCGGCCCATGGAGTTGCCCAAGACGCCGGCTGACTCCTCCCCAGGGACCCTCCCCCTCTGGGGCGCGTCATTCTCCCCACCCCTGGGTTCCCACCCCGGCGGCTTCTCGCACGCCGGCCACGCAGGGGACAAGTCTCTGCCACCTGCTCCGGAGCCGGGGATCCGGGGGCGCCGTCCGCCCGCGCGTCTGTCCGCGCGCCCAGGGCCCCATGGAGCTGCCGGCCAGCAACGCCAGCTGCGGGAACGGTGCGTGCGGGCCGGGCGGGGACACGGGGGCCTCCGCGCTTCGCGCCTTCCCTTCCCCGCCTCTCCTTTCCTTCGCGTCCTCTCCTGCCAGGGACCCAAAAACTGGAGAGTGGGGGAGGTCAGCACGAGTTGTCTCCCACTCAGTTCTCAGGCCCGTCTTGGGGAGGAGCAGGATTCTGGCTGACTTCCCCCATCTGTGGAGCTGGGTGACTGAGAGGGAGAATGGGAGAAAATGGGACGTATGCGGGAGGGAGGAGGCGGAGGCGGGCATTATCCGTTGGGCCAGGTCGACCTAGAGGTGGGGGGTTGCAGGGTTTTTTACGTATACAGGGTGGTTGCTGCAGATTTTAGTACCTGCCCAGGTCTGGCTGTCTCTCTGGAGCGCACCAAAGACAGGAGAGAGGGGCGCAGACTCAACACCCCAAAACCCACACACACCTTTTAGAAAAAGGAAGGAAAGAAGACCCTCAGGAAAGGATACAGAAAGACCCTTGGCTTTACGTTGAGTTCTTACCATGAACCGGGTAGTGGACTAGGCCCTTTACTTGCGTTATCTCATTAATCCTTAATACAACTCTAGAAGGCAGGTGGGTATTATTACCTTAATGTCTCCATTCTGGAGACAGAGAAACTCAGGCTCTGAAAAGTCTGATAGTTTGCTCAAGGTAATATAGCTGGCAAATGGAATTTGAAACTAGAGCCTTTGGATTCTAAAATCTGTACACTCTTATTAGGATCCTCAACTCCTTTCTTGGTATAGCTCCATTTTCCTCTTGGAACTGCAGCTGTGGCATATCCCTGTTTCTCTAACTTCTCTTCTCCAGTGAAACTTTCAAAGCCAGCCTGTTGGGTGTTCACTGGCTTTGGTGTCCTGACCAAGGCAGTCCGTTTCCAGCCTCATCTTCCCCTGGGGAAGAGTGTGTTCTCCGGTCCTAGCCTATTCGAGAAGAGAGGCAGGAATCAACTGGCCCAACGCCCATTTGTCAGCTGAGCATCCTTCTCAGAATGGACTTCTGAGATTTGGGTGATTTTGGCCACCACCCCTCTCTCTTTTTCTTTTTACCCCATGGGAGAACTTAATTCAGTGGAGGGTGCTGCACCCCTTGGGTGCTTCAGGACTCCCCCAAACAGCCAAGCCCACCCTTTGGCTCCACCTGCTGGAGACACACCTTCAGGAGGGCAGGTGAAGGATGTGGGAATGGGCTTGGCCTTCCTCTTGGGAGTCACCTTCCTTGGCCCACATCCTCCCAGGCTCTGGCTCATTTCCTGAGCTCAGGGAACTCCCCAGACTCAACTCTTGTCCAAACTGAGGAACAGGAGTGAGCCATCAGAACCAGTTTGATTAGAGACCGAGATGGCTTCTTGTCTCATCTTCTCTTGATTGTGACGCAGGTGTCAGAAAGAGAGATCTCTCACTGCAAAAGACACATGGATGTCCCGTGGGGTGTTCCAGACCCAGCTCTGCTACCAGGGTTTTTGTGAGACTCAAGCAAGTCCTTCTTCTTCTCAGGGGCTCAGTTTCCCCAGCTGAAAGTAGGAGGGTTAGACTGGCTGCCATCTAAGGGCTCTTTCAGCTCTGTTGTTCTGTGCCTCTGTGCCAAGGAAGAACAGTCAACATTGCCCGTACTCTGTTCCACCAAGATGCCACTCTGTACTCCAGATATGCCAAAGCCGGGGCTGCCTGATCTTGGACTTTGCGGCCCTTCTGGTACTAACCTCAAGTTCTAATTGGTCCAAGAAGTGCCTGGCCCAGGCTTATGTCCTTGGCACGGGAGCCCAGGCCTTTGTGACACACAGTTTGAAAAAGACCTCCTACCACCAGAGGTCACAAACTCAAATGCTTCAGGGGCTGAGCACATAGCAAAAATGCCTGCAGGGAGCCAGTACAGACTCTGGGGAATTACAAAGAGCTTGTCCTGTCTAGGGGGGCAACCGCTGCTCGGCTGCAGCCCATCATTGCCTGTGGAAAGGTATGCCCACTAAGGTAAGCAAAAGCAGCTCAAAAGCTGAATTTTCATGGGAAATCTCCTGATTTCTACAAGTTGGTACTGAATTCATGTTTTATAATTTCCCTCAAGAAGCCAAATGAAGCCCCACCCTCCTTGCTGCCTGCTTCATGGGAGGACAGGGGGTAGGGGTGTGTGATGGTTAAGAGCACGGGCTTTAGGGTCAGATGGGCTTGGGGAACAATTCTGGCTGCACCACTTGCAACCAGTATAGCTTTAGGCAAGTTACTGAACTTATCAGGGCCCAGCATCTTCAGCTAAAACCCTGGACCTGGTCATTGTGCCCTCTCCATGATAGGAATGCTCATGGAAAGCCGCAGAGCAGAGGCCATGTGAGTACTGGCACTGGAGGATTATTGGCTATGCTTTGTACTGTTTCATTGAACTTGGGCAGCTTAGTTCTTCTCACTGAGGATCTGCCCCTCATGCCCAGGTTTGTCCTGTTGTCCTTGGTGTTTGTGCCAAAAGGGCAAGCAAGGGTAGACTGGATCTGGGGCATGAGGGCTGGTTCAGACTCTTGGAAAGCAAACTAAAGACAGATTCTGCATGAGGTGGTAGGGACACCTATCCCTCTGAGGCCTGAGGGAGGTCCCAGCCACTGACCACTCACACCAGAGGTCTTAGAAGTAAGGGCTGGGAATGGTCAGTTCTAACCAACAGGAGGCTTGTGTTTGCTCATCTTCAGGCCTAGAATGGGCTGTGGACTCTCTACCTTCACTCCCTCGTGTTACCTGTCAGGTGTGTCCTTTATGGCTGGAGTTAGGGATACGTAAGTGAGGAGAAGGAAAGAATCCTGTGTGATCCTGAGCTGTTGGAGGCCGGTGTGCCCAGAGGCTAGGCGGGAATTCCTGTGGAGGGCAAGAGGTTATATTCAGTGATGCCTGAGAGCTTGGGGGACCATGCTTGGTGTATGGGGCATCAGCATAGCTTAGTGGTTATGTGCTGGAATTCTGGAGTCAGACAACCTGTGTTATTGGGCAAGATACCTGACCTCTCATGGCCTCCATTTCCACATCTATGAAATGGGAATTTAACACAGCACTTATCTGACAGGTGGTTGTAAGAATTTGATGCATTCATGCAAATAAAGCCCCTAGCCTGGAGTAAGCACTCAGTGAATGTTAACTGTTATTTTTAGGTTGAGGCCCAGTGTGTGGACAGACCCCCACAGTAGCTGAAGCAGCAGGTCTGAAACAGTGGCCAATTCCAATTGTTAAAGTGTGCAAACGTCCCCAGCATGACTCTCTCTCTGTGGTCTTCCCCTCTAGGTTCCTTGATCAGCCTATACTGCTCCTCCCGACAAGTCCTGTGCCAGGTCGTTGGTGACCTCAGCCCTGAGATGCCCAGCAATGTCACCTCTCACAGCTGGCAGGAGAGGTTTAGGCAGAACTACAGCTTCTACATTGGCTTGGGTCTGGCCTTCCTGTCCAGCTTCCTCATCGGCAGCAGCGTCATCCTCAAGAAGAAAGGCCTCCTGCGACTGGTGGCCTCGGGGGCCACACGGGCTGGTAGGCTCCTGGAGGACGGGTGGGGATGGTGTGCTAGGCAGCTGAGCCCTTAGCCAGCCCCGTGAACCTCCTTACAGGGACCACTGCAGCAGTTTGAGAGCCTGGCCTAGTTGGGCACAAAGGCTCATTGTCAACCCCGTTGGGAATTCAGTCCACCAACAGGTGACCTTCCTTTGCAATCCAATATTTCCTGCCAACTTCAAGATACGCTAATTGGAGTGAAGAGAGAGGAAAGTCTCAGGGTCAAGAATCAGAAACCCTAAGGCTGGTCCTGGTTTTATTTCTTACCAGCTGTGTCATCATAGGCAAGGCAAGTCACAACTTCCCTGAAAAATGGGAATATAAATACCTCTGCCCAGAAGAATGTCAGACACTAGTATGCCCTTGCTTACCATCAAACTGAGTTCCCTTATAGGCCACAAAAGAATTGCTGAGTCTCTGTCCAGAGAGATTTGCTTGTTTGGAAAATAAGATGTGTATCCATGAAATGATTCTTGAGAAAAGGAATCATGTGTAAAAGAATTCATTCATTTAATCATTCATTGAGTACCTGCTGTGTGCCAGGTATCTTGTCAGACAGGGGGACGCAGTGCCTTGTGGGGCATTGAGTTGAGTGGGAGAGACAGGCAAGACAATAGACAATTGTTCTGTAGTGTGTTAAGTGCTATCACGGGGAAAATCCAGAATGCTATGGAATATTTTGGAGGGGCATGTAAAGCTCAGGCTTAGGGGGTAGGGGAGCTTTCTGTAAGAGGTGATCTAGAAGCCAAGAAATAAATAATGAGGAGATAGCAAGGTGGAGGGGAAGAGAGGGAGATGTAGTGTTCCAGGCAAAAAGAACAGCATGTGCAAAGGCTCCGAGGAGAGAGAGCGTGAGTGACACTAGGAACTGAAAGTGGTTCAGGATGGCTGGAGCATGAGGGCTAAGAGATGGGGTGAGGGCCAGACCATGAAGGGTCCTGTAAAGTGGGCTCCAGAGTCTGAGTGCAATTGTCAGTGACTGAAAGGCTCTATGCAGAGGAGTGACTTAGGCTGGCTTATGATGTGAGAATATCCCCGGTTGCTGGGTGGAGAATGGATTAGAGGACAAGACTGGAGGCTAGGAGACCAATTAGAGGAGAGAGACAACAGAACTTGGGCCTGGGAGTAGCAATGAGAGTCCAGAGACAGTCTTTGAAGAGAGAACTTACTGGATTTGGTGTTGACTGGCTCCAAGGGGAGGGTGAAAAACAGGGTCAAGAATGACTCAGCTTTCTGACTTGAGCAACTGGGGAACTGAGGGTGCTATTTTCTGAGATAAAGAATGCAGGAGGAGCAGGTTTATGGGAAGATGTTCAAGCTTGGACATGTTCAGTTTAATGTTCTGTGGGACATTGAACTTTGGAAGCCGATTCCTGGGGCTCCAGCTCCAGCTCTTCAATTCCTGGTCATGTGAGCCTGGGCAAGAAAAGTATTTTTCCTGTGCCTCAGTTTCCTTATCTGTGAAATGGGGATAAGGATAGTTCCAGACTCAAAGACTGTTATGAAGACCTGTAGTGTGTTTAGACAGATGCTTGGCACAGGGTAAGCACTGGTATTAGGATTACAGTTAGCTAAGCGGGATGGCCCAGCAGGCAGTTGGACACCCAGGTCTAAAGCCAGGCTCGCTCTCCAATGGAGAGCTGTGAGGTGTGAGCATGAAGTCTGGAGCACTGGTCATTGCTGCTCTATCCTTCACTTCTGGATAAGTGTTTGAAAGGCCAGAGCCCTCCCAAAGTGTGAGAAAAACAGCTGCTTGACTTCAGGGGAGAGCAGGGGAGGTATCATTGCCCATTCAGAAAGGCACCTTCCCTGGAGTCAACTTTTTCCTCCAATCTGCTATTTCAACATCTTCTGAGATTTTAGCCCTTAGAGTAAAATGCTCTCAGAGCTCTTAGCTTTTATGGGAGAGTCTGACCCCTTTAGGAACCTGATGAAAGCTAAAATCTTCTGAGAAAAATGGGCATTCACAAAAAGCGACATACAATTTTTGGATTTTCACAAAGCTGTCTAAAATCCTTCCATCATTATCATCATCATCATCATCATCATCATCGCTAATATTATTGAGTATTGACTATGTACCAGGCTCTGAGCCCCCCATGTGAACAAAGCAGACACATTTCTGGCTTCATGGAGCTTCCATTTTAGAGGGAGAAATGCCAGAAAATAAACAGATCAATGCAGATAATAAATGAGAAGTGTCATGAAGGAGAAGAGCTGGGTGTGATGAAAGAGAATCCCAAGGGAAATAGTAGAGATAAGGGGGTCATGGAGGGCATCATAGGGGAAGCAACCTTCAGGCAGAGACCTATAGAGTGGGTGTAGATTTACGCAAATATCGTTAAGAAGACTATTCTATTCCAGACATGGAAAAGCATGTGCAAAGCTCTTAAGGCTGAAAAGAGCTCATCATTTCTGAAGAACTAATCGAAAGCCTGAGCAGCTAGACTGTAGTAAGAAGAGTGGCAGGAGATGCCTTTGGAGAGGTGAGCAGGGTCAAAACTAAGAACAGGCTTGTGAAGGATTCTGGTCTTTATCCTAAGAGTGTTTGGAAGGCATTGGCCAGCTGTAAACTGAGGAGTGACATAATCTGATTCACGTTCTTAAAAGACCACAGACTGCTCAGAAAGGAATGGATTAAAAAGGGATGAGAGTAGAACCAGAGGAACCATAGGAAGCTGTTGCCTCAACCTAGGCCAGAGTTGATATGCCTTGGAGTAGGGTGGTGGCAGTGGAGTGGACACACGTGTTGCTTTTTGGAGACAGAATCAGCAGGATGGAGTAGATGCAGAAAGTGGAGGAGTGGGAGGAGTCAAGGGGGATTCCCTGCTTTCTGGCTGAAGCAACTAGGTACATGGAGGTGCCGTTTACTGAGTTTCATTTGATGGATAGGTGGGAAGCCCCATAAAATCAAGAGTTCCATTTAAGATGGAGTTTGAGATGCCTGCGAGAGATCCAAGAGTTATCAAGTAAGCAATTAGATATACATCAGGGCTCAGAAGAAAGGATCAGGGTACATATACGAAATAGAGACACCAGCATATAGACGGTATTTAAAACTTTGGGAATGGATGAGCTCACCCAGGAGAGGGCCCGGAAGCAAGCTCCCAGGACTAACTGCAGCTGACATATATTGAACCCTTAGAGACTGGGGAATGAAGGTGCCTGAGAAAGTGGGGCCAAGCTCTAACTTTGTGTCCATTCCTTTCTACAGTGGATGGAGGCTATGGCTACCTGAAGGATGCAATGTGGTGGGCTGGATTTCTCACCAGTAAGTGTGTTCTTTGCTGCTAATGACAGTGACCTATTGATGGCAGAGGCAGAGATGAAAGGAGGGGTGGATGGGGCATTTCCGTCTCTATTGTGCAAAGTATGAACCTGAGCCTTGGCAATCTTTGCAGGTAGAACATCTTACATGTTTCTCAGATCACTTTCTCAGCCCAAAGTCAGTCTTTCGTCCATGAAGCATCTATCCCCAGAGAGGTTTGTACAGAGTGGGTAAATGAAAAAGGCATTTTTCTCAACTTCCCTTGAAACATAGGGAGATATTACTGCCTATTGGAGTCTCCTGGTCTTCTTGCTGGGACTTCTAAGCCAGTTTCCCCATTCCACAGGCAATTTGTTGGCTCACTTAGGATATGGTTGGTCTACCACTTAAGGTTTGCCCAAATTTGCACGTTTACACATTTCTCCTGCTTTCCACCCACCCTCTCTGGCTTTCAAACCCGAATTCCTTTGGATGGAAAATTAGCCAGCTTTCCATTTATAATTTCCTAAGTCAGATTTTGATGTCAGTCTTAGCCAGAGCTATCATATTCATCATCTGATTTCAAAGGGCAGACCCAGATCATTCTCCACCAGCAGAAAGACAGAAAAAGCACTTGCAGGAGTCTGCAAACTGAAAACTCAAATGGGGTGAATTAGGCCCTTTGGAAATATCAGACTTTCTAACCACCTGCCTGTCAGTCTCGACTATCTACAGTTCCTCTGGGAAAGATAGCTACATCGGCCAACGCGTACCTAAAGAATCAATAGCTGTAGTTGTTTCTTTATTTGATAATTAACACTTTCTAGACCTTACCTTGAAGATACAGACCAAACATTGGCAGTCCCTGAGATACACTTAACAGTGCCTGGACTAGAAGCCAAGAGACATCAAGAACAAGAAGGCGTCTGCTACAAACACGTCATGTGACCTTGGACTCTGGGCCTGGCTTCCTCATCTTTAAAACGGAAAGATTCGATCAGAATAGTCTGGGCCTGACCTGATCAGATTCTCCAGGGAGAGAGCGTAATGATCAGGGTTTTAAGGAATGCTGGGCTGGGATTCTATGAATGGTTGAATACTGAACGAAGTCGTCTCTACCCAGATTCATTTGGGCTGGAGATGGTGCATCGGCTCCATACTAGCCTCTTTTCTCCCTTAATTTCCTAGTGGCTGCTGGAGAAGTTGCCAACTTCGGGGCCTACGCATTTGCTCCTGCAACAGTCATCACACCTCTGGGAGCACTGAGTGTCCTCATAAGGTTATTGTCACCTCTCTTGCTGTCTCTGGCTCCTTCCAATTTTCAGTTTGTTGAGGTTTGGAACTGCCAAGTAGGGTCACCTGCCACTTGCAATCAGTCCCAGCTCCCAGAAAGTGGCAGTGTGCTGTCCAGCACTCTGGACCCTTGGATTGTTTGCTGCCAGTTGCTCTAGCATCCCATTGACTGACTGGGCAATGGAAGGGCAGGCCAAGCCCAAACCAGTTGGAAGGGCTTCCACTGCCGCCAAGCTGAATGTCTCAAGTCAATGTTTTGGTGCCGCACTGGGAGAAGCATCAAAGTCAAAAACATCCTCCCCAGATTAACACTCCCTGAGTTCTAACCTTGGCTTTACCACCTAGTAATTACGTTACCATGGGCAAGTCAGTTAACCACTCTGAGGCTCAGTTTCTCCAGCTGCTAAGTGGGGATGCTAATAATACCTACCTGAAGGCATTGCTGCAAGGACTAAATGACATAATGCACAGAAAGTGTGTGGTACAGACCTGGCACTGAACAATAACCACAGCTAACATCTATTGAGGGCTTACTATGTGCTAAATCTTCTAAATGTCTTGCACGTATCAACTCGTTTAATCCTCACAGCATCCTTCCTAATTAGAAAGTAGGAGAGCTGAGGCAGAGGCTAAGCAATTTGGCCAAGGTCACCCAGGTCCCAAGAGTCTAGGCCAGGACTCCCATCCAGGCAGTCTAATTTCAGAGTTCAGGTGTTAATCACAATGCCATGTTGCCTCTCAAATGTTTCATAGCTTTACAAATAAGTGATGTTAAATGCATGTGATTCCCATTGCCCCATTCTTCCACGCTACAAAAAATGGTTCCTCTGTGGGGGGTCCTGAAGCCCCATTTGAAGCTGACTCTGATTGTCCGCTTAACCTTGGAGCCCTGGTAAATCCCAGCTAACCACACCCCGTTCTCGTAATTTCCTCTGTTTTGTATTACCGTCTTGATGACAAGTTTGCAGCATTTACTCAGTCAAGAAACAAATAGGACCATGACTCACATGGCACAATTCGCTGATGTAGCTGCGGCACACTATTGTGTGTCTGATTAGTTTATAAATTCCCGCCCCCAGGAAGTTGGAAGAGGCAGGGAATCCTCCAGTGTGACCTCTGCCTGTGCTGATGCCACCAGACTCTCTTGAGTGGGCATTGTGGTTAAATGTTTTTGGTAGTTTTAGAGGGGCCGTGGGAGACATGCAGAGGAACTTGGACATCCGTTCCCTCTCTCCTGATACCTTTAACCAGGACTTTGGAGGCTAGTTGAGTGCTGGGTGAGCCAACAGATTTTTATCCTAAACGGATGTCACCTTTGTAAAGAAACAGAAGTGTGCCCCAGCGATCATGCCTCTCTTGCCCAATTTCCCTCCCTTCTTCCCTCACTCCTGCTGGCTCATCTAAAGGATACGAGGGGAATGAAAATCACGCCACCAAGGATAGCAAGGAACCAGAGGCATTTTGCCAAGAAAAGAGAAGACTCAGGAAAGTCACAAGAATTCTCTTCAATGAGCTGTAGAGGAAAAACCATAGGCTTTATAATTAGACAGAACAAGCCCAAGTCCTGACTTAGCTACTTAGCAGTCGTATGACCTTGCGAAGTCATTTTGACTTCTATAAGACTCACTTTTCCCATCTAAAAAATGGAGATAGCATATTTTACTTCTCAAAGGGTTGTGAGATGTAGGTGAGATAATAAATGGGAAGTTTCTAGCATAATATCTAATACATAATACATGCCCAAGACAGAGTGCTAATAATTGTCCTTTGGGTTGTTTATATTGGCTTATAATATATGGAATTATTATAAGGAAATGGAAGAAGGAATAGATTTGTTCTGTATGGCTCAAGGAATAGGAATGGGACAATGAGTAGAAATTACCATATTTTTGGTGAATAATTACAATGAACATATAATAGATTCATTTGCCTCATGAAGGAGTGAGCTGCTTGTCACCAGAGATATACAAGCCAAGGCTGAGAGCCATCTGTTTGCAGTGTTAAAAGAAGATGTGCTCTTTGGGTAGGAAGTTAGACAAGAGTGCTTTGAAGGGCCCTTCCAGCACTTCTGTTTTGGGACACTCCCAGCCTCTAAAATGAAAGAAATCCATGTGTATGTCAATTCCTCCAGCACACACTGTAACCCTCCCAGAAATGAGTTTCTATTTCAGATGTTTTTGGGGGGTCTAGAAAAGCTTTCGTGAGAGAGTAGTGAGTCCTGATCTGTTGTTCTCTGTGAGCACTTGCTCAGCCCCCATTTTTCTTCAGGACCCTGAGGCAGGCACGGCTGCCTAATCTCTTTCTCCCATTTCCACGTGCAGTGCCATCCTTTCCTCATATTTCCTGAGAGAGAGTCTGAATCTGCTGGGAAAGCTGGGCTGTGTCATCTGTGTGGCGGGCAGCACAGTGATGGTGATACATGCCCCTGAGGAAGAGAAGGTCACCACTGTCATTGAGATGGCTGCCAAGATGAAAGACACAGGTAGGCTCCAAGCCCTGGTGAACAGGAAGGCACTGGGGGATGAATCTTGTGGAGAGCCTGACTGGATTCTGAGCATCTCAGGTGCTGCCACCTGGAGGACGAGGCACGCTAAAGAAAGAAAGTTGGGCTGGTCCTAAGGTTAGCTTACAGGTTCCTGACCTGATATATAGTGATGCCATCTATTAAGTGTTTATTATGTGCCAGGCACTGTTCTAAATGCTTTATATGCATTGTCTTCATCAGTTAGGTCTGCTATAGCAGAATACCATAGACTGGGTGGCTTATAAACAACAGAAATCTATTTCTCACAGTTCTAGAGGCTGGAAGTCCAAGATCAGGGTGCCAGCAGATTCGTGTCTGGCAGGAGCTTACTTCCTGATTCATAGATGGCCGTCTTCTCCGTGTCCTCACATGGTGGAAGGGGCAAAGGAACTCTCTGGGGTCCCTTTTGTTAGGGCACTAATCTCTTCATGAGGGCTCCACCCTCATGACCTAATCACCTCCCAAAGGCCCACCTCCAAATCCCATCACACTGGGGGTAGGGTTTCAGTCTATGAATTTGGGGGGGACACATTTAATCTATAGCATGCGTTATCTCATTTAATCTCCCCAAAGTAAAGCCCTATGAGGAAGGTCCTATTATTAGCCCTATTTTACAAATGAGGAAACTGAGGTCTTGGGGGTTTAATTAATACCTTGCCCAAGTTATTAAAGAAATTGTGAAGCTGGGACTGGAACCCATGTTTGTCTGACTCCAGAGCCCAAGTTCTTAATGCAACATCCCATTGCTGTGGGCAGGGGGCTCTAGGTGCTAATTGCATCCTCTAGAGCTCAGGTTCTCTCTCTTCCTCCCTTCCTGAAGGGTACATCGTGTTTGCTGTGCTTCTGCTGGTGTTCTGCCTCATCCTCATCTTCGTCATCGCCCCACGTTACGGGCAAAGGAATATCCTCGTTTACATCCTCATCTGCTCTGTGATCGGGGCCTTCTCTGTGTCCGCCGTCAAGGGTCTGGGCATCACCATTAAGAACTTCTTCCAGGGGATGCCAGTTGTGCGGCACCCCCTCCCCTACATCCTGTCCCTGATCCTAGCACTTTCGCTCAGCACTCAGGTCAACTTCCTCAACAGGGCGCTGGACATTTTTAATACCTCTCTGGTGTTCCCCATCTACTACGTGTTCTTTACCACAGTGGTGGTTACCTCCTCCGTCATCCTGTTTAAGGAGTGGTACAGCATGTCTGCTGTGGACATTGTGGGCACCCTCTCCGGCTTTATCACCATCATCCTGGGCGTGTTCATGCTTCATGCTTTCAAAGACCTGGACATCAGCCAGACCAGCTTGCCCCACATGCACAAAAACCCAACCCCACCTCCTGCCCCTGAGCCCACTGTCATTAGACTAGAAGACAAGAATGTCCTTGTGGACAATATGGAACTCGCCAGTACCCCATCGCCAGAAGAGAAGCCCAAAGTATTTATAATCCATTCCTAAAGCTTGGAATACGTGAGCAAGAAGATGAGCCCTACGGTACAGCCTGACTTCTCAATTTCAGAGCCACCTGGTTATTTTCAGCACAACTGTTACCAGTGGACTCTCTTTTCTGACACGTTTATTTATACCTCATCGCTGTTTCCAGGAGAAAAGTCCCTACCCAGTGAGTGGTGGTGGTAGAATTTCCTGGAAACACAGCCTCAGTGACCAAATACCCTACTTTACGTTGGTGCCAGCAGGTCCCAGGGACCTGCCTTCTCACTTGTTTCCTCGGTGCCGTCTCTATGTTGTTGGGAAGAAGGTAGAATTTGACCCGTTGAATGTAGCACAGGCCAAGAACTTTCCTGAAATGTTGGTCATCAGGAAATCCTTAGCACTAGCTCTCCTCCTGAGACTGAATCGCCATTCCTTAGCCCAAGGATGAAGTGCAGCTGGCTTCCAGGGACCCAGAGAGCTGTTCGCCAAGCCTCTTCATCCAGAGCTGATAGAGACACAACTAATGTAAGATGTCTTCCTGCTTTCGCCACTTCTTCTTCGGAGACAAAAGCAAGATCTCAGCTGACCTTCTTACTGCGAAAGCCACCTGATGTCTCAGGGAAACATTTCCACCAACCCCATTCCCCGAGCACTCCAGCCTGGAGGTCAGCATCTTAGTTTCCATCAGCTCCACCCTCCTCCCCACCCTTTCCCTCTCTCTATACGTCCTAAGAGGTCAGTCACTGAGACAGTCAGTTATCGTAGAACTCAAAACATCAATTTGCCTCCCTCTGGAGAGAGAACAGCAGTTGCACTGCTCTTAAAAGTAGCCTGGCTGTCCAGCTAGAATTTGGCAGAGTGCATTTTCCTTTTTCTCGAGGAGTAAACCAAAATATGATTGGGGGACCTGGGGAGAAGAGTGAGGAGCTAAGTCAGGATCTGGCAGAAAGCAGCCACAGGCTCTCTGGAAACCAGGGGGCCACCTTTTGTATTTGCTCTGGTGCCCCACCAAGAACCCAGGTGGAAAGGGCTCTGGGTAATTTCTGGCTGCAGCCTCAGAGGCTTGGCCAGTGGAATCAGCTTTGAACTTCAGTGACCACGTAGGGGTAGAGGCTTGGCGTGGGGTGCATTCTGGCTGTTGACCAGATTGCCGCCAAGTCTCCAACTCTCTGATGAACTGCCACACTGGGAAGCAGCGTGTCATGACTGCTCCAACACCACCTGCTTCGGGGACTGCCTTTGGTCCCCTCACATTTGGCCAGAGGCGTTCAAAACACAAGAGCAGCTGGAGAGATAGAATTGCTATTCCTTCCCTTCCTGTCTTCTTTTTAGCTGCAAGAGTGTGGGAGTTGGTGTAAGGACCATTGAAATGGAAGTGAGGGAGCCAGCGTATTTGTAAAGAGGGAAGACTTGATCCTCAGCCCCCTAGCTGGTGCAGAGCTTCTCCTGTCTAACTCCACGTCTGTGTCCTGTATTTACGTCCCATGCCCTAAGAGAGGCAACCCCAGGCCAAACTCCTGCTGGCCTTGGAGCTCCAAAGGCTCAGCTGACCAACAGACTGGCTTCCTGCGCCTCCAGCCTCAAATCTCCAGTTTTAAGTGAATGTGGATTTCTGTCTGTAACTAAAATCAATGCAACATGTTGGATCTTGAGAAGAGCCATAATCTGTGGGCCCTGGGAGTGTGGTCTGCAGGGTCAGGAATAAAGACCTCTGAGTGTGTTTACTTGATACTTGCGTCTTGGCCTTCCTTGGACATGGAGCAATTAAACTGGTTCCTCTAGTGCTGGGGGACCAGTCCCACATCTCTGGAGGGTTGTGGCTGCCAAGGATGTCCCTGCACTGCCTTCCCCAGCCATGCCCTCACTACAGTGGGAAAGGCTGTTTTGGGAATAGAGTCAGCTGAAGACACTCTTCCCTTGTTAATGCCTGAGCCCTGACTAGGAGCCAAGCACAGTGTTAAGAGCTTCACGTGAAGTCTTTAAGTCCTCACAAATCCCCAAGGTAGATATATTTTTATCTCCGTTGTATATATGAGAAAAGGTCCCAGGGAGGTTAAGTAATCGCTCAAGGTCACACAGCCAGGAAGAGTTAAAGTTGATATGTGGCTCTGAGCCCACAGTCTCAAGGGCAGTGTGTCTCTCTAAAAGATTAAACTTGTCCCTGATTGCATAGTCTGACATTCCTCTGTTTGTTTCTTCTTGTGATCTGTGCTTCTCCCCTCTGGATGTATGCCCCATGAGAGTTGGTCTTTATTTACTGCTTATCCTCAGTGCCTAGCACATAGCTGGCACTCATAAAAACATATATTGAATGAAGGAACAATACCATTCCAAATAGTCCTTCTTTGCCCAAACTCTCTTGGGGGCCAGTTCCCATCCCAGAACAGATCCTAGTAGAAGCCCAGCATGTCAAGCAGAGCAACTCTAAAACAGACTTAGGCAGCAGTTTCTGAGCACATAGCCTGCACCAGGTATGGGTGGGTGCTTTCACATGGGGCACTTCCCTGGTGATCACGACACTTTTGAGGTGGGTGTTATTCCCACTGTACAGCAGAGCGACTCAGAGTTCTGGAATTTATCCACTGTCACACATCTAGGAAGCAGCAGAGCCAGGATTTGAACCCAGGTCTGTGTAGCCAGGCTCTGTCTTATGCTGCAGACCAGTCCATGACTATCAACCCAGAGACTGGCCGGCAGAGTGGGTACAGCGGCTGGTTTAGATGGGGGTGTTAAGTGGGCAGGGGTGTTTGGGTGGCGGCTCATTTCATGAGCAGGCATTTTAGTAGTTAAAGCATTTGTGTTTCGATGCTTTTGAGGTCCTTAGGCAATCTCATAATGGTGAGAAGTTAGAAAAGTATCATCAGCTCTCAGAGACCCAGGGCTTGGTGAAGATCGGATGAGCTAAAGCCGCATGCTATGCCTAGCATGTGTTAGGAGCTCAGGAAATGTTACCTCTTATTATGATTATTATGATTCCATCTGTCTTAACCTCAAAATTGAGGGTGGGATCCTTTTGCAGACTGGGAAGTACTAAAGGATGTGAGCTGTGTTGTCACACACGGCTCTAGAAGCAGAAAGCACACGCTCGGCACCTGCCCACCCAGCCCAACGGACCTTGGGCAAGTCCCTCCCCTCGTTGAAGTACAAGATCCCCAGGAACAAGATGAGGAGGCCAACAGAGGGTTTCGGCTGTCTCCTAAACGCCATAGTGTAGGATGAGAAATGTCTCAAAAATCCCACGGTCTTTCATGTCTTTCGTGACCTGAGACCTAATTAAACCAGACCAGCCTGTGTCCAGGTGCAAAGGGAAAGAGCCCCCTCGACTGGTCATGGGAAAACCCAGGGCTTTTCTATCAGCTCGAGGTCTCGCATTATGGCCTGATAGGCTGGACGGATGGTCTCTGTGGGAACTCTTCGGAAGAGTCCTCATGTGATGGATCCTACCCAGTCTGAGCAGTGGGATCTTAAAATAAAGAAACAAAACGAATTGCCAAAGCAGGCAACATCTCAAATGACAATTTATTTTAATTAAATACAAACAAGGAAAAAAGGCACCATGGCCCATTCAAGTATTTTGCATAGATGTACAAATATTGTAAACAATTAATAGGTGGACGAGAGAGAAGAGGATCTGTTTTCCATGAACAATCTCCCAAATAAAAAGAAAATTCACATTGCCCTGGATCCCAGACACATACGTACACACAGTGGATGGTTTGAGAGGATGCGCGGAAGGGCGACTTTGGGGGCGCTTGGCTTGGATTCTGCAGAACCTCTCCTTAGCGAGCTTCCCTAGGGATGGGGCGCCTTTCCAGTTGGCAGTCCCACGGCTTTCTCGAGTGTCCAGTAGAGCTGTTATACACACATTTAACGCAATCCCTGACTTTAGAACTGGTCCCCGATGTAAAATATGCAAGTCTTCCAGACCCTCTGCTAAATAAGAACAAATTTGGACATAGGTAAGGGGAGTCTTTATTCAAAAGGATTATTGCAAGAGATGAGGGAACAGCTATTGCAATACCCTAAGATCTGTAACGAGAGACCAGAAGATCTGCAAGCATCTCTGAGCGGGGGCAGAAGAGGCTTTTCCTTTACAGGGAGAAGTAAACAAGGCTAAAAAGAACCTATGGCAAGCAGGTAGCCACAGCCTGGGGGAGGTGCCCTAGCTAAAACTCCCACTGAGACAGAAGACAGGGGCGCCATCTCCCTTGAGGTCCCTTGAGGTTTACATTTCAGAGATGGCTCCCAGGCTCTTAAGAAAAACATTTCCAGGGTTGTAAAACTGGCAGGAGGCTAAGTTAACTTTTAAAAAGATTTACGTACATCTCCAGCTGAACAAAGGGCGGGTTAACTCACCAAGCCGTGGTTAAGTCTCTCCTCCCCACTCGACCCTGAGCCAGGATACAGCCCCTCCTCAGAAAGGCTGAGGACAAAGACGTTCCCTTCTCTGAATGCGGCTCCTTCTAGCTGAGGTCACTCCTTCCCATAAAAGAGGCCTCTTTCTTCTGAGCTTTGAGATGCTCACAGACCTTGCAACAGCTCCCCTGAGCACTGTCGCAATGGCCCCCTGCTCCTCTTGTAATAGTACCTCTCCTGGTCTTGCAGTAATCCTTTCCAAGAAAGTCCCTCCTTCCTGAAGTCTGTCTCTGTTTTTATTTGTCACCTCAAAGCAGCACATGGGCACAGGAGGGAAACAGAGCTTTGTAATGGCCGGTCTTGCTCCCCGGCAGCCTCCTTGGTCTGCCGAAATGGCGACTTCTGGCTCCTGAACAGAACCAGGAGTGAAACAGTAAATAGAACCGGCTGCCAAAACTCTCTATCAAATTTTAAAAATTCGATCGTCTTCCAGTTCACAGTACAATTTTATGGGGTGGAGGTGGTATTAAAAATGATGGAAAACAAAAACAAAGACAGAAAACAGCAACAACCTAGGTCTCTTTCCCATGTGGTTCCAGGGAGGGTGGATATCAGATTCAAAAGACTCATGCAGCCACGGTGGCTGTGGCATTTTCACTTCAGAGCCTCCTGCCTCCTGATGTGAGGGAGAAAAGCTGGATAAGCCATAGGAACTCTGTGAGGCAGGGCCTGGGTTTAAGGGTGATTTTTTAAGGGGGTGTTTTCACCTTTACTTTTCTGGGACCCGGCCTTGAGGCCTGAGGCATCTGGAGCAGCACGCTTAGATGGAAGGCTGTCCCCTGACTTAATCAGGCAGCAAAGAGAGTGGAGATCGGCTACGGGGAGCAACGGGGGCCATGTCAGGGAGACCCAGGGACGCAAATATCACCACTACCTGAGGGAAAAGAACCTCGTTTCCTGAGAGCGTTCTAAATCCACCCCACATGTGTACCCAGGTGCACATCCCTAATATCCCACTTGGCTACAAACCCCAGAACATCTATTGAGCACCTGTTGTGTGCAGAGCACTGTAAGGGCGTCCTGGGGGTGGCTGGGGAGTGAAAAGCTCAAGCCTCTTCTTTGCTTTGAGGTTTCAAGAGTAAACGACTGCTCATGCAGGAGCGGGGCCAGCCGCCCAGCACCCTTCTGGGGGTGGGAGACAGTCCCAGGGAACGTCTCCGGGGACTCGGTGAAAATCATCCTGTCTAGCAGAGCACCACGCAGCCTCCTTCTCTGCCGCAGGAGGCCGGGGCCCGTGGGATGGCATCCCCTGGCTGCTCCAAGTTCTCTTTCAGTGAGGGTCAGAGGAGGGCCGTGGCCAGAGGAGAGGACACCAGGACGTGGACAATCAAAAAGCCTGGTTGGCCCCAGCTCAGACCACCCCATCAGGGCTGTGGATTGCTGCTTCTCCAGAGATCTCCAGAGACAGGTCTGCTCTCTGCTCAGAGGGCAACAATCCTGCCTCAAGTCACTGACCAGACCTAGGGACAGGCTGGGGCATCTGCTTCCTTCATGGCACCTGTGGCCATCCCTGGGGACCTTACTCAGACTTAGGTGGGGGAGGAGGGGAGAAGACTCTCACCCTGCTGAGGTCACGAACACAATGGAAAATAAAGCTACGGCCCCCACAGCCCAAGTCTACTCCAGACAACACTCTTGGGAACCACAGCAGGAAATCCAGTGGCCAACCCTTGAGGCAGGACCCTGACGTGTGGGTCACAAGCACCAGGTCCCCAGGAAGTCAGGACTGCTGAGGGTCCACTCTCAGAGCATCGCACATCAGGTGGGTCCGAGCAGGGAAGGAGAAATCGAAAGCACAGGGCACTTGGAAAGTGCAGAAGAGAAAACAGAAGGCAACCAAGAATGGTGAGAGTGGACAGTGGCACCTTTGGCATTACGGCTCAGAGGAGGCCCAAGCCTGGTGCTCCCCCTGCTGTCTACACGGCCTACAAATAGTACCTGTGTGAGTCAGAGTGACCCGTGTGAATAAGGAGATGCAGGGATTTGGGAGGGTGTTGGGGGGGAGGGACTTGATTTGTTCACATGTAGCCAAAGAGCCGGGAGCTGTCACCTCACCCAAACCCTGGGCAGGGCCACAGCAGTGGCTGCTTTGACTCCTCTCAATCTCAGAGCTAAAAAGGATGGGTAAGTGCCCAGCCTCTATCTAGCCTGGGACCTTCGAGGATGACAGAAGCAATGGAAAGCTCTCATGCGTACCCTCCACCGTAGGATGTGGATGGATGGCTTCTCTAAGCTAAGTCCTGGACTGAAAGACTAAAAGAGACTTTTCCCAGCTGGACTCGCCAGCTCAGACAGCCTGGACCATCTCCATTGGCACCTCTAAGGTGAGGGGCCCGTTGAAGGGAGGTGGGAGGAGAAGCTGCCATTCATCCTCCTCCGTGCTCTCCCTTCCCTACCTGGGGCTGTCTATTGCACAAAACAACACTCAGATACCATCGGATAGCAGTCCTCCTGGGCCTCCAAGGAGGCCAAGGGGGCACTGAGTCAAGAAGGAGATTTGGAGATGCAGTGGTTCCGGGAGGAGGGGAGGAGGAGCTCGGAGGCGGCCAGACGTGCTTCTTCCAGATTCCGAGGTCACAGATCTTCCATGGTGTTCAGCAACCTCAAGGAAAGGGAGAAGCCCTTTCAGATGGGTCTAGATTTTCGAGCTAGTCATCATCCCAGACCTCTGTGATCTGTAATCAGGAAACTGTGGAAAGAAAGAGAAGGGAGAGAGAGACACATCAGCCAAATGCTGATCAGTGGCATCAACGGAGAGCTGTCCTCTTGCTTTTGACAGGTCGGAAGGATAGACAGACCATCAGCTGAGAAGAATGGTTTCCCGTAGAAGTTTGTCGACGTGTCTGCTTGTCCAGATCATCAACCCTACAGTGAGAGGCATGGTGGTGCCCCTACCCCGAGCTGATGAGCCATTCCCCCCTTCCCCCCCGCCCCAAAGCTGCAGCTTAGTCCACAGATTTCCTAGGGCCTTGTGGGAACATAGGGCAGTTAGCCACACTTCCTCACCCCCTCCCCTCTGCCCCAATTCCCAGGACTGGCAGCCTGAGAATATGTCAGCCCCACAGAAGAGGTAATAAGAGGGGCCATTTGTGTGCAGCCTAGCATAGGCCAGCAGTTCATATATAATCGACTGCTTTGACTTCACAGCAACCTGATGGAGCTGGTTATGGCTGCTTCTTATTGCCTCCTTATAGATAAGGAAACTGAGACTCAAGAAAGTGACTTGCTCAGGGCCACTCAGCTGCACAGTTGAAGATCCAAGTTTGAAGCCACTGTAGCTCAGGCCCCTAAGTGTCACTTTTCACACAAAACCAAAAACCCTATTGCCAATTTAAGACAGTCAGGCAGGAACCAAGGAACGCTAAATGTTTGCTTGTCCTTGGCTTTTGTTCTGGAAGCTCAGCCCTACCTACAACAAGAAGCATGAATTGGTTTGTTTGCTCAACCACATTCTTGCCCCATGGAGCTCTCCGGCCCCAGCTTTTACCCCGAGGGCTTCCACAGACTCACCTTTGGAGCAGGTGCTACCAGAGGCCGGGACTGCTGAGGGTCAGCGGCAGTGGGCCGCAGTATGGAGGTGCCACCCGGCCGGGGCAGACTCTTGCGGCCTGGCACTGGGTTAGCTGGGAGCGCCTTCTGGGGTGGCCGAGGCCTGGAGAAATCCTGCGGAGAAAGCCACAAGCCTGACTCAAAGGCCAGAGGGGCCTGTTCACAAGAAAATGTTCCCAATATATTATGGGTCAAAATGAGATGAGAAAAGGGATTTACTACAGGGTCCCATTTAAAAAGAAATTGTGTGTGTGTGCACATGCTCAAGAAAAAGCCGTTTTGGAGAGCAAGTTGGCAGTATCTATTAAAATTAGAAACGATCATTCTCTATCTAATAATTCCACTTCCTATTACCCATGCTAAAGAACTATTTGCACAAGGGCATGAAAATGAAACTGCAAGGATGTCCCTTGCAGTACTATTTGTGACAGCAAAAGAAATGATAAATAACCAACATTTGCATCAATAGACAAATTACTAAAATTATACAGTGATGTATGATGCAGCATTTAAAAAGAATGAAGTAGGCTGATATGTGCTGATGTGGAAAGAGGAGCCAGCCTCACTGTAAGCTGAAGCTCAAATGGTTGAGGTTTAGGTAAAATAAGTCACCATGCACCCCCACCCCACGTAAACGTAAACTACAGAAGGACGCCGGGAAGGACACAGACCAAAGTGCTAACAGAGGCTAGGGAGTGGGCATGGGGGCGCTGCCCAGGTGAACATTCAAGTTTTTTAAGGAGAGCATAAATGTGTATTACGTGCACAAATAAAATTTAGAAAAGAAGAAAATGCGTTTTTTCACACTGCTTGTCTATGGGTGGCACAATTAATGGGGATTCTTCCCTTTAGATTTTTATATCCCCTTCATGTCCTGTCACCTTCTCAATACGACCTTCCCTGACCACCTTATTTAAAATTACAACACCCCAACCCTGGCACTCAGCATTCCCAGACCCCTGTATCCTAATCTACTTTTTTTTTTTTTAATAAATCACTCATCCTCTTCCACATACTATACAATTTACTTATTTCGTATTTTCTGCCTCTCCATCCCACACTAGACCAGAAGCAGGGGCTGGGGTCCTTGTCTCTTTGGCTCACTGATACAGCTCAAGCTTCTAGAACAGTGCCTGGTATATAGGCAAACACTCAACACATATTAGTTGAATAAATAAGTTTCTGTGCTAGTCAAAATTTTTAAAATACGTATTTCTTCTGTGATCAAAAAACATATTGAAGGGGGGAAGAGTGGACTGTGCCACTACTCGCAGATCCCCAAGCTGGTGGGGTGTAAGAGAAGCCAGTTCGATAGGTGGGAGCTCCGCCTGCTGTCCTTGATTGTTCCCCTTCTTGAGTGGGTCACTAACAAGCACAAAAATGACCAAAAGGCAAGCATGTGGAGAGGGCGGGAGCAAATCAAAGAACTGGGATTTTCTGCAAGAAGCTTCTCGGCCATCAGTAAGCTGAAAGCAGAAACTAAAGCTCAGAGAAGAGAAGAGCAGCAGATTCTTGTCACCAAAAGACATATTCTCCAGCTCCATCCCTTCCCCAGAGGACAATGGGATCCCCCACCCTTCCAGCCCAGACAACAGCCAAATGGCCAAATGGCGGTGGTCTCTAGAGGCCAGGACAGAGACCTTCCGAGGGAAGAAACAGCTGGGTGCAGATGTCAGGCTACAGTTGGGAAATGCTGTGCTCCCTCAGCTGCTTGCTGTGCAAAGTGAGCTACTGGGTGGGGGAGGTGTATCCAGACAGGAGCCTTAGCAACATGGCAACACTGGGCCTCCGGGAGCAGCACCCTGCCGCAGGCCACACCTGCTATGACCCAGCTCTGCTGGACCAGGGGCCTCACCCAGCACTGTTTTCCAGAGGGAGGAACAGTCTCTGAACCCCCCCAGCCCATTGCTCCTTCCTCAGGGGACCGCACCTTCATCACACAGGCTGCACAAGCCAGTCACTGTGGTGGGGACGGGGGCAGGGTCTTCTCCTGCCAATCCCCATCAGCAACTGTTCCCCAAGTCTCGTCTATTTTCTCTTCTACACATCTCTCACCAGCTTCGCCCCATCACCCCTGCCCCCTCCGGCTCCAAGCTACCATCAGCTCTCCTCTGGACACCCTTTAAACCTTCTAACCAGTATGTCCGATCACCCAGTCTCATGCCCCTCCGATCAGTAATTTGCACTGCTGCTAGAGTGAGCTGTTCCTTTTTCAAAACTATTTTTTAATTGAAGTGTAATGTACATATAAAAACACGAATCATAAACAAACAACTGGATAAATTACCCCAGAGTAAATATATCTATGTAATCGCCACCCAGGTCAAAACATAGAAAGCTCACAGCCCTAGACACATCTATGGGCCCCTCCCAGGCACTGTGCCTCCCTGCTGCCTAACAGGCAGCCCAAAGCACGATCCTTGTAAATGGTAAATCTGATCACATCACCCATGCCCCACCACTATCCCCTTCCCATGGAATGAGACCGAAGCCCTGACCAAGGCCTGTGGCACAGCCTGGCCCCTGGGCTCTCCAGCCTTAGCTCAAAGCTCCTCGGCCCCCAGGCACCTGGGCCTTGAAGTTCCTTCCACGTGTGGGCCTCTCTCCCATCACTAAACCTCCACACCAGCAGGTCCCTGGACCAAGAAAGCTCTTTCCTGCTAACTCTTGCTCATCCCTCATGTCTCAGCACAAACATCACCTCCTCAGGGATGCCTTCCTGAATTTCCCAGACTAGGTAAAGTCCCCCTGTAATTTTCTTTCTGAAGCTCTCCTTCATAGCACTGATCACTATGGTAACCACATGTATCTGAGTCTCTTCCCCAGCAGAAAGTGAGCTCCGCGAGGCGGCGATGGCATCTGTTTTGCTTAGTGCTGCCTGGTACAGAGGAGATGCTCATACACATTTATAGAGAACAGAAGAGGTTACAAAGCTTCACCCACCACCTCTGCAGGGTGGTGCATGTCACTCAACCAGGAGGTGGGGGAGCTGAGCTCCAGAGAGGGTGCAGGACCCCACGGCAAGATGGCATCTCACTCAGCTCGAGATCCCAGGGTCTGAGCCAGGACCCGGCAGGCAGGTGGTGAAGGGTTTGGAGTCAGACCTGGGTTCAAGTCCTGACTCCTCACTTACAAACTGCAATCATGGGTTAGTCCCTCCAACCCTGTGAGACTCAGCTACCCCGGCGAGAAAATGAGGGTAGCAATAACTTGCTTCTTGGAATGGTTCTGAGGAAGAAGGCAGCTGCCCAGATCTAATCCCTGCAGCCTGTCCTCAGAGAAACCCCTGTCCGGGCCCCGGGGCCCAGGAGAAACTGTGCTTGGGATCTGTGTTTTGGGATGCCTGCCACTGGTTGGAAGCCTTCTGTGCTCTGGTTCCAGCCAGCAGCCACCAGGGAGAGCAGGAGTCAGGGCAGGACATGGAGCATCAGAATTTCTCCCCACAGCTGGATTCCACTACCCCCGGTGCCCCCCTGGCTACTGCTTGGCTTCTTGGGGTGACACTGACACCATCTTTGGTGAACAAGTCTCCAGAGTGGGTTTTTCAGGAATAAAGGTCTAAAAAGGCTGCTCCTCCCGCCCTTCCTCCCCCTGCACCTCTGCTCTCCCCTTACACCCTTGCCTCTACATGGTGGCTTTCTCCTCTCTTACTCCCTTCCTCTTCTTTCCCTCCAGTACGGGCTGAACTATATCCCTCCACCGCAATTCATATGTTGCAGCCCTGACCCCCAGTAGCTCAGAAGGCGACTGCATTTGGAGACAGGGCCCTTAAAGAGCTGATTAAGTTAAAATGAGGCCATTAGAGTGGCCCTAATCCAATCTCATTGGTGTCCTTCTAAGAAGAGGAAATGTGGACACACAGAGAGACACTGTGGCACACATGCACCAAAGAAGGACCATATGAGGACATGGGAGAAGATGGTCGTATGCAAGCCAAGGACGGAGGCCGCAGAAGAAACCAAACCTACTGACATCTTGCTCTTGGATTTCTAGCCTCCAGAACCATGGGAAAGTACGTTTCTGTTGTTTAAGCCTCACAGTCTGGTACAGATGATCCCTGACTTATGATGGTTCGACTTAGGATTTTTCGCCTTTACAATGGGGGAAAGCAATATGCATTCATTAGAACCTATACTTCAAATTTTGAATTTTGATCTTTTCCCAGGCTAGAGATATGTGATAGGATACTCCCTCGTGATGCCGGGGCGAGGCAGTGAGCCACAGCTCCCAGGTAGCCGCGCAACCCCAAGGGTGAACAACCGATACACTGGTCCCATTCTGTCCCCAGACAACCATTCTGGTTTTCACTTTCAGTACAGGATTCAACAAACTACATGAGATATTCAACACTTTATTATAAAATAGGCTTTGTGTTAGACGATTTTGCTCAACTGTAGGCTAATGTAAGTGTTCTGAGCACATTTAAGGTCGGCTGGGCTAAGCTATGATGTTCAGTAGGTTAGGTGTATTACGTGAATTTTCGATTTACAATATTTTCAATTTATGATGGGTTTATCAGGACATAACCGCATCATAAGTCAAGATCTGTACTTTGTTACGGCCCCCCGAGCAGACTAACACACTCTCCATCTCCTCTTCTCTTCTCTCTACTCCTCTTGCTCTTTTCCCTTTCTCCCTCCATCTCCACTCTCCCTGTTAGTCTTTGCCCTCCCTTTCTGCATGGATTTTTCTATCCCACTCTTGCCCCAGATGAGAAAAATGGGAGAGTGGAGGTTTCACATCATCAGAGAACCGAACCTGATGCTCTCAACTCTGCTGAACTGTGACAATGCTCCATGTCCGAGGGACCTTCCAGAGCTGGTGCCAACTCTATAGTCTTTAGGGTCAGCCTGGGCCCCAGTGGAGCCCTCTGGACCATACCCAAGAAAAGCAGTCACAGCAGGAAAATGAGCAAGTCCCCTCTCCCACTTGAGGGGTCACACCCAAAACACGCAGGCCAGCTCCGGAAGGCACCACACCTGATCACTGCCCTGGACCCCACTGCCACCCTGGAAACATCTGTGTCTGCGGTGTGGGAATTTCTGCCACAAGGTACAGTTGGAGCCGTCAGAGCACAGACATGCCAGGTGAACAGGCTGCTGAGCAGCGCGGTTCTGCTTCCAACGAACACCAGTCACCGCGAGGGTGTACAGCCAGACCCCATTCACACCTCCCAGAGGCCCCTGCTCCTCGAATGAGCATGGCATCACAGTACCCTCCTCAGTCAGACTTCCCGACTAGTGGAAGACACTAATAGGTACAATTCGGTGGGATAAGTACTATGATGAGAGAAGCACAGGGGCACCAAACTCAGGCTTAGGGATCAGAGAAGGCTCCTCAGGGGGGGTGGCATCTAAGAGGAGACCTAAGGATGCATAATAGGCCAACCAGGGAGGAAATCCTCTGTGGTTTAGGGGCTGCCCAGGGCATGTATCTCCCCATGCTCATCACCCTTACCTTCTGTGTGACCCCCACATTTACCAGAATGCAGGAAAGGCAGTCAGCTCATGACTCAGTAAGTGATCTGTCATTCTCCGCTGCAGTGGCCTTAAAAGCAACACCCCCGGCCTAGGGTTTCCAAGAGTCCACTTACCTGGGAGAGAATGCAGTTTGGTGCAGGGGGCACTGGCCGGCTCGGAGGAGGCCTCCTGGATGACTCGCTCCTCTCGACTTGGGACCCAGCCCCGAGGGAGTTCCTGGCAGCCCTGCTGAGGTGCGCTGACAATGGTGCAGGTAGGGTCCCGCCATGCAGATAGTCCGGAGGGGGCCGGGGAGGAGGCTGTGAGGGCTTCCGTGGGGTTTCAGGGGTGTTGGTCACCTGGATGCATAAGACAAGGAATGACTGAGACACAGGAACCCTCGATGCACTTAAAACCTCAGGGGGGCCCTTGTGTGTCTCACTGAGATGACCAGAGGCCAAGAGGAGGACAAGCTGGCCTCCTAGATCCCCAGGACCCCAGAGGTCAATGCAACCTTTAAAGTTATTAGGGGATGTCAGAACCAACAGAATGTCTCTCAAGCTAAGAAAGTGGCTTTTATTACCAATCCCACAGGCCACAGGGGCTCTTAGAAAAATCCAGAAGGGTCCTGAGGGATAAAAGAAAAACAGTAAAGTTCAACAGTGCAAATCCTTACCTTTCGCTTGCCCTGAGGGGTCTGTAACTTGAATGTTGGGTTGGCATGGCCAGTTCCACTGTTGTGAGACACCCTGAAGGGACAACTGGGAACAAGGAATGGGGGAAGAGGAGGAAGGGGGCATTTTCATCGAGGGTCAGTGTCTTGAGTTCCCTCTGACCCAAGCACAGCCAAGAAGCAGCTAAATCTTCCCCAGGTCTGCTCTGGAGGAAGCGGGATGGGTCCTCCTAAACCCCAGCTCCCTAGGTATGGAGACAGTGCATGGCCAATGGAGAGCTCTCAAGGAAAGGGAGTTGGCCTTTACGCAGCAGAGTTTTCCTCAGCACCTTCTCTTTGCCCCTTTAAGAACTTTCTCCCCCACGGAGACATAAGGATGTCACCAGCCATCAACCAATTCCCCTCTCCACAACAAGTGTAATTTAATAGAGGACTCAGGGCCTACACATCATCAACATTCAAAGCAATGAACTGCTTAAAAAAAAGTTAGTCTTTGTCTTGAGCTGATGTCCAGCGACCCCTGTGATTGACTTGGGCTACTCAGTCATTCTCTGTTGCCTCAGTATCCTGGATGGGGAGCAAATAAATTCGATAAAGGATGGCAAATCGATTTCATTTCATACTCCAACTTGAATTGGTTGGGAACATTCTGCTGAGAAGGACTCTGAAGAGATGACCAGGCTCAGTAGGGCGAACTTATAATAAAACCATCCAGCAAGGTCTGCCATGGTCATGGAGCATAGCAGATGGGGGAGGGGAGTGTGTACCTTGCATTTGCCTTCCTTGAATTAGATCCACCAACACAACTTTTTTACCAGGTATTGCTTACAGAAAGCTTTATGATCCATAGAGGACCCCAAGTCCTTCATGGTACCCCATCATACCTGAACTGTTGCCTCAACTTGGAAGGGAGGGCCAAGGGCTTGAGTTGGCCCAGTTTGTTGTTCTGTCTACAGCAGTAGTACATCAGCATAAGGGCCACCAGCACAAAGATAGCTGTGAACACTCCAGCTACCACAGCACCAACACCTTCCAGAAACAGAACCGAAGTGAGAGATTTAGAAGCGGTCTGGGCTGTGGATTTCAAACCACATACTCCTAATTCTTCTTCAGATATTTGATTTGCACTTAATTTGTATTACTTATTTTAACTTAAAATTATAATAAAAAACACATATTATGTACCACTGAGAAACCACTAATATTAGCTTAAATAGCTAGGTCAATTTGCTTTGTGCACACCACATAATAAAATTTCTCCAGCCACTTCTGTTTAATTGAAGAGAGTCCCTTTCAGGGCAAAGAGTTCCAGCTCTATTATTATTTATCACTACTTTTCAGCCTAAATCATAGTTTTCCTAGACACAAAGAAACCAACACAAAACACTGAGGGACTTAGACTGACCTAAGACTAGAACTGTCACACATAATCTACAATTTCACATTTGGTTTCATCAAAGCTGCCCCAATGTTCTCATGAATTATCAATCTAACATACAAAATATATATATACCAGTGACACACTTTTATATATTGGGGTTTCTTCCTTGAAGGATTTTGTTAAAAAAAATACTTTGCTACTATTTTTTTAAAAAGCTTAGAAAGCAAAGCGTTAGAATTCCTGAGATTTCCACTAAAAAACTAAAATTTTCTTAGTGTCTGGTTCCCCATTTTAAGCTTTGTTCATTCAAGGGAATCTGAACCACTATAATTTGCCCCAGGTTCATGATTATTTTTAAGTGGCCGAGAAGGACTAATCGCCAACCTACCCCCCAAAAAAGGATGCAATTATTCAATAACCTACAGACTCTCTTAATCTTTCTCTTTCTAAGCAGGTTCACCCTCCTCAGTAGAAAGGACAGAGAAATAGCTACTGAGCTGAGCCCCCACGCCAGGCTGCTAGCCTCAGCCACTCCTCCCACTCAGCCCCTCTTTTTCTTATTCTCTTATCTACAAAATCAGGATCACGGAGCTGACTCATCTCTCTCCAACATGCCACTTGCCCCCACAGCACCCAACTCTCCTCACAAATGTGGGCAGAGGCCCAGAGCAGGCCAAGAACTCACTCTCAGGGGGCATGGGCCCGCTGTCGATGCTGCCCCCCAAGCCGGGCGTGTTGCAGAAGGGCGGGGCCCAGCCCCGGAAGCAGTGGCAGTTCTGGTTGTTGTTGCAGACCTGGAACGAGGGAAGGGCGGAGGCATCAGCACCCTGGAGAGCTCTGGCCTCCCACGGGGCCTGCTCCCATCGACACCAGCAAGGTGGGGCCCCGGACCCTGGGCACACGTACCCCTTGTCCATTGCACTTCTTGCTGCAGCCTTCCGTTTCAAAGAAGGAGGTGTTCCTGCACTGCCCCTCGAAGCAAATCTGCAGTGGGGAAGAAACCGAACCGTCAGTACAATGGAAGGAACACTGTTGGCAATCAGGAGACTGGGGTTTTGCACTTAGAACATATGGGACTCAAAAAGGCAGCCCCCTTCAGGTTATTTATTACAGTGAGAACCTAAAAAGCCAAGGGCAGGACAGTAGTTAACTAAATTCTGCTATTATTTTTGTGACTAGGGAGAAAACAACAAATATTATATTGTTAAAACATTATACTTAATAATATAATATATATGTGTTATTACATTCTACATTACTGCTGTTGGTTATATGTTAATTATTTAATTGTATATTGACATGCACTAATTTTAATATTATACTTAAAAATAATGATGATGATGACAGCAGTCTACTCTGTGCCAAGTACCATACCAAGTGCTTCATATATTTTTTATAATTTCATCCTCATAGTTCACTCTGAGATAGGTACCACTATTTTCCCCTGGGCTTTCCTGATTCCTAGAGGAGTCCATTTCTTAATTCATATGATAATTAATGATGAGGATGATTGTGATAATAGCTAGCCAGTCTAAACGGTTTACAGGGATTATCTCATTTAATCCTTATAACAATTCTATGGGGTGGCTGCTTGCTATTACCAACACACTTTATAAAGGAAGCCACTGAGGCACAGAGAGGTTGGGGAAGGTAGGATTCGAGCCCAGGCCTCCTCCCTCCTGAGCTCACAATTCCCAATCACTGCCCTCTACAGCCCAGCCCCTGAGGGAGGCTGGAGGAAGAGACTCACATGGTTGTAGCCACACTTGGTCCCAGTCATCACCAGGCCTGGGTCCAGCATGTCACCCTCCTCCTCAGGACCTCGGTAGACGTGGGTGCCCCGGCATCGGATCTGCCTCCCGTTCATGGTGATGGTGGTTTCAATGGGCACTGCGTTGGACTCCAAGGGCCTGGCCTCGTTACTCTGACACTGGATCTTCCCACATTTGGCATCTCTGGGCCCAGGAGAGGGAGAGAAGGAGGTGGAATCAGAGGCAGAGGAAGAGCTGGGGGGAAGAGCTTCAGTTTCTCTTGACCAGGACAGCAGGCTTGGATGGGGAAGGGGTGAGGGGGCAACAAATTTCCTCTAGGGACCCACCAGGAGAGACCTCATGTGGCCTTAGATCATGGGAAGGAAATAGGATTGTTGTCCCTAAGCAGATCTAGGCCAGAGAGTTGGCCTTGGGAAGTCCTCTTCACTTGTAAGGACAATGACCCAAACTGAGCAACGTGTCCCCTAATGATCCTTGCACCGTCATGCACCAAGGTGCTCCAGCCAGAAGCCTGGTATCACCCCCAACTCCCCATTCTCCCTCACTCTTGGGTTCAAGGAATTTTCAAGCTCTGTCAATCTTCCCTCCTATATATCTACCCTAATTCACCCCACCATCCTCTCTCACCTGGACACCGGGAAACCGATCTCCCTGTGTCCAGTCTTGCCCCTTTGGAATCTAATTTCCAAACTGCTCTCAAGCCACATTCCAAACTCCCCTAACCATGCATTCAAGACTTTTCATGATCTGGTCCCTGCTTAACTATCCAGGCTCATTTTTCAGCAGCTCCCTCTGCATTGTTCCCCAGCACTATACATTATATCAAATTGTTATCAGTTCTTCTGACCACCAGCTTTTCTCTGCTGATCTTTCTGCCTTGGACACTCTCCCATGTACCAGCACCTTTCCCCACCCTGTTCAACTAGATAATTTCTCCAGATCTCAGCTTAGGCATGACTTCCTTTGGGAAACCACCTCAACTCACTAAGATTGAGTTGGGTGGCTCTCTCCACATCTCCATTATCACACTACACCGTATTGTTAATTAAAAGTTCCATGTACTCAGCATGGTTTCTGGCATGTCGTAAATACTCAATAGATAAACTAAGTGGATGGGTGGGTAGGTGGATGGATGGATGGATGAATGGTTGGCTGAAATGAACGAACGAATGAGTGGATGAGTGAATCAATGATGGGCTATTCAGATGAAGGTATAATTAGCACCCTGCAGAAATGACCCAAGGGGGCTGATTCCCTGCCCTACTGTAAGAAGGTCCCAAAAGGAAGTCTGACCAGGTTTCCGGGAAGCATTCCCATCCACACCCTCCCTCTGACTTCTTTGGGGCTGAATGATGCATTGTCCAACAACGGGCCTGGAATAGATCACTGACTACAACCAAATTATTGAAAGGCCCAGCTCTGGGGCCAGCCAAGCTGTGGGGCTAGGGAGAAGTGAGGACAGAGCTCACCCCTCATCTCACGGGGTCTTCCCTATGGTCATCACCTCATGTTGCACTTCTTGTGTTCCCCATTCATGTCCTTCCCACAGTTTCCAAAGGTGTCCCCTGCCACATTCACCTTCTCGAAGCAGAGATCAGGAGCAGGCCGGGCTCCTGGGTGGGTAAGAAACATTTATCAGTACACTAGCCAACTTTAGTAGAAGTCAGAAGCCCCCAAAGGACAAAGCTAGCCCTTGGTAAAATGACGAGGGGAAGAAAGTTTCGGGGGAGGGAACATTCAGCCTTTTCTTCCTGCACCCCCATGAGGTTATTCCACTCCCATCTTCTCAAGACCTACTCATAGAAGGTTTTATATCAGTCCCGTATATCTTATTGTGGTTTCATATCTGTGGGAGGTCTGTGTGCTGAGCCTTCTCTCTAATGAAGGAGCCCTGTCCTACTTCAGGAATTTTAAAAATAGGCAATACGTGTACAAAATTTTAAAGAAATAAAGTCTGTCTTGGAAATTTTTCCAACTAGCCGTTCCAGTTCCTACTTCCCTACCCCCTAGAGAAGCAATCATAATTAACAATGTATCTTCCAGAGAGAATCTAATAAAGAATGGCAGCATATCCTATTCACTGTTCTGCATCTTGTATTTTTTCACCTAATTTATTGTAGGAATGATTTTATTCAGTACACACAGAGTTGCCTCCTTCTTTCATTCAGCTGCATTATGTTCCACCGTACAGATATACTAGAATTAATTTAAGCAGCCCCTACTGAAGGACATATAGGGTTGTTATTGCTATAACTAACAATGCTGCAGTGAATATCCTTGCAAATCTATCTTTACATTATTGTGCAAATACAGGTAAGATACATTCCTAAGTAGTGGAATGGATGGGTCCAATTTAACGGCATTTAAAATTTTGATATCTCCAAATTGCTTACTATAGGGGTTGTATCTATTTCTTCCCCACACTTTCCAAAAACACTATATTATTGTTCTTGTTATTGCAATTATAGTATCATTATTATATTAACTCTTCAGTCTTTGCCAATCCAATATATGAAAAATCCCATCTCATAGTAGTTATAATTTGCTTTCACTTAATACGAGTGAGGGTAAACATCTTTTCATAGCTTAAGGGCCACTTGCATTCCCTTTTCTGGCTCCATCCTCTGCCCATTTTTCTTTTGCATTACTCTTGTCCACCTACCCACTCTGAGAACTTAAAGCATCAAGGGACTGGGAAGAACACTGTCCACTGCCTCTCTCTGAAAGTCTACCCTGAGTCAAGGGGAGTACCTGGAGATGCTGTTTTGAAGCCAAGATTCTAAGCTACCCCGAGTGCCTGAAAGGGGAGGCTGGCTCGGCCATAGGGGGGCGGGGGGCGGGGGGGACCAGCAGAGCACTTACCAGGACCCCACAGCTGCTGGCACTGCTCTTGGTAGGTGAGGCACATGCCGTTGTAGCAGTAGGCCTGGCCACCCTCGCAGGGGGTGCCGTCCATCTGGTAGAAGTTGGTGGGGCAATGGGGAGACTCGCCCGTGCAGAACTCTGGGAGGTCACACTGCCGCGCCTGCTCCCGGCACAGGGTGCCTGGGGCCAGCAGCTGAACCGAGGAAGGCAAGGAAAAACAGTCAACCTCCTATCTGCCCTCAATCCTCATGAGCGTCACTCTCGTGGAACAGCATTTCCCATTACCATTATTTCACAGCACTTTTTACATGACCTCATTCGCTCAAACCATCGTCAACCTTCTAATATGAATAGTGACTTATGAGTTTTCAAGGTGTTTTCAAAATACTAACTCACTTCCTCTTCATAGCAGTCTTAAGAAGTAGGTTAGAAATAATATTTATGCAACTATTTACAGTTTACTAAGTCCTTTAATAATTACAGCTATTTTTATGGAGCTCCCATTTAAGTGCCCAGTACAAATATTAATTCAGTTAGTTTCATGATAGTCCTATGTAGCGTAATTATCTCTGTTTTATAGATGATGAGACCTGAGGCTCAAAGAGGTTAAGCAATGTACCCAAAGTCTCATGGTTAGTAAATAGCAGAAGAGTCAGCCCCACTAATACATACACACAGATACAGACATACACACACACAGAGGCATACACAAACTCACATATGCAAACATACAGATCCATTTGCAAATATACATCTGCAAATACAATACAAATATAAGTACACATTCACCCCTAAACATCTACATGTATACCCATGTGTGGATACACACACACACTAAACTAGCATTCACACAACATCTTTGAACTTACAAAGCACTTTAGCAATAATACATCTCCATTATTGAGCCAGGCACCAGGCTGAATACGTTACACATATTTGTCTCACGCGATCCTCACAGCATCCATGAGATAGACACTGCTATCTGCCTCATTCTGCAGATGCAGTAACCTATCAACAGCACACCTTGGGCAAATGGTAGACTGAGCTTCCACTCGAGTCTTTCAGTCACTCTGGGTGGTCAGTGTTATCAGTACTCTTCCCATTTTACCGTTGAAGAACCTAGGGTATGATGGTTAAGAGGCTGCTCCAAATCACACAGCCGAGGCTTGCACTGAAGGCCTCAGACTCCAAGCCTCATCTTTCCCCACACACTTCTCTCTAGGGAATCCCTTCTGAAACTCAAACTGAAATCCTGGGATGGAACGAGACGAGTACTCTGCTCTGCATGCTTATTCTCAGGCCTTGGTCTGAGACTTGAAGGACCCGACCCAGCACAGCCTCCCAGGGGGGACGCCGGGTCTGCCCTTGAGTCAAACCAGATGGCGTTCTAGTTCGCCTGAGCCAGGCAAGGAGAGCTACGTCTGAGTATAGCACTCACCCTTGCTTCTGAGTGACTTCACGCCACCCACAATACGTCCCCCCAGAAGACAAGCTGAGAAGGGGCCATCTGAGCAGCTTGCTGAAAGCACAGAGCCTTGTTGCAAGGGTGGGCATGGGCAATGTGTAGAGGTGGAAGCCGCCAGATGCATCTCTCCATCCAGGAGCAGGATGGGGGAAGAGGACTCACCCTGGAGCCAGCCTGCCTGGGTTCAAATCCCAGCTCCTTAACCAGCAGCGGGGTCTGGGGCAGCTTCTTAACCTCTCTGTATTCACGCACCCATAAATGGGGATAACAACCCTCTCGTGGGGTTGCTAGAAGGCATGAGTTTGAATAAAACATGTGAACAATATCTGGCACATAATGAGCACTCAGCAAGTGGCAGGTGGAGCACAGGTCCACAGTTCCTATTCAAAACCTTGGGGCCAGATGGGCTTCGGACTTTTCAGATTTCAGAAGGCAGACAGTATACATATGTGTGCACATATGTGTATATACACATGTACATCACACATGTATATTACATAAGCCCCCAGCAAGGCCTGGGATTACACTTTATAATCAAACACATTAATATTTCTGCAAAGAAATATAAATGTTCACTTTAAGTCTGTGTGTGTGTATGGTTTTTTTTAAAGTCTATAATTAGTCTCATGGCAATTCAGGTCAAATTTTGTAGCCAAATGAGTTAAAAAAAATTTTTTTTTCAGTTTTTAGAACTTTCTGAATTTCCAAATCGTGGATAAGAGACTGTAGGCTAATAGTAAAACCTGTGGTCATATCTTCCACATCAATATTAAGAGCATGGGCTCCAGAGTCAGGGAGACCTGGGTTAGCCCCTTTCCGGCTGTGTGATCCTGGAAAGGTCACTTATCCCCTCTGAGCTCCAGCTTCCTCATCTTAAATGGAGGATAATAATATACATCTCATGGACTTTTGTGAAGACTGAATGAGAAGACATATATAAAATTTTCCACACAGTGCTTGGCATCTAATAAGAGGTCCACTAATCTTGATCAAATTTATGATGATTATTATTATAAGCTCCAAATAAAACCAAACCTACTCTCTCAGGACACTTCTTCTTTTAAAAAGAAATCTCCCATCTCCCAGGAGTCACAGCCCCCTGGGATGATGTCAACTCAGCAAGGCCCAGTGGAAGAAAGAGTAAACTTTGTTCACAGGGCCTTTCCAACTTTGATGCCGTCACTTCCCCAGGATGGAGCCTGCATCCCAGCCGTCACCCCCAGCTGAGCTTTGGGTTCCAGGTCAGACCCCGGGCAGGGGGAAGAGGGCCCCTTACCTTGCAGTGGTGGCAGCAGGATCCATGGGCACACTCCGCCCCTTCTCTCAGGGTGCAGTTGGAGGCATTGCAGCACGGGTTACTACATTCCTGGGGAAGCAGGGGCACGACGTGAGCCTCTGGGGCAGCAGGGCAGGGCGACAGGAGTCTGGGCAGGGTGAGGGCCTTCCCTGTCGCCTGCATTTCCCCGTTCCTGCCCTACATGCCCCTGGATCCCAAGTCCCCTGGAAGTCTTTACCAAAAAAATCACTGCATGGCATTATTGTTAGGTAATGTGTATTTATCATAGAAAATGGACAAACGCATAATCGTCAGTAACACCACAACGTTCAAACAGCTATGATTTGAGTGTGGATATTTTTCCAGGTGTTTTCCTCTCCACATATACAGACATATACTTGTTTTACAAAATCACAATATCCTCATTGCTTTTTAACTTAACATGGTATGTACATTTCCCCTTGTAACCATGTATTCTTCTAAAATATGATTTTTGGCATAGTATCACACCATATGGAAATTCTGTCTGTCTTGTCCCCAACAGAACATCCAGAGACTCTGTGTTCTACAGCTGCCCTCCCTCGCCCGACACTCCCAGGCCTTGCTGCCCCGTAAAAAGTGGCCATCAGGAGTAAGGGCATGCTGGAACCACCTCCCTCCAAACACAGTTTATGTCAGCTTCCTGGCCTGCTTCCTCAGACTTCTTTCACTACCTGCTGCTCTTCCTCAACCCTCACTGGCCTGGATCTTTTCTGAATAGAAAGTCTCTACGGAGTTCCACGCTCTCCTCTCTTCCTTCCTGCCCTATAGGTCCTGATTTGTTAACATACGTGAGATTTACAAAGATGATGAGACACCCTAATGACTCTGAATGTCCTTATCACACTCCTACTCTGTTCACAGGCCTACCCATAAACCATTTCATGACAATGGTTTGAGCTCCATGCACAGATCCATCACAGCCTGGTGAGGCGGGATTATTCCAATTCACAGATAGGGAAATCAAGGCTCAGACAAGTCCAGTGCCTGGTCGAAGCACACGCCTCACAAATGTTGGAGCCGAATTCAAGCCATTTTTGCCTGGAGCCCACCCCATGCTTATTAACCATATCATAAGCATAACCACGTCCAGGGGTCTAGCATGGCACTGGCCAACCACAGATACCCATCCGCCTGTCTCCGCTAAGAGAAGGAACAAGAACACTTTCCTTCCACTAATCTCCCACCACCCTGGGCTCCAGGCAGACATGTTCCTTCCCTTCTAACATACCATGTTTCTTCCCATCTCAAGGCACAGTTCCTCCCCGACCTGAAATGTGCCTTCTCTCCTTGTGTTCCTCCCTAACTCCTAACTTTGTCTTTGGATATGGGGTCAGAGGTCATACTCTCATCCAGTAGGGTGGCTCCCTTCACACCACATATACTCACTCATAGCCCTACATCACAGGTTGCATTTATATACTTTGCAATTAATCTGGTCAGTGTGTGTTTCCTCCACTAGACTATACACTCCACAAGGACAGGGACCACATCCATTTTTGCTATCCATTCTATACCTAGCATGCAACATAGCACCCCACACTCCTTGCACATGTGTTGAATAAGCAACTGCTCCAAATATAAGCCAACTTGCTGAGCCCACTCATGGGCTGCTCCTCATCCCCACTGGGCTCTCCATGATAACACCACTCCCTCCTTTCTGAAGGGTCTGGGCTTATCCCTCTGAACTCCTGGTGGTGGGGGTGGTGGAGTCTTTAAACAGTTCTTGTTTTATTATGAAAGTTCTATGCTGGCATTAAAAAAAAAATCAAACCACAGAGAAGGTTATACAAATAGCCTTTTCCACATACACAGACCCTCAATCTCCCCCCATCCTTTACTGTTACTCATGTATTCCCCCCAGATTGTTTTGCATATGTTAGCCCACATATTTTCATTCTTCAAAAAATAGAGATGAAACTATCCAGTTCTGCTTTTTGCAGAACAACACACATCTGTTACAAACGACAGAGCTCCGCTGCGTGCTGGCCACACTCATTCTGAAGACAGAAGGAAGGGAACAGCTCCCACACAAACAGTTCTGCTCCTTCTTCCTCCTCGCAGCCCTTTCCAGGCCTGACAGTACTTCCTACATCCCCTTTCAATCATCTCTTCTCCAGGCTAAACAGCATGAGCTTGTTATTTTAAGCATCCTCCTAAGGCCCAGGTTCAAGTTCATATATCCGGCTCTGTGGCCTCCAGAATAAATTCGGTGCAGCTGGAGGGCCAAGCAGGCCAAATGGGGAAGAGACTGTGGTTTCTGGTTAGAACAGATGCTCCCAAAGAGAACGCCACCTTGACTTGGACCTGAATAGTGCCAACCTCAAACTGGGAGAGTCGGCAGAAATGGTCCATGTTTAAGGCCTACTCTCCACATCTGATTTATGATGGGGTCTTTGATAGCCATGTGTATGAAGGAAATGCCTACGACTAAGAAATTTTCAATTGCATTCTTTTTGACATTGAGATTGTAAACCAATGCATATTCTTCCCCTCCCAATAGCATTGCTGTGACACCTTACCTCTTCCTCCCCACAGTCACACTCTTCCCCTTCTTCCAGGTACCCGTTCCCACATCTCCGGCCACCATACAGCGTCCTGGTATCTGGCATGTTGGAGAGACACATCCCACCACCTGATTGCAGATACCTGTCTAGCTCCTTCCTGTTGCATCCATTGAATACTCGGGGGAAGGGATGCCTGGCAGACAATAAGGTCAGAGTTAGTTGGGCGTCTGAGCATCAAGCAGCCAGAAGAGCCATCAATCCTGCTGCCCATTAGGCTGATTCCACCTGGACTCAGACTCCCACAGTCAAATGCACATACATTCTGCTCCCTTAGAACATCACTGATACATTACCTTACAATCCTTTCTAACCACCCCATAATGTTTGGGTTTCTTTCCCACCTTCTGCATGGAGGAAGTATTTGAAAATCAGAAGTAGCACTTTCTGCCATTTGCATGAAGGAGTTGCAATAAATAAAGGGTTATGAGTATGATACAACAGGTTTCTTGAGCCTTAGAGCTGAATTAAATACCAGCCAACCCAAACTTTTCCTGAAGCTGATATTAGATGGAGAATTTCTTGGAACAGAGGACCAGGCCAAAAAAGGCCAAGATCATGGGTTTAACTTCTTCATTGGACCAGTGATTTGATCTCTGTTCTAAGGATGGAGGCAGCACTCCAAATTCGACCAGCCAACTCACAAATGCATGGTCTTTATCACAAGGGTATGAATGGTCCTGGGTCCCGCTGTTGGGAAAAAGAATCAAAAGTCATACATTCCCTGGTGGTAAGATAGTACCACCATTTGGGTCCATAAAGGGAGAATTATCCTGATCCCAATTCTCTAAACCAACTAAAGCTTACACACAGGGGGTTTCCTTCAGTTGTCACGTGTGTCACAAGGAATTTTTTACTAACAATTGTTAAACTACTAAAATGTGTGAATAGTTTAAAAGCAAACTGGAGTAGTAATTAACTCTCAACCATTTGTCTACAAATATGCTTTTTAGATTGGGAGAGAAAGGGGTAGACTTAACAGTGGGCTCATAGGGATCTGAGCATGACCCATGAACCATCTTTTACATATCACAGCTGACAGGTGACAGAAAAACACTGGACACTGGAGCTCCAAGAAAGCTGCATTTTCTCTAAGAAGTAGAAGCAGGTCCTAATAGTCTGGGGTGGGCTCCCACCATGACGCTTTCCAAAGAGTGACTCAGGTCCTGGAAGAACTCAATGCTCTCTGCTGTCTGAGTCCAGACACTAAACATAAGTCCTCTGAATAAACTCCAGAATTCTCTTTCAAAGGCTCTAGTTTAAAAACCCCTCACAACTACAGGCAGATGCTGCTGCCTTGTCCTTGTTCCTTATGGTAAACGCAGCCTGTGAATTCCCTGAGGAGTCACCCTGGGGTGTGTGGATGCTCCCCTTCCTTTTCCTTGTTCTGGATGCTACATCAGCACTTTCAATCAAGGCTGGGACATAACAGCACTCATCAAACTCCCTTGACAAGGAGAGATTAAGGGTTTTGGCTGTTATCAAAATGGTCCTTATCAAAAATTCACGCAGAGAGGGGCTGGCCCAGTGGCGCAGCGGTTAAGTGTGCACGTTCCGCTTCTCGGCGGCCCGGGGTTCGCTGGTTCGGATCCCGGGTGCGGATGTGGCACCACTTGGCAAAACACCATGCTGCGGTAGGCGTCCCACATATAAAGTAGAGGAAGATGGGCACAGATGTTAGCTCAGGGCCAGTCTTCCTCAGCAAAAAGAGGAGGATTGGCAGTAGTTAGCTCAGGGCTAAGCTTCCTCAAAAAAACAAACAAACAAATAAAAAATTCATGCAGAGAAAAAGATACAGGTGGTCAGGCCAATTTTACAGCTGAAGATCTTAAGACAGAAATTAAGTATATCCAGGGTTCCACCAGCACCAAACCTCTTGCTAGAAACCTAGTGCTCCTTCCATACATTTCCTTTCTTGGTCCCCTTCCAGTGTCTTTGTTGTCAAAGCTGCATTTCCCTCCAAGGCCCCCAGCAGAGGTATAGCAGAGGCTCCCTGGGGCCGGCTGGGAGGAGCACATGGGTTGCACCGGCCTCATATGCTCTGCCTTCTGCACCTTCCTATCTGACTCACCCAGTGGCAGCTGCCATGATGCACCCACCGTCGGCTGCGCTGGCTGAGCAGCAATCTGCAGAATCATGGCTCATGCCAAAGTTGTGGCCCATTTCGTGGGCCATGGTGGCAGCCACACCAATGGCATTCTCGGAATGGTCCTGCTCAGAGAGAGAGTTTAGGTCAAGACGACAGCTCTCCCTACCCCCAACCCTGCCTTTTCTTTAGCCAAGCCTTGCAGCTCTGCACTGATTCCATGATCACCGTGCACACAGGCTGTGATAAAAGCCTATGCTTTTAAGTACCATGCTGCGACTGCTGATACACAGGATGGATACAGAGAGGTGGACAAACCGATCACAGCAGCCTCCTTGATACCTAATTCTCAGGCTAGAATTGAATAGTCAAAACACTCTCACAAAGTCAGAGAGAATTTCAAAGGAAGGTAGTAATTTCCCAATCATGACTTTGAGACAGGCTCTTGTTTCATAATGATATACATAACAACACAAGACCTAGAATAAAAAACATTTTTTATCTCTGTTATCTTACTACTCCCCAGCCCCTGGTTTGGAATATATGAGAGATCTAGTGATGTATTAACGTAATCGTTTCAGGGTTCTCCTGAGCTTGAACATCGGGGATTAATTACAAATAAATGAAAATTCACCCCTGGCTACCTCCATCTCTTAGAACTTTATGACTTCATTTTAAACAATTGCCCTTTTTGATGTCAAGCTTTATTTTTTTCTGCAACAATAAATATGAAATTATTTTTTACAAGATGATATCCTGTCTTGTGAGGCAGCTTTCCGCTTTCTGCAGCATCAACATACTGGCTGAGACTCACCATGTTGACGCCTCCAGACTGGTACACAGAGCACATGGCCATGAGGGGGGCCAGGCCGATGGTGGTGCCATGGAAGGACATGCCCCTGCAGGAGGGAGGGAGAGAGGGTGATTCGGATGGGGGCTACACGGGCTGTTCCAATGTGCCCAGGAGCAGGTGGTCATTATGGTGTTCCCAGGCCCCACAGACATTCCCAAGGAGAGAGGCCCTGGTATTCTAGCCTAACTGGACAACTTCCAGGTCACCACACCTCTCACTTCCTCTCACCTATTCTCTTACTGCTCCAAAGAAACAGAAAGAGAGAGCAAAAGGTCACTTTTTCCCACAATATGCCCATAGCCCCATTCCCTGGAAGGAAATGGGCAGGGCTTGCAAAGCTGCATCCCATTCCTGCTGCAGAGGAAAAGGTCAGAGGGAGGGGTAGAGGGATGGGTGGCACAGGTTCTGGTGCTGAAGTGAATCACGCCCACTTCCGCCAGCTGCTGGGTTCCCATGCCACATCCCTGGCTCTCTGGTATGTGTATTGGAGTCGGGTGGGGGGATTGGGCAGCAGCTGTAGGGGCTGATGCTTCATTCCCACATCATTCGGGGGCCAAGGAAACAGATGTGTCCCATCAGGAGCCTCACAAAGTGCAGCTGGGTACAAGGATGAGCTGTTTCTGCCTTTGTTTTGCAATTGTGATCCTAATCTGCCAACAGCCAGACCTACATTCCCCCAGTTTAACACATCCCTCTCTGAGCTGTATACACCCAGGGCAGGGGAGAAGGAAAGAATAAAATACCAGTGTTCCCATGCATGCCACAAACATGTACTTCACTGGAAAGATCTACATGGAAATTCATTACGTGGTACTTTTATATTTCCTCCATGTTTGTCTTCTCATCTGAACCACGATACCTTTGAGAGCCAAGACTCTCTTATTTATTTGGGGTCACCAGAACTTAGCATAGAATCTGACACATAGTAGGTGCTTAATGTTTGCTGAATTCAAGGCAGACTCTTCTTTAGGGAAACAATCTGCAAAGGAATATGTAAAATACATTCAAATCTAGATGAAGCCCTACAGGTTATTTCATCAACTGAGACATGGCTCTGAGGAAGTCCTTCCCAAAGCAGGACAACAGGCTTCCAGAGTTTAGGTAACCAAAACCTCTTCCTGAGTGAATGTAGTGCCATGAAGTAACTACGCACAGCCCAGATTTGGGGTACTTCCAGGCTACTTCCCTGGTTTCTTTTAAAGAGTAAACAAAGGTTTAAATGATTGCTGATTCAGAGAGATGTTTAGGGAACAGAAGGAAAATGATTTTATTACCTATATGCCCTTGGTTGTAACTGCCTCAAAATAATAAATACCAGATAATCACCCTAGGGGGACTTTCAGGAGCCACCATGACCCCCAACAGTGTCTATTCTTTTCTCTCCAGGATTAAAGAAACTCCCACCCACCCCCAATGTCTCCTTCCACTGAACACATGGTTCCTGCACTACCTGCCACTTTGACTATCTCGGCTCTCATCCCTGAGCCCCTGGAAATGCAGTGAAGGACCACCCAAGGAAGCCCCTCTCCTGCACCTGCTTTGAGAGCTTAGCTCACACACTAGAAAAAAGCGCCGAGAAGATCACGATGCGCCCCTTAGAAAGTCTGTTTCAAAGAGGCCCATGAGCGAGAGCCAGTCACTTCCCAAACACACCCCCAAACATTTCAGACATTCAACATCTAAGTCTATTTTCCCATCTAGGTTGTAAACATTTCTTGGGACTGTTACGACTTGTAGGCCTTTTAACATTTTCCGGGGTGTGCTGGGTACAGAGCACAAGTCTGAGAATTCCTTGATTACCTGGACCAGAGAGGCAGCATGGCCTAGGACAACCAACACTCGACACTGGGGAAAGAAAGGGGCAGACAGCACACGCACTGGGGGCAGGGGCTTTGCAGCCAAGGCCAAGCCAACACACATGGAAAAAGGCTATTTACGTGATTAATTGTGCATTGTCATGGTTCTTCTGGGTGAGTAGTTTGCGCCTCCAACTGAGAAATGACCAGAGAGTAGAGTACGGGTTCTCCGAAACTTCACACATGTTCCCATGAGTCCACACTTCCAAGCCCACGAGGGCAATCCGGATGTTCAACGATCGGTAAAACTGAAAGCACACAGAAGAGCCACAGCGTCATCTGTCAACATCACCTGAGATTTACAAGGCCCTAAGTGCTCAGAGCAGACACCAGATTGCTCTGCTGCACGTGCTGCCAAGGGAAGGAGACAATAGGTGTTATTTACCTTTTTCAGAAATGGGAACTGACATCCTGAGAGAGATGCACAGCATTCTAGTGGCAGAGCTGGCATGACTTAGCTTAGAGAAAAGACTGAGATAGGACATAGAGTTGCTTTCAAATATGTACAGAGCTCTCATGGGGAAAACGGCTCACTGTTGTTCCACATGGCCCTGAAGTAAGGTTCAGTCAATAGGTAAAACAGACAAAAAGACACATTCCATTTTAAAATAGGAAAAACACTTTCAAGTCAAGCTGGTTGTAAGTAAGCTCAGAGACAAGCCTTGCCATCGTCTGTAATAAGTACCCTTGGTCTGACTGTCAGGGATGATTATCCCTCCCAATTCCTTTCCTGGTCCTTATCTTTTTCATACTTGTCTACAATGTTCTCTCATATATTAATTTTTAAAAGCAATTTTATTGAGGTATAATTTACATAAAATCCACTCATTTTAGATGTACAGCTCAATATTTTTTAGTAAATTTACCAAGATGGTAAATTTGGTATTACGGTAAAGAGATGACCATAATCAAATTTTAGAATATTTTCATCACACCAGTAAGATCCTTTATGTCCATTTATATTTATTTCCCATTTTCACTGCCAGATTCTGGCAATCACTAATCTAGTTTCTGTCTCTATAGACTTACCTTTTCTGGACATTTCCTATAAACAGAATTATACAATATATGGTCTTTTGTGTCTGGCTTCTTTCATTTAGCACGTTTTTGAGATTCATCCATCTTGTAGCCCATATGAGCTTGTCATTCCTTTTTATGTTGCTGAATAGTCTTCTATTGTATGGATACACCAAATTATATATGGATACATTATTGTAAGACGTCTCCTACTCATTTTGGAAGTAGATGGGTATAAATGATATACAAGTAGATAGATATGCTTACTCTCAGAAGTTTCCTTCTCCATCACTGGAGGTGTTCAGGCTTTGGCAAAGATACCATAAACAGGTTGCAAGCATTAGACTGCAAGGTCCCAAATAACCTTCAGGATTCTGTCCAACCTGGAGATCCTGAAATTCTATAAATGAGACCTGACTCTTGGGCTCCTTAAGGCCAGAACTACATCTGACCTTGATGACATGGGATCTTTCATCTCATACACAAATAAGCAGGAAGAGGGTTCTCTTTAAAGCTAAGTACTGGAAGGCCTAGGTTCAAGAAACTCTTTGACTGGCCTAGCCTAGAGATTACTGAGCCAGTGACTTTGAAAAAACAAAAGTCACATGTAAACCTAGGTCACCTGAGCAGGAGACACCACCTTAATCCATCAGTGACACGTACTGCCCTAGCTAAAAATAACAATGGTAACGCCAATGTTTATCAAGCACTTGCTATGTATTAAGCACTGAGGCTTAGAGAAGGTCAGGAACTTGCCTGAAGTCTCAGCAGGAAGAATGTGGAGCCAGGGTTAAGGCCCAGATTGTGAGACCTCAGGGCCTACACATGATCCTACACTGCTTAAGACTTGGCATAGTTATACATCCAGAGAATCAACTTGCCTCCAAGAAACTGTGGTATGAGATGGGCTCCACGTGCAGTGAAATATCAGTTGATTTCAATGGAAATTTTGATTTTCCTCTTTTGTGCCAGGTCAATCATTACAGAAAATAAATGGTTTGGATTCCAATTTGAACTGGCTTGACTAGGAATCTTTTTAAGGACTTAAACTTGGCTTTTTCACAGTTAAGAAAAAACACTTTGGATTGGGTTCAGGATTCAGCAAATTAGTGCAGTTCATTCCAGTTTTAGTTCAACAACAGTTCAGTTTGAGTAGCTGGGTCAGCAAGCCTCAGAGAAGTGGATTCGCCTTCCTGCGCCCCAGCTGGGAGGGACTAACATTAGCCGCTGAGAAGAGAACCATGACTGCATCAGAGAATGGACCAGCCAGCAAGGCTGGGGCTTCACGTGAGGACTGGCGTTTGCTGATGCTCTCTTCTCCTTCCACTTCTCATCACACCCTTGGTTCTATCACCCAGACCAGCTGGACAGTTCACAAAGGAGAGACCTAGCCAAGTCTCCCACCTGCTGCGTCTCCAGAACAATAGATGTCACGTGGGTGACAACAGTGTCTGCCTCCTGTAGACGCCCTAGGGAAAAAAGCTTTTCTTGTTTTCCCAGATGTTGAGTGTTTGGGATGTGGGATAATTTAGATGTTATTGTTGATTGAGCTGAGAGCTAGAGAGAGTACTAAACTGTGTCCCTGGAGTCCTTCCTTCCAGGAAATGCTAGTGTTTGACTTTCACCTGTCACTGACCACTGACTGGTGTTTCCAGAGCCATCTAGGGCAGAAAAGAACCATATGGCATAGATTCTCCCACCTGATGACTTCAGAACACCACCATTTGCTTGTAAATCCCTAAAAAATACTTAAGTTCTCTTCTTTATCTTCTAGTGTTTAGAAAAAAATGACTTCCCCTTTAGACCTGTGATGCAAGAATCCCTAACAGACTCAGAGTCAAGCTTCAGAAGTTCCGAGTGCCCTGAAATTGTACAATAAATGTTACCAGATTCTCAGAGACCTGTGACCCCAAAGATGTTAACATCTACTTTTTAAAACTATTTACACTAGCCTATCAAGAGGCTACTGTCGTTCTATGTTACCTATTCTACTGCATTTTGCACTATAAATACCCTCTTTCATATAAACAATATATAAATAAAGTACTCTCAAGTCCCGGACCAGCCTGTTCTAGTAAAATTCATGAATTTGGGTATTTCCTAAGAACATGTTTAAAAGGGTCTGACCTAGGAAAGTTAACCATCCGCACCGTCTTTCTAAGAGAAAAGAAATAATTTCAGAACCGTTTTACAGATGAAGACTACTCTGATTAGCCCAAAATAACCCACCCCTAAACTTTTAAGGCTCTCTACCTTTCCCATGCTGAACTACCTCATCCCCTCCTAAGTCACAGAATTCCTGGGTTTTATACTTGGAAGGAACCTTAAAGAACCTTAAAGAACCTTAAAGCATTCTTAAACTGGGCTCCTCCATGTCCTAGGTTCCCCAGGAGGCACTGCAGGGGTGAGGGGAAGGGGTCAGAGGACAGTACTCTGGGTCCTCACCCCTGCTTCAGGTTAGAGCAATCTGTTTTCATCTGGCTTTTATATTAGACACTGGCATAAGATTTCATTTAAAAGAAGGATTCCACCAGAAAAACAAAAATAATCGAAAGCCATTGATTCAGACCAACCCCTCTATTTTGTAAATTAACAAAACAAAACTGCAACCCAAAGAAGATAAGTTACTTGGCTAAGGTCAAAGTGAGGGCTTTGTCATGACCACTCTGAGCCTCTATGGCATTATTATTGTCTCAGAAACTGGTTGCGGCAGCCATTCCATTGAAAGGCAACTCAGGTGCCACGTGATCTCCTATCCTTCGGCCCCTGAAAGGTGCTGGCACCTTTCCCACAAAGTACACACCTGGTCTCACCTTATCAACGTAATTGGCGATCTCCATGAGCTTGTATTTGGTGGCATCCTGGTCTCGTCGATTCTTCTGAAACTAAACGGAGCAAGCAGAACTGGGTGAGACTCCAAAACCCCTTGCAGGACCCCTCCTGTGCCCCATTACTTGTCTTTGAATTAGCTTTTGTCTTCTTCCATCTTCTATGAGCAATCGTTTTTATACAACTGTCTCCCCTACACACAGAGTATCAGCTCAGCAAGGGCAGAACCTGGGTCACATCCATCCTGGTATCCCCAACTACTCGCTCAATGCCGGGCACAGGTTGGGCATGCAATAGTTGTGTAGTGAACTGAATTCTCTTTCTCCAGCCCTTGAAGTCAACCTTGTTCATCTGTCCTTCAAATTACATGGCCTCTTGCAAACTCCCACTGGGACTTAGAAGAGGGACCAATCCAATCCTTGCCTTGGTCATCACCCCAACATGAAGCTACCATCACAGGGATCTCATGAGGCCTCCCTACATGTGATCAGTCAACATTGGTCAAATTGCTGTTGAATGCCTGCTTATGTGCAAGGCATTGTTCTTGGCACTAGGGAGGACACAGAGTGTGAAATCCTGGTACTAGCCTAGGGGAGCTTCAATCAAAATAGAGAGAGGGCCAGAAATAACAATAATGGCAGATTCCGTATTTAAGGAGTATACCATTGAAATGAGCTGAGAAAACGTGCACAGAAATAACTGCAATTAATAACTCAGATCGATTGGCAGTGCCTTCTACAGTGAGAAGAATTCTGAGACTGAATGGGGCTCGGCAGCAAAGAGTGCTGGGCTTGATTAGAAATGTGTGGCACGGGTACCAGGAGGAGGACATTCAGTATGTAGCCTCACATTTATCATTCCTGCTTCAGAAGGGTAGATCTCTTTCAGCTCCAACAATGAAAGAAAGCTTCACAGTGTAAAGATAAAATTTGCTACAACTGCAACCTAAATTTGCAAATGATGAGCATTTCCTGCCACTGCTATTCTTAGAAGGAATCTGGGTAGCTATCTGATTTACCTTTGTTACACGCTACATATGTCATTTCAATTCTAAACTTTCACGTCCATTCTCCACCACATCCCACAAGAATATCCAAGCAAGAAACAAAAAACAAATAAAACACTCTAAGATATTTGTTGGGATGGGGGTGTGTTCCAGCCATGACATAGGGAAGAAACCCACTGTTTCCTATTCTCCCACTGCTTTTGGACTTTCCTGGGCTTCCTCGGAACTGCCACTCATAAGAACTGTCAATTATCTCACTTTCACCGTCGCTTTCTACAGAGTTAAATTCAATGTAAGGCCCTGTGACTTACAGTTTTCCAAGGTGCTAATCCCGAAATTTCTCACTATAGAGTCACCTCATTTCTAAATTGGTCTCATTGCACAGAAAGTGTTGCAGCATTTAGTGAATATTATTGAACACATTCAGATTTCCTTGTCTTTCAAAGACATTAATTCTGTCTTCCAATGACTGCCTGATAATCCCCCTGTAGTTTAAGGAACGTATCATCTTGGCCAGAAGAATCTCAAGTAGGAGTCAGAAAACTTTATCTGTAAATGGTTTTATTGTAAATATTTTGTAAATTATAAATTTATAGATCTGTAATTATAAATTACAAATATTTGTAATTATTTACAAATATTGTAAATATTTTGGACTTTGCAGGCTTATTTTCTCTATGACAACTAGTCAACTCTGCCACTGTAGCTCAAAAGCAGCCACGGACAACATATATGGCAGTAGGCATGGATGTGTTCAGTAAAACTTTATTGACAAAAACATGTGGTGGTCTGGATTTGGCCATGGGCTGTAGTCTGCAGACCCCTGATCTATAGAAAGGAACATTTCAACCTTATACTTTCTAGGGTGACACAGGAAGTAAAACCTGGTGTGTCATCTGGCCTTTCCCAACTACCCCACGTTCTGTCCGTATCATGAAAGTCCTCTGCATCTCTGTTTTTACAGCTATCCTGTCCCCTACAACATCTAACCTTGCTCTTCCCCCACCTGCATTTCCTGTTTCTGCTGAGGACTGAACAAGCTGAGAACCACCCCAGGCTCTCCCACCCACGCCCAGGGAGTGAGCAGCTGCTTGGGCATATTGACTGCTGACACCTTTCTCTCTAGGCAGCAACACTACCCGTGCCTCTGCTCCCCGTATTGAGCTCAGAGCCCAGAGGAGGAGCCTGGCCTGTCTCAGCACCAGGCTGTAAATCACAGATAAGGCAGCCCTCCTCTTCCCTGTCTTCCCATCCTCTCAGATTAATTAATTGTCAGGAATACATTTCTGCCTGCAGAGGATGAGAGGCCGCTGGAAGAGGGAGCGGGGAGGGGTGCTGAGGAGGGCGGGGATTTGTGAACCTGTGAACCCAGCCTGGCCTATGATGTCCCTCCCGCTCCGCTCCGGGAACCATTCAAAGTCCAGGACCCTGAGAAATGAGCACGTTCCCTAGCCACCATGCTGCATGAATCATGCCCTGCCGGGAACGCCTGTGAGGGTGTGCTGAGGGCACTCTCCTCTGGAACAAGAAGATGGCTCTAGGTGACACCACAGTCCTGGAGGCACCTTGGGCAGACACTTTTCTCTTGGGGGTTTGTGACCCTGGAGGTCAGGAGACTGAAGATGCCCAATCCCTACCCTGCCCCCACTACTCCAGCTTCCAGAGACTCACACCCAATGGGTGTTAAAACCCTGCACCAAGATTCCACCGGGGAGGGTGCAGGGTGGAAGGGGAGGGTCCCCGCACCTTCACATTAGAGCAGCTGCGTTTCTATATGCTTAGCTATCAGCGTCCCAGGAGCTTTCATCTGAACAAAGGATTCTGTGGCTGGAAAAAAAATGGCTCAAGACCACTGTATTAGACGATCTTAGATGCAAAGCTTAAAAGGAAAAATGTCCTGGAGTCAGAGGAGCTCAGCTTTCTTCCAGCAGCCCTCCCAGCACAGGTGGTCCTGCCCAGCAGGGGCCAGTGTCAATTACCTCCTCCCATGACCATACAGCCTCCTTGGCTTTTAAATTAGCTTCATATTTTGCCCCTCACACTGCTCCCCCATCCTACACACACACCAGTCTTTAGCAAAAAAAAGAAAAAAAGAAAAGGCTGCTGGAGAAATCAATATCAATGCCAATTAAAAGCAAACCTCTTTTCAAGCAGAACATGATGTCCCCTAGGCCTGGAATGCCCTTTACCTCCACTTGCTGTGCAGTTAACAACTCTTTGTCTCTAAGACAACTCAAGGGACACCTCCTCCTGCCACTGGCCCGAAGTCTAGTGTTCTTTCCACTATCCCGCACTGCCTCCAGGATCTGTGCTTTGGGACTGTGCACTAGGTAGATCCGCTTCACAATGAGGCCTTTTGGAGGAGCTGGCAACTAAACCATCTGGATGGGGTACGAAAGAACCCGGAGCTGTGATGAATTTTGTCCTAAGGGAAGCTTCAGGTGAGCGTGCAGTCTTAGAACACGGCGAGTGCTCAGTTCATGATGACTTTCCATGGCCTGAAGATGTGTTTAGTTATGTGGTTGAGTCACTATGTAAAGTGAGAATTGGAGGTAAAATACAGCTAATTTGTGCAAATATGGGCTCTAGGGCCTGAACCCACTCTTCAGGTGTCAGCTTCAACATGACCGCCTCAAAGAAGCTTTCCCCAATTCCCAAAACCACGTTGGATCCCTCATTGTCTGCACTCTAATCCTCTATAATAAACCACCTTAGCAGTTATCACACCTGCAACTAGGGCATTTTTGCACTGCTATTGTAAACTCTGTGATGCCAGGGGTGGGTCTGTGCTTGGCACATAACAATAGAATCAAGAAATCATGGATGAATAAATGAAATAATAGAATGAGAGAGATGAGTTTCATCAAATCTTAGAAGCCAAGGCCTGTGAGAACCTGTTTAATTTGAGGAATATGGAAATAAAGGCCAAATAGCTATTCCTTTAGGTCAATAGTTCGCAAACATGCCTGTGTATCAGAATCCCCTACAGGGCTTGTTAAAATGTGGATTGCTGAACCCCAGCCCCACACTTTAGGATTCAGTGCATCTGAGGTGTGGCCCAAGAATTTGTATTTTCTCAGGTTCTGGAATGCTGCTGAAGCTGCTCGTCTAGGGACCACATTTTGGGAACCAAAGATTTAGGCTCTCATTTGGCACCAATATGATTACAAAAATGGACTCATACATGGGCAAGAAAATTGCATTCAGTCAGATGATTGAGAACACACTAGTAGTGTAAAAAAATATTTTCTAAAGTTCTGTAGAGAATTCATAGACTCCTTAAGAACAAGCATCAAAATCTAAAAGTCTTCAGACCCAGTCTAAGAAATGTTAATCCAAATAACATTAATTGTCTTCATTTTCTATCTGATTAATGTATCAAGCTAGAAGAGACTTTTTCTTGTTTTTTCCCCAACTATGTTTAAAATAGCAAAAACAGCCCTTGGTCGGATTTAAGGTCAAAATCACAGGACAAACCGGAAAAAGATGAATGCTTCAGCATTTCCCCAAAGCAGTTTGAAGCCTGGAATGGAAGCTATCAAGAGAATAGTTGTTCTGCTAAAACTCATTGCCTTCCCCTTACCTCTGCATAATCAGCCACGAGGTAAAGCTCCACATACTTCATGGAGTGTAAATCTTCCCTTTTTATCTAAGAAAGAGATATAAGCAGATCAGAGATGTAGAAATGGTGGACTTGGCCTCATTTCAAAAAACTGCTAAGAAATGGTAATAGTTGATAAGCAGTGGACCTCCTTACTAATTTTGTACTTGGCACTAGAGATAGGCCCGGCTGTGGTCGTCATCACCCTCACTACACCTTCCGCCCGCCATCTCGGTTATCACTGGAGGCTGGTCTGGGACACTGGGTCCTGTCCTTTATTCTCAAAAAATAATGAGCTAGGATGGTTAGTACAGGCAGAACAGAGGCCAACATACTGTGAGAGAACATGCTGACAAGGAAGTTCCCAAAAAACATTTAAACCACACACCTCTATTTGTGGTATAAATAAATACAAGCATTTTGTGCATATGGTTAAGTGGCTATTCCAAAAAGGGAGGCATATACTTTTTTCTCACATTTTAAAGTTTCTGAACTCAGCATCTCAGAATATTTTAAATGTAGTAGTGTTTTTCCCCAAAACAGTTATTCTATCGAATACAAGGGTATCTCACACTCGATAGTGACTTAAAGTAAAAGAAGAAAGTGATTTCCTCTTTCTTGGCCACATCCGTTTGATTTAGAAATACTCCTGGATGCAAAGGTCCTCAGAGGGGACAAGGCTATCCCCAGGCTGACTCCTGCGGTGAGGAACTCACCCTGTGAGGTCGTTTCTTGGTCTGGTTTGTAAACGGAAGGACCCAGTCCCTGGCGGTGGGCTTGGAGTGCTCGAACCCACAGTTCCCCGGGGGCAGCTTGAGATGTTCAGATCTGTAAATTAGGTGGTGGCCCTCGCTGTCAGGGAGGGGCTCGATGATGTAGCTGAGGTTACTGCTCACCATAATCAGTCCTCTGTCGACAGGAGAAATAGAACCTCGGGTCAAAGATCATGGTCCTGGAAAAGTCCCTTGCTCAGGCCTGTTTCCCCATATGCAAAATGACACAGATGATTTTGAATATTGGTTCTTAACCTTATTATGGGGTCATGCACCCTTTGGTGAGAATCTGATGCAAAGTCAGAGAAATAAATATGTATATGAAATGTGGTGCACAATTTCAGGGTACTAAAAGCTTGTCGTAGAGAAGCTCAAAAGGTTCTAAAAAGGCCAGACTAGGGACAGTTAACACTCATAAAGGACAGTAGGACCAGGATTCCAAAAAGCCTCCCCAATCCAAACATGGCATATGACAAATAACAGGTCGAAACTTTATGGACTCAGAAAAAAACAGTATGGTGACTGGAGAAAGAACACTGGCCTGGGGTTGAAGAGACCCAAGTTCTGGTCTTAGCACCAACATTGAATTGTCAAATGCTCTTCAACAAACCTCTTAAATCACTTTGAGCCTCAGTTTTCCCATGTGTAAATGCAAATGATAATTTACTAACTTAACGGGATTCTTGAGATAATTAAATGGGAAGACAAGTGCCTTTGTGCTTTAAAACCAAACCTAGAGGCATCACTAATGGCCTTCCTACCAGCCCCAACTTCCCTAGGTGAGCAAGACAGCCTTTTGGTGAAGTGACAGCCACAACCAAGCATGTGGGGCCACTTTTCTCTCAGTTATAGATGCTAGCGTTGAACTCAGAATATGTGTTCGTTCACTATATTCTTTCACTCATTGAGCCCTGACTCTGCACTAGATGTGATCTAGACATAATCCTTGTCCTCGAGTAAGTCAGCCCACTGGAGGACAGACAGTCATTCATTCCACAAATATTTCCTGAGCTCCTGCTATGTGCCAGGCATCATGCTATTGGATGACATCTATAAGGATGGAGTAGTGAACAAGATAGACACAGTGCCTGCCCTCATGGAGCTTAAAGTCCAAACATGGAAGTAAATCACTAGGGTGTATAACAGAGGCAGCAAAAAGGTTTCATCACCACTAACACAGAGGGATTGGAGCAGCTGCCTGGAGCAGTGCATCAACGAGGCTTCTGAGAGCTTCGTCTGGATGGGGAGAAAGAGTGCCACGACTTACCGTCAATCACTATCACAAATATCAATGGAAGGGTGAGTAGGGGCCCGTGTAGCAGGTATCTGCCATCCGTGATACAGTGAGATGAACACTACAGTGAGGGAAAGTCCTCAGGGCTCTGGGTGAGGAAGAAGCCCAGCAGCAGTATGTGTGCTCCAAAACCTCAGGCCCTCATCCATCCCAAGATTTCAAAAGCAAAAGTATCTCCAAGCCAGTCTTTGCCACTCCAAATTAGCAAGATGTCTCTTGTGGCTTCTCGGCTTCCATCCTCTCCCTTCACCCCTCGGGATCCCTGCCCAGGTTTTGCCCTTTGGGAAGCGCCTGTGATGCTCTCAGGAGAGACAGTGCCAGGCTCTGATCAGCAGCAGCCCTTCCTGGAATCCATCCCTGGCTGACCTCATTCCAGTGCCATGGAGCCTGACGACTTCCTGGCTGCCTCGCCCAGGCTGACGCAGCAATCCCGGGTCAGCCCTTCAGCGGGACAACCAAGGTGCTCCCTGAACGGCTAGGGGTGGGAGTAGGGCAAAGAGCAAGGGTCACATCTGCTCCCAAGTCCAGACAGGAAAGGGCAGAAGGCAGAGCTGCTATGGGCATCCTGTTCCCAAGCTATCTTCTCATCTGGGCTGACCAAGTTCCCTTCCGTCACTTCAATTTCCCCCAATGGCTACAAATGTGAATAGAGAGATGACCACAAACCAGCTGATGGTTTGTGTGTATCAGGTTGTGGCTGCGGAGATAACACCCAGTGAATGGAAAGTTCCACATAGGGATTGGTGAACGTTCCAGTGTAGTCGACTGGACATCACTTGAATAAGCCTCTGGGCCAAATAGAGACCACACAGAAATTTGGTGCACAGTGAATAATAATCATGGTGGCTATAAATTATCAGGACTTTACTATGAACCAGGCACTGATGCTGAGTATTTCATTATTCACACCAACTTTTATGATCCTTACAAATATTATCCTCTCTATACAAACAAGAAAACTAAGGCTCAGTGAGGTTAATTAACTGACCCAGAGTCACACAGGCAGTAAGAATCTAAGCAGTCTTGTCCCAGGTCCCTGCCTCAGTCACAATAGCCCTGTAGAGAGGGTCAGAAAGACATCTCAGTCTACAGATGGCTACCAGTGACAGGCACCAGCAACTCTCCTCTGAGGTGTGAATGGCTGTTACCCAACTGGCCATCTGAAGTAAGACACCCGCTGGGAGATAAGAAGGCAAAGGAGGCATTCAGCCTCCTTTCCATTTTTACATACCACTTTTTGGGAGTTAACCACAGGCCCAGCACTATGCTTACAACTCTCATTCTTATTTCATTTCCACATCAACACTAGAAGGCACCATCATGAGTCCCATTGTATAGATGAAGAAACTGAGCCCCAGAAAGATTAAATAACAAGCTCTCATGGGTATCGGGAGCCAAAGATTTAAGGTCTGGGAGATTCTGGACCCCACGCCCTTAACCTCTATGCTATCAGCCTCCATCAGTGAGTTCCAAACCCATGTGTCAGAGATCTCTAGGATCAGAGCTTCCAGAGCTATTTATTAGAATATTCTATCGATTATATTAAAAATACAGATGTAGGAGCTATGGATTCTGTAGGCCTGAGCATCTGCATCGTGAACATGTCCCACAGTAGCTCCCTGCACAGCCACATTCAGCAACTTTGGCCTGGAGCCCAGGCTCTGCAGCAGGAGCCTGCCTTTTCACAGAGCCCCAAGCAATTCCACTTCAGGGAGTGGGCACATTATACTTTGAGAAACACAGGCTCACAAGGACGCTGAAGGTCTTTCCAGCAACAGGATTCTGTGGCAGCTCCCCTCCCTCCCCCTACTGTGGCCCTTGGTAACTCACCCCATGTCACAGATGCAATCCTCCCAGACTGCCCGGGATGGGGGATAGGCTGGCACCGACCCCAGCACTCAGAGAATGTCTGAGAATCTAGTTCCTGGGCTCCCCTCCATCGCCATCCCCAAGTCCTGCTAGCTGCCCTCCCCTGAGCACCCACCAGTCATTTATCCTTCTAGCAGCCTCTGTTGATCTAATTTGCTAAATATTAGCACTGGCAGAGCTCAGCTCGGGGCACGGGAGGAGGACCCAGGAGGCTGGGTGGCCGGGACCTCACACGCTATTCTTTGTTCTGCTCTGCATTCTATTTCTCATTGTTAAGAGCTTGATACAAATGAAATTGTACAGAGGAATCCTGGTGGGGCAGGCCAGGCAGGCAGCGGGGCAATTCATGATTAACCCCTGACTGACTAACTGCAGGACTCACCCAAATGCATCCTTCAAGGAACTAGGCAAGAACCACTTCCTGGGAATCTGCCCATTCAGAGCTACACCTAAGGGGACACATCCCACATCCCCACATCCAGAGCTATCTTAAGAGGTAACCACCCTGTTCCCCTTCTTTCCTTCCCCCCTAATCTGCATCCAAGTGAGACAGAGGTACAGGAAACTTCAAAGGCAGCCGAGAAGGGAGGAAAGAAGGCACAGAGGTGATGTGCTCCCTCTGCGATGGGGTGGCAAGGCACAAGAGGCAAGTCTGGGCTCAGGGGTGAGACACACCTGGATTCCAATTCTGGCTCTGGTTTCTACTAGCATTGTGTAAGTCACGAATGCTACCATCACATGGGTTTGCTATGATAACCGACTGAAGTAATGGGCAATGTTTACTAACAATCAAAGTCACATTTTAAAAGAATAGCTAAGAGTCATTGAGTGTGTATTAGACACTACACAGAGTGCAAACATTGTATTCAGTAGGCATTCAACACATATGTATTGAAAACCTGCTATGTGCCAGGAACTATGTTCTAGACAGGGGGATGCAGCATGACAAAAAAAAAAAAAGCCCTTCTCTCAAGGAGTTGGCACTCACCACCTAATGTAAATCCACCAGTGACGTCACTATTGTTTTCCCCATGTTATAAGTGAGAAAATTGACGCTGGAGAACTGAAGTAATCTGTCAGGCTTTAAACCAGGAACTGTCTGACTCGAGAATCTACACTTGTCATGACTTAACAGTACTGTCCTGTGAGGGCTTACTCCCCAAAGTACCTGACACAGAGGTAGCATTTATTATCTATTCTGCTCAAGGAAGGCCAGGTGTTCAAAGAGGAAAGGGCCATGCCACTCCTTGGCAAAGGGGCAGACAGGTATGCACTGGCTGCGTGCATGAGCCTCCTCCTCCTGCACCGGGCGCCCGGTCTCACTGCAGCCCAGAACTTCTGATGCTCAAGGGTCCTTTTCGTGGTCTGATCTACCTTAACGTTTCAGACGAGAGGAACCAAAGCGCAGAGGAAAAGGAACTTGCCCAAGGTCACCCAGTGAGTTACTGTTAGAGCCAGGGGCAGAACCCAGTCTCCCGATGTCCAGGCTCATTACTCCAAGGTGGGGCCCTGACTCCAGCCCCTACTCTCCACCCTCAACTCACAGCCTCCTGCACCGTGAGCACCATCTACAGAACAGAGTAAGGCCTGTGGGAGGCACCAGCCCAACCAAGGCAAAGATAAGGAGAAATTGAAATGAGGAGCAGAAAGCTCAGAGACCACACAGCCAGGAGATGTGGAGGTAGATCTCAAACTCAGGTCCCTCGATTCGAAATTCTGAGCCCCTTCCAGGCCATCATGCGCACACTCCCACACATTCTCTTACATTCGTTCTCAGTCTGATATCGTCTCTCTCATGGAATCTAAGTCCAGGGACCAGGGAACCGGAGTGAGCGTAGGCCCCTGAGTTTTGAGGACAGAGCTGCTATAATATGAGTGATGCATCAAATAGATCACTACAGATGATTGATCGTCTATCTTTGAAAGACTTTCTCTGTAATTAAACTTGCCAGACATTAGTACACAAGATACTACACAGCCATTCAAAGAATGAGATAGATCTATGTGTGCCTAAGACACAACGTTAAGGTGGAAAAAAACTACAGAATGTTTTGTATAGGGTAATCTCATTTGGATAAAATATAATACATCCATACACACACACACGTATTTCAACTGCGAATACCCCAACAGGGATTACAGATCTGGAATAGACTAACCAAGGAAGGGTGGGACAGGATATAAATCCTTCACTTCTTTTAGTTTTACACTCCTGTATTATTTGAATGTTTAACACACTAATTAGTTATGTAATGATAACTTTTAATAAGCATTTTCTTTAAAAATGAACAACCTACCAATCAGATTAAAAAGAAAAAGGGTTTTTACTGCAATCAATCAATACCGCTCTTGCTGATAGACAGTGAGCTAGGAACACACACACACACACACACACACACACAGAGCATCTCCCAGAACCCACAGGTTCAGTTAAGGACACTTCATCCCAGCACTATGTAGATTTCTTCACAAATAACCATTGCTCCTAACATTTATACTGTGTGTTAGTTTGCAAAGCATTTGCTGCGTGCAAGAAGTCATGAAGACATTTAGAGGCTGAGTCCTTAATCAGAGATGGCTTGGAGGGCATGGACACTCAACATCCCTAATGAAATGGCATGCCGTATCTTTTTATTGGTGTATTCTATAGGTATCCATGGCCACCACTTAATTCTCAAAGGGGTCAGTGGCCCAAATAAGATTATCAAGCACTATATCACATATCTCTGTTCTTTTTTTTGCAAGAAATATTTCTAAAAGGATACACAAGAAACTGGTAACAATGGCTGCCTCTGGGGAAGAGGCATCTGGAAATCTACAGGGAAAAAGAGACTTGCCTTTCACTGTATACTCTTTTGTACTATTTGAATTTCTTTTCACTATGATCACTTATTACTTCTACCATTAAGTAGCCTAAGGTATTGCTTTGGAGAGAAGAGGGGCCTAGCAACAATCGAGAGACTCAGCTGAATTCCTCTGTATTTGTATCATCAGCCTGAAGATCCCATTTGGTATAAATCCTACCTATTTTCTCCAATCACAAGGAGCATGTTTCCAGGAGAGAAGCACAATCACTATGGAGATTTTCCATTGCAGCATCGCTTTATGGGTCTTGGGGGGGCGACTTGACTGTTACAGGGGTTTGAAGGCTTCTGCTGCAGCTGCTCCTTCTCCAGAGTCTGAATCGAGCCATCTGGCATGCATCTCCAGCTCTTAAATCAGTCGGGCCACAGACACCCTCGGTTTCTTAAGGTGTAGTGAGAAGGCTGGGAAAGTAAGGTGGGTGGATGCCGCCAGAAGGAAGTGTGCAAAACAGAAACACATGGACAGCTCACCCGGTTTCCCCCTGTCAGCACGGCTGCGGGAATGATTTACAAGAGGCCACGCTGAGTTCCCACTGCTCCAGACCAAGGGGACAGAGGAAGAGGCAGGGAGAAGCAAGTCACACCCGCATGTTCCCTTTCCTCCTTCTTGGGACAGACATTGTTTACTTGCAGACTGCAGGTGGTGGTGGCTGGGCTTGTAAACACCACTGGGAGGCCAGTTGGCTTGGCTCAACCAAGTCACTTGAGCGGGAGATTTGGAGCCACTGTTACGGCCTCCCAGCCAAAGCTTGTTTCCTGCCTAATTCCCTCTGGCCAACTCACCACGGAGCCTTACAGAGGAGACACGTCCCAGTATACAAACAAACACGTGGCATCTGCAGCATGAGGAGCCTTGCATTTGCATGTGAGCCTGGCTAAGTCTTAGTGTGGTTTCACTGTTATAAGATGATACTGATCCTGTACATCTGTTGAGTGCTGTAGGGTCAACACAGCACTTAACACTCTCACCACACCTATCATTGATGCCCACTGTACAGATGAGGAAACCGAGGGCTCAGAAAATGACTTCTCAATGCCTATCTTTCTTCTACCTGTGTAGGGCATGGGTACAGAGTAGGCGCTCAGTATTAATTTGTTGAATGAAAGAAACAATCATTGAATGAATCAATTGACACAGAAGAAAGGTACACAGTGGAAACACCTCCTACTGGCTCCTGAGATCCACTCGTGTGAATATTTTCTCAATTCTGCCTTCAGTAACACCATATTGACAGCTTTAAATTGGTCATGGTGGGAGTATTTTTGCCACCATATTGGAAGATGCTACAAATCAGGGTGCTTTTTTCCTTTTCCTTTTTCATGGACCCAGTTTATCGACACACTGGGTATAGGTACCACACAACACAGGCAACTAAAACCCAGGCAATTAGTACAGGCAATTAGGATACAGGTTTTTCAGATCATCCTCTCTTTCCCAAAAGGAGAGGAGAGTGGGAAGAGTCTAAATAAATATTTATTACTTCAACATACACGTGTAGATCCTCTCACCTGCCAAGCACTAGGGTAGGCTGGAGGAGAAGAACAGATATTTGAGATATAATTCATATCCTCAAGGAACACACATTCTCAGGTACAAACTATAAGGTGCACACGAATCACCTGGGGATCTTGGTAAAATGCAGATTATGATCCAGTAGGTCTGGGTGGGACCTGAGAAGCTGCATTTTAAACGAGTTCCCAGGTGATGTTGATGCCACCCCGCTAAGGGCCACACCCAGGAAGCAAGGGTCTAGGAGGTTACTGAGTGCTCCCATGTGCCAGCCAGTTCTAAACATTAGGTATCTACAACAGTCAGTCCTCATGGTGCTAAGGATATTCTCATCCACGTTTTACAAAGGAGAGCATGGAGGCCCACTGTCCAGCTGGTAAACTGCTATTGGCTCAAACCCAGGTAGTCTCGCTCAGAGAATGAAGAGTCATTCTCTTTCCAACATGCCACCTAGTTGGAACTTTTCAGTTAATTTTCTGTCTTGAAAATTCTCCTTGCTTCTCCTTTCTCTTCCCACCAGCTGCCCATTTCCTTTTTCACCACCTACAAGTACTTCTACCAGAGAAGAGCAAAGGACAAGTGGGAATAAAGGCTCAAACTCATCAATTTCAAGAGTCTGAATCTGGCCTTCTATTTTCTATATTTTGAAGCTTTGACATCTGGGCCTTGTCCCTCCAGGGTTGGCCAATTCCTAGAGATAGTAAACAACTCACCAGTCAGCATGCCTTTCAAATGCAGCTCTCAACACCTGGGCCACGACCCTCTGCCCTGTTCACCCCAGGGCCAGGTACCAGACCACCAGGGACAGCCCCTGTGCCCCAGAGCCCGCTGAAGTTTTTCAAACTAGCCCAACCTAGGCCTGCTTACCCTGCCCCACCTGTTCCTTCCTGCAGAAACCACAGAAGGGCTCTCGCCCACATTTCCCCCCATGGCTCTCTGCTTCCTGGTGACCCCTGTGCTTCCCTCTGTGGCCCCTGGCAAGGCATGCCCCCTCCTCTTGGGAGCTTGAGAAGAACAAACTGTCTTTTCCATGGCAGTCATCTCCTGCTCCGTTGGCTTCACCATACCTAAATAATAATAAAGCCTCAGTTCCTCAGGGAAGAGAAAGCTGAATCTCAGGGAATTTGTGGATTATCTGGGATTTCCCTTGTCCCTCCAAGCTCAGCCCGTCTCAGAGCTGGCTTGCATATACTCTCAATGGACAGTTTCTCGAGGTCCCTGCCCAAGGCCAGCCCTGCTTGTCCTGAAAATTCCATTCCTGGGGAGAGTGCCAGGTGCCCCCCCACACCTTCAGGGCCTCTTACCTCATTCCCCGGCAGGTGCTAAGTGTGACACTGGACTGTTCTGCCTTCCTCACCGTCCCGTGGTAAAAGCAGTGATCCTAGCAGGGAGAAAGGAGGTAGTCAGGCCAAAGAACACTGACAGGCAGGGCAACGCTTATGTCCCGTGAAGGTCACGGACGATTCATGGCTATTACATATCTACCCCTACCTTACAGCCTGCAAAGAGCTCCCGGAGCCATCACTTTATTTGATGCTCATGATGGTCCTGGGAGGTGAAGCAGGGCAGCTGCCATCGTCCCCATTGAACAGATGAAGAAGCTAAGCCCAGAGGAACAAAGAGATTTACCACAGGTCTCCCTGACAGTTGGAGAACCCAGGATTTACAGATCTAGTTCAGAGCTCCTTCCACGACATGAAGTTGGCCACAGGAAACACTGTCTTCTGAAGTGCCTGCCTCCCCATCAGAGTCACCTGTGTGACCCTCCTGTAGGGCTGAATAGTGTCCCCCCCCCAAATTCATATCTACCCAGAACTTCAGACAGTGATCTTATTTGGAATAGGGTCTTTGCAGACGTGATTAAATTAAGATGAAGTCAAACTGGACTGGTGTCCTTATAAAAAGAGAGGACACAGAGAGACACACACACACAGAAGAAGGCCATTTGAAGATGGAGGCAGATATTAAAGTGATGAAACTACAAGCCAACGAGCACCAAGGATGGCCAGAGGCCACCAGAAGCTAGGAAGAGGCAAGGAAGGATTGTTCCCTAGACTGCAGAGGGAGCACAGCTCTGCTGACATCTTGATTTTGGACTTCTAGCCTCCAGAACTGGGAGAATGCATTTCCATTGATTTAAACCTCCAAGTTTGTGGTACTTTGTTACAGCAGCCCTAGGAAACTGAGAGACCCCCCCTTCCCCATCTCCCCTGAATCCCTGGGTGCCTGGATCAGACTTGATTTGGCACCTGCATCCACGGATGCATAGAGGCCTGACGCTGCCCTCTAGTCAGCGTGTCTCTCGGCCATCTGGTCTTCCCAGCTAGGCTGGATTCCTTCATGACTGCAAACAGCTGTTGAGCACCGCTGTGTGCCAGGTCCTCGGCGAGGCCCCTGAGACACAGCGATGAGCACACACACACACACAGCTCCAGCCTTTGCAGGACTGAGGGTTTTGTGAGAGCCAATCTTAATTAAAAAGCTGTGCAAAGATATGATTACAAACCATGAAGAGAGGCTGGAAATAAAAGTTTGAGGTGCCAGCAGAGTGTTTTACAAGTAGGGTAACCAGAGCATTTCTGAGGCAAACCAGGACACTGCTGAGAGTGCTAACACACGCAGACGGGCACAAACCAGGACTGTCCCCAGCACACAGAGGGGTGATAACAAGGGACACGCTCCTATAAGCTTCTTCCAAATAGGTCAAGAGAAATAAGCTGGTCAGAAAAGAGAGAGGGTAAGATGCTCAGGGCAGAGCTAGGTTCTAAAAAGGTCTTAAGCAGTTGCCGACACAGAAGCGTTCTCTTTTCCCCCCTAATACGCTGAGCCCATGCAGCCCCAATCAGGGATCTCTGGCATTTGCCCACATAGCAGTCCAAGTGATCCGTCACCAGGACCATGCATGCTTGTAGTTGTTCCCTGGTCCCGGCAGGCAGGGATGTGACCCAGGAGCCAGCTAACCCATTTGTCTCTATTCTCTGGCTCCAAACTCCCACGCAGCTCTAGGCATGAGTATAGCCTGAGAATTAAATTCAAGCATTTTGGCATAGCCAGGCCAGATTCAAATGCAAGCTCCCACACCTACCAGCTATGTAAACAGTTGCACAACCTCTCTCTGACCTCCAGCATCTTGAGCCTCTACCTCATGAGGTGGTTGTGAGAATAGTGTCCAGTAAGTGCAGGTACCTGGCCCACAGCAGCCGGCAATAAACATTAGTGATCATATTATCGGTACTAAATTCTCCTTTGTCAAAGGCAGAACGTGGCCTTGAGGGAGCTGGAAGGCCACCAGGGGGCTGAATCCTCAGCCTTAGCCGCATCAATTCTACGTCCTACCCAGCCGAGCTGCGTAGCCAGATCACAGGATACAGGCCAGGCTGGCGCTCAACCCAGGGTCGGCAGTATGGTTCCTCCGCCCATTCAAGTTCACGCAGTCGGGAGGAGGGACAGGTGCCCCTCTCTTTGTATCAAACTCTCCTGGACTTCATACATGTCACATTCTAACCTTCACAGGAGCACAAAGGAAAGCCACCATGCCAAGGACACCCCGCAGCAGCTATGAAAGAAGGTGAGGCAGGGACAGCCCTCCTTCCAGCCAGGATTCCATCTGATTTCAAGTGCCAGCCTGTCACAGGGCTTTTCCAACTAACCCAAGGCTCTGGGACCTGGAGGGCCACCATCAAAGCTCAAGTTCTGAACCTGATCTTTAGAATTCAGCAACAGGACCCTGAACAACACAACCCAGGATCACGCATGGGTAGAAGAGGGCACTGGGCCCGTATGGAGTAAACGGGGCTCATAGTTGTTGGAATGACAAAAGTGCAAAAGTTCAGAAAGATGGGTCTGCCATATTTTTGAAAATCCTGGTACTTCTTCAAGCAAAGAGAATTCAAATCCAGGGATGGATGTGAAGAATCCCTCTACCTCTTCCCATCTTTGGACTCATGCTAACAGTATTCACTGCCTGGGGGCTCTCTGAAATAGCATATCAACCGACTGTTGTAGTATGCTTTCAATCTACAAAGGGCTCTCACACATCATCACCTGTGATAATAATACCTGCCATTGACTGTTGTTAACAATAAGAGCTAACATCTATCCAGCTTTTACTGCTGGATAAACAACTTACATAGATTTCCTTTAATTCTGATCACAGCCTTAGAAGGTAGATATTATTATTCCCATTTTTTGAAAAGGGAAACTAAAGGATGGAGAGGTTATAAGTCATGGTTTAAGTCAAGGCCACACAGCAAAGGGGAGATTCAAACTGCAGGATCCTGACTCTAGATCTCATGTTCTGCCCCTCCCAGCAAAAGCAGTCTCAGCAAAGTGCAAAAGACTTACTTTGTCAAAGCTCTACAGTCTTCTAGCACTAACAGAGCCTTAAGTTCTAGTCTAAACCTCGCCAGTTACTGGTTATCTGAACTTAAGCATGTTTCTTTTTCTCTTCTCCTCTCCATTTCCTCATCTGTAAAATATGGCATTGGAAGAGATGTTTATAAATTCCCATAAAATGAGTGATTCATCTTACCCTTCCACAGTCCTGAGAGTCAGATCTTAGCATATCCAATTTTCAGATGAGGAAACTCAACACTAGTATAGTCAAAAGGGTTGTTTAAGGTCACATAGCTAGTTAAAGCCAAGACTAACACCCTGGCTTCGGACCCCACGCTCTATAACTCTTTCTACTGGAACACAGTCACAGACCCATTCCCCCAGTGACCTGACCTAGATTAGGGCTGTAGCCTACAGGCCCGGAAGATGAGCTTGATAAGGTTCCCAGAACTCCCTCTACCCCAGGCCAAGTTTGGTAGTAGAGTATGGCCTTCAACATTTTGGTCAAGTGCAGATAAATGCTTTATTCCATTCCCATTTCTTTTTGAGTCCTCAGCTCCCAAATAAGAAAGCTAACTGGGAGCCTCACGGGGCTGGGTGGGAGCTTTACAAGAGTCGAGTAGCAGGCGAGGTGAGAAAACAATGAGTTGTCCCACACTTCAGCTAGGATGTATTTTGGTCCACAAGACCTTCAGGAAGGTGGGGCATTCTGAAAGTGAGGGGAAGTTCTCTCCCATTCCTCTGTTTCTGAAAGGCCTTTACAACATCTCTGCCTAACTCTGAGAGCACAAAGAACAAGTAAATGAACAGTCATGAAGTCATCGCATTCTTTCTCAGCTTCTCGGCCTGAGGGGACCACCCCGAGGGGGCTTTCAAGGCAGGAAGCATGAGCTCATGGCAAACTTGTGCACTGAGACCCATTCTTGATCTGTGGGCACAGAAGTGTGGGATCCAAACTCAGAGGAGGGTGCTTTTGTGAGGTTGTAATGGGTAGGGGCTTTTGAGGCATGCCTGTCTGGGGACACCCCTCCCGGAGGCAGAGAACCGAGGTCTTAAGGAAGGAAGGAGAAGTTTCAACCAAGCACTGAAGAAGGTGTGGAGTCACAGCGGGACAGCTTCCCCAGAGATGAGAAGACACACACAACTTGCCTGCTATGCGCACTGGCCACACGGCCAACACCTTCCCCATCCAAGAAGGTCTTGGAGAAGAAGGCAGCACTGATCTTCATGTCCAACAATCTAACACAACCCCTTACTGTTACTATGCTCTAGACCTCTTAGATCTATCAAAACTTAACTGTCCTCTGTCCCTTTACCCATTCAAAGGTAATCCGATAAAATAATCGGAGCTGTAAGTGACTGACAGTGGCTGTCATTGTCTTCTAAACTTTTGTACTGTGGCAGAGAGAGTTCAAAGAACGAGCCATGTGGGAATCTCAGGTTCCACGGGAAGCTGCTAGAAGATCACTGAGGCAGAGAGGCCTGTCCTGCTGTCCTACACACCACCCCTCCATGTCTGCATGCTACAGAAGTCCATTATGTCCTACCCCAAAGGCAAAAAGCCACTGCTGCTCCTGCTGGAGTCCAGCTTCCCTTCTCCTTCACATCTCATCAGCCAGAGTCTGAGAAGGATCACTCTAATCCAGACTTTCTCAACGGGAGCCTAGTGACATTCGGGCCAGATAATTCTCTGTTGTGGAGGGGCTGTCCTGTGCATTGTAGGACATCTAGCAGCATCCCTGGCCTCTAGATGCCAGTAGCATCCACCTCCCAGACATTACAATCAAAATTGTCTCCAGACATTGCCAGTGTGCCCTCTGTGGCACACACAGTTAAATGGTCAAACAAACAAATGGAATATTTTAGCATAACTGCATCTGATTGAAATTGGTATAAATCATCGTGAAGCATATTTACTTTGCTTTATGTTAGTTACCTACACATTAACAAAAGTTTAAGTAAAAGAAATTATTTAAACCAAAATCACTCTTAGTTGAGAACCACTGCTCTGATCTTACAAATTCTAACAGGTTCCCCAGTAGGAAAAGCTAGCAAACCATGAAGTGTGTACGATTCACTACCTTAAGTGTCCAGCAGTGGGGTGGGGTGAAGCAAACTAAAATATATCCATCTGAAAGACCATTTTTTAAATGATATATCTTTGTGCAAACAGCCAAACTCAAAAACAACTTTGAGGGGAAATATATCCAATATGAAGATAGCAATAAAATAAGAAAATTTTCATAACCTAAAGTCATATTAAAAAGGCAGACTACAAAACCTTACACATCCATATGAAAAAGAAACAAATACCTGATTGGGTGAGATGACAAAATTATCAGTACATCATTTCTTTCACTTAAACTTTTGTTAGTATGTGAATAATTAACATAAAGCAATGAAAATGTATGTTTCACAAAGATTTGTACCAGTGATAATCAGACGCAATTACACTAAAATATTGTTTGTTTGACCATTTTAGCCAGCAAAGGAGAGGGTGCATTTATGAAATGGCAAATCCCCATTCTGCTTCTCCTATTCGCTCCCTTGGTCCTCAGTCAGGGGAAATGATCCCTTCAGAGGACAGACTGTCTTCAACACACTTCATCATCCTGGGGGTGGGGTTGGGATATGGCAGCTGCTTGATAGATATCTGCTGACTGGAACTTACCTCAGACTTCAGCGTGGTCGTTTGAGGGTTGCCACTTGGAGTGTAATGGGTTTCTGTGTAGGCTGGAGCAAAAAGGTGCCTGCAAAGAATAAAAACAGACATTCATCTCTAGAGTTAACGGACTCCACCGTCCCAGGAACAGCAGCCAGTGATTCTTAGTGAACCAGGCAGAACCACCCCAAGCATCTCTATGCAGACGAAATGAGGAGGCCATAAGGGCCTAAGAACAAAAAGAAGACCAGGAGGAAGCTTGTTATTAATTTTGTATTCATTGGGATCATCATTTAGTTCAGACCCAGATGTTCAGTTCAGATGGAGTCAGTAGATAGAATTAAAGCAGTGATCCTAACTTTTTCTGGGTCCTGGGAAAATACACATGCAAATACACACACACACAACTTCCCAGGGTCTGTGGACCGTACTGTGTACCTTGATTGATTTTTTCCAGTGCATCTACCAACTTTTAGTACCAGCACACTGATTTTTCTGTAAGGGAATACCTCTCCCCTGCTGCATGTTTTGGTGAGATGTCAATCAAGGTGTCCCACCCGGCCCTAGCCAAGGGTGGCCCATACTGCAAGCTAGGCCAATGGAGTAGTGTTGCAAGAACTGAACAGAGGGGAGCTAGTCATCTGTTCCTTTGTTCCTTTGTTCCTGCTGTATGAATTCCCAGAGCTGCCTTTGCCTGTCCTTTCTGAGATCTAGTGGTTTAGATTTCCTGAGACCTGGGTGTTCTGTGTGTTATCCCTCCCATAAATTCTTTATTTTTCTTTTCTAAAATTGGACATTGGTTTCTCTCTAGCCACAGACCCCTTGAAGCTGAGGTTAAGAATCCCTCAGCAAAGGCAAGGCGACACCAAACAAGGTTCCTAGAATTTCTCTAAAAGTTAAAAGAAAAATGAAAGAACCAAATGGATGCTTCAACTAGCTCAGCCACATTAAAAGCAGAATGCATCTATAGGAAGTCAAGGTCAGAGGACAAAAAAGGTTTCTAATGGAAGAGAAATTGAGTCTAACAAAAAAACAATTAAGTGGATCTATATGACTAAGATGGAAAGATGTCTAAAATGTAGATAAAAACAATAAATTTCAGGAAAGCATGTATTTTAAAAATCCCTTTTAATGAAAAACTAACAAGAGTATACATTAGTGCATGCATTGAAAACAACTGGAGAAGCAAATGCCCATTGTTAATGGTGGTTATCTCAACGGACTGTGGAAGATATTCACAATGTAAGCTGCATATTTCTGAAAACTGGTGGATTTTTTAAAATAATGATCATGTATTTATTTTGAAAACTGAAACCCTAATTTGAAACTGCTTTAAAAAAGGAAGAAAATATAGGCTGAGGCCAGCTCAGAAAGTGAAGGGAATCTGCAGGGACCACCCTGGTTTTGGAAGAGGCGACATTTCCCAGCAAGAGAGAGTCACTAAAGAGGGTCTCTAGAGTCACTGAAGAGTCACTCCCAGCTCTAAGTTCTGGGACTCCTGACTCTCAGATTCCCCTCTACTCTCAGAGTGCAATCAGAAGGAAATGCCACAAGAACTGCCTCTTGTACTATGTCAAGCCCTTCAACATTCAGCCTTGGACGAGAAGAAAAGAAACCCAACAGCGAAATGTAAAAATAAGCAGAGCACAAAACCCAGCTTGTGTAGAGAAACTCTCATTCACATGGAAACTTTGGGTCACTTGCTAACTTGCCAGCTTGTGTCTCCCAGCCCTTTTTCTTTCTTCTTAGCATCTAACCAGCCAAGGATCCAAGGGAGGCATCACTCACTTGCTTGAAGGCGATACACTGTAAGCCCCACGACGACAAAGGCCAAGCTGTTTTGCTCACCAGTATATATCACTGGTGAACATTTATTCAATGAAAAAACGACTTAACTAATTATTGAATGAGTGAATGAGTGAATACATGAGTTGTTCAGTATACTAGGAGCTTAGAGCATGGTCTGGAGTCTGCGAGACTCAAGTCTCAATTCCAACTCTAACATTCACTGTCTCTATGGCCATGAGCGAGTTACTTGAACAGAACAATGTGCTTTCTCTTCTACCTAACGGCCCTCTCTGAACCTTTGTTTCCTCTTCTGCAAAAACAAGGATAATATACTTACTTGAGAGGGCTGTCTTAAGAGTAAAACAACAAAATGCATGAAAATGGCTTACCACCAGGCCTGGCACACAGTGAAACTCAGCAAAGGTCAGTGATTATCATTATTGCCTTCAACAGGGATTATGATGAGAGAACCCAGAAAAACTGATGGAATTTACCTATTTCCCTCTAACGCCACCCCCCAGCCATTAACTCTCCAGTGTGTCACTTGAGAGAGGTGAAAAAGCAATTAGCTCATTCCTACAGCCCATTTCCTGGGTCTGCTTTCACAGACTGCATAATGGACGGCTAGTCAGGGGTTCAGAGTTTAATGGTCCATCCCGGTGCCACTGGGGAGATGTGAATTTTCCCGCAGGAAATGCACTCCTAGTAAATACACTCTCAGCCTCTTCTCAGAGAGTCTTAGGGGGAAAAAAATCATTCATCCAGTGACGTCAAGATGCTCAGAGCCAGCCCCATGGCCAAGTGGTTAAAGTTCTGTGTGCTCTGCTTCGGTGGCCCAGGTTCACAGGTTCAGATCCCAGGCATGGACATACTCCACTCACTAGCCATGCTGTGGAGGTGTCCTACATACAAAATAGGGGAAGTCTGGGAAAGATGTTAGCTCAGGGCTAATCTTCCTCAAGCCAAAAAGAAAAGATGCTCCAAAGAGAGCAATCCAGATTGAGCCTCAGGTGTCCACATTCTTGTCAGTTCTTGGTCACACATCCTCAGAAGGGCAAGGATCTTTCTGCAGCTTCTTATTCTGAAGATCTGCCCCCATCATCATAGGCCTCTCAGAGCCTCAGCGTTGAAAGGGACCTTAGGGTTCATTTAGTCAAACTCACTCGACTGTGGGCTCCCTAAAAGCAGGGGGAACAGCTGCCTTGTTCAAGGCATCTTTCCAGTCCCAGAACCAACCAGTCATGGTAGTACACGCTTATTCTGTGAATAAGTGGATAAATGAGTAAACGAATGCATGAAAAGACCCTTCTACTTTGTGTAGGAATCTGCTAGCTGGCCATTCGGCATCGGACATCTCCAGTGACAGGGAGCTCCTGAGACCACTCATTCCATTTCTGAGCACATACAGTAATTAGAGAAAGCTCTTACATTGAACCCAAAATTACCTTTCTGTAACCAGCACCAACTGGCCTCACTCCGTCTTCTGAATTTGTCCAGAACAATCTACTTCCTCGTCTACCTAATGGCTCTTTCGGGACCAGCAGCTTCAGCATCACCTAAGAACTAGCTGAAACTGCAGACTGTTGGGCCCCACCCTAGATCTACTGAAGCAGACAGAAACTCTGAGGTGGAGGCCCAACTATTTCCAGTGATAACTCTCTGAGTGACTCTGATGCAAACCACTGCCCTAGACCACAAGTTCTCCACCTACCCTCAAGGCAGGCAAACTGCAGAAATATCAAAGTGTCTTGTTACCCAAGCCCCCATCACCTTCTTGCCTCCATCACATCCTGGAACATTCTGGGCTTCAGAAACCCAGAAAAGTTGCAATCACAATAGTGCACATGTATTTAACTGTTAAATCACAACACACCTATCCTTTTCCCATTTAGTAACTGAGAACACTGGGAACTCGAACATGTAATTTGTCCAGGTTCTCATAGCACAGTGTCAGAGCCCGGTCGGTTGGTACTGACCATACTTTTTAAGTCGTTTTCTGCTCTCTCTTAAAACGTAGAAACATAAAACTAAAGCACTGCCAGGAACCAGTAGTCCAAACTAAGATTTGATGGTGATGATAGCACCCTTGGGGAAATATGTGAGGTCCTAAAATAGAGACCATTAGCTCTCAGATGTGATTATATGCGGAGAAGAGCAATGGGGGAAAGCAATGTCAGGGGGAGGAAAAAGAGGATGGGCACACAAGAATTTCAGGGCTGGCTGTTTTGAAATAACAACCTTTTCCCCAAACGGGGTTGTAGATATTGACCAGGAAGGTCGTTCCTTCTAGAAGCAAAAGTAATGGTCATGTTTCATCACCATCATCTGTACAATTTTACTGATGAGCGAAAACTGCTTTCGAACGCTCCCCACTGCCCCAAGTGAGGCCCCTCTGTGCCCTTGTGCCCAGATGGTGCCCTGGCACTGCTCTTGGGACCAAAGACACTGCCATCCCCTGAGAGAGGGAGTCAGAGGGCCACTGAGCAGCCCAGCTGGGCCCACCCGCCCCTTCTCTGACCACATTTTGCTCTCATCTCCTCCCTGACAAGGGGCTGGCTCAGCAGATAGACAGGAAACTGTCTCTCACCACTGGAGAGTATTAGGATTTTCAGGAAACGAGTTGTGAGTGATGTGTGTCCAGGAAGAGAGGACTGTCCAAGATTTCCCACCCCGCCCCCTCCTTTTTCTGGCTCTGAAGGAAAATCAGTTTCTGTCAAGCGCCTCCCGCCCGTGCCTTCCAGGCTCACAAGCCCACAGGCAGGCAGAGATCCTCAGAGATTCTCATGGCTGCTAGCAGCAGCCAGCACTGGTGTGCTCACTGAGTGAAATGAGGTCCATCAGATCCCAAAGTCCTCAAGCAAAATCTGCATCTTCTGAATCCCACCTGGGAAAACAAGCTGCCCCCCAAATACCGGACAGAAAACATAAGGTCGCTCTCCAGGGAAGGACAACAGAATTGCCCAAGGCGGCCTAGAACTTGTTTGTACACCCAGCCAGACCTCAAAAGCACGATGCCATCTGAAACAGCCCTGACCAACCTTTCCTAAGGCTCAGAGCCTTCAAATCCAGAACTATCCCTTTAAGGACTGTTTACTGTTAGACAAATTTCAAACGCCTCTCCAAGCCTCGGATCTCCAATCTCCCTCTGGGGAGAGAGAAGCGGCAGGACTAAATCTGTATTTTTAATATTTCTTCCAGGTGATATTTCTTCAGGCTCTGGGAATTCTCCTAGTCAGTTTGATTGATTTTAACATTAAAAATGTTTTCCCATTTCTAGCCTCCTAATCACCCTCCTAAAATCTAAAGATGATATTAGCACAGCACGGAAGGAAAGTCTAGGGCTCTGAAAGCTTTGGTTTGAGTACCAGCTGCACTACTCTCTAGACGAGTGTCCTTTCAAACCCTGGAGATGAGGCGAAAGACGACCGCGGTTCCTTTCAATGTTGTACAAGAGCACTGTCACATTGTGGGCTCTAAGAGGCCTGTCTAAGGTTCTTTGGAACCTTAGCAGCTTTTAAAGACTATTTACAATTAACTAGGGCAGCTCTTGCACAACCCTGTACAATTAGATGTTAAATGGTAAAAACCTAGTAAGATATGACAGAGATGCAAATGATTTCCATCCGGAAGAAAACATAACTCCCAAGGTTATGGTTTTCCTGCCCCTAGGATATTAATTAAACAGTTGTCTATCTAATTTAGCAATCCTTTTTTTCAGTGTTGAAAAAAATACATATATATATGTTTCCCTTATCCAATTTTTAAACCAGTTTTATCATCTTGCTGGTTGACAAGCGCTCACTACGTATTTGTATGAGAACTGTTCCACCTGAGCCTCCCATTTTCTAGACTGCAAATGGACTGGGTAATAATTACTCTCTCGCAGCATCGTTGAGACAATGAAATGAGAAAATACATTCAAATACCAGCTCTGATGCTTAGAAGTTCTGTGAGCTTGGGCAAGTTGGTTAACCTCTCTGTGCCTCAGTTTTCTCGTCTATAAAATGAGGGTAATGATGGAATCTACTTCATAGGGTTGGTGTAAAATGTTAGAACAGTGCCTGACTATGAATATGTGTTAAATAAAATGAACAAGTGTGAAAGAATTCTTCGTAAAGTATAAAGTATTTGTATTCTACAGGTATAATTGTTATCATTTTCTCCAGGACTAGCTACGTGCACATGTGGCAAATCTTGATTTCTGTTCAATTGAGATAATGGTTTTCTGAGGGTTCATAATATTAATGTCTCTCCTTTTGGGTAAGTTTGGAAATTCTGATATTAATACTTTTTAACTAGCTAGGTGATACTATGTAAGTCACAAGCTGCTCAGCCTCAGTTTCCTTTTCCATCAAAAGGAAATGGTGATGCCCAGGACAGGCAGGCACTGGGTAGGATTTTTGAAAAGCAGAGGGTACTAATCTAACGTAGTGGCCAATGCATGCCCATATTTGGGACAAAATAACCAATTCAGTAAGTATTGTTTCATTTTGTTTTTGAACAGAGAGAAAGAAAAAGGGTGAAGAGATAGCTTGAGCTGTTTCAGACCAAGATTTCTGAACCAGTGCTCATTCCACCTCTGACTCCAAAGGAATGGAAACAAACCAACATGCCAAAGGCATGGCTCTAAAGCCAAATAAGGGATTGACAAGTCCAGGGACCCATAGGCAGAGGCATTCCTTTTTGAAGGAACAGAAAAGCCAAGGAAGAAGGAACTTTAAATGTTGCTCCTAATGTAAAGACTGGGGATCTCCTCTTAACCCAAGGACTCACTTGAACAAGCACCATTACTGCCAGAGGACCAGCTCCAGAAACAACACTGTGAAGCAAGATGGCACCACCCACAAGCCTGGCAAAAAGCCAAAGCTACTCAGCATGTTTTCTTTAACCTTCTATTAAGGAAGCTTCCAAACAATGCATTAAATCAACACTCCTTTTTACAACTGCTTCCCATTACATCTTCTCCCAGTCCCCACGAGACCTGGCACTTTTCCGACCAGCTCCTGGTCCTGTGTTTTGCTTTTAGGTTATATACCAAAGGATGTTTGGATGAGCACTGTTTACTGCGCTGACCAGCAGGGTCTTTATTTAATCCTCTTCATGCTTCCCTCTTGGCTGCCTCCACAAAGATAAATAACCTCTCTGTGCAAATAGGGCCGATTTCTTGGGATCAGGGAACTTAACTGGCAGGGACCTTGGGGGTGCCCTCAAAATGGCTCACCCAAGAAGAGTTTACAGGTTTGTTTTACAGTGTCCTAAATAGCCTATAATGGGTACTTACTGGAACCGGATAAGACCAGTTAAGGGAAATGGGGTACCACGTTCACTATTTCTGAGAAAAACAAAAAAGTGAAAACATTGCCTGACAGTGGCCTCTCTAGCAACCAGTTTTTGGTAAATAACCACAGTGTTGGTTTATCAGATTAACCTGACGGGAAGAACTAATGCAAGAAGTAATGACTATATTGCAGAGATAAACTTTGTAGATAGGACACAGGGGCAGTGAAGAAAAGGAACCTCTAAGACCTCTGGACCTTTGAGAATATGCTTAGAAAGAGGGGACCTGGTGGACCATCCCATGAAAAAAGCAAACAAACAAAAAGCACGTGGATGAAGACCACAAACCAACCTGCCCAGAATGTGGGTGCTTGGTCCCTTTTAGGCTCTGAATAAGTATCCAGCAACTTTGATAAACCTTACCCAATGTTAGCGTCCTAAAGCACAGGTCAAGAAGGTTAGAACTTGGAAAACCCACTTAGATCGTCGTGGACATCTGTTGTTCCAGGCTCCAGCATCCATACCACCTTCTGGGATAACAGTTCCCCAATGTGCCTTTAGAGAAATGGTCCCCTCTTGCTGCATGCTGACCAGGGGCACCTGGAGTCACTCACAACAAGCCAGGACAATCAGATCTCATTTCTCTGAATTTCAAGATGCGTGACACCTGGTACAAATGGCTGGAGGAGAGTCACCCCAGTGGTGGCCCCTGAAGGGACTCTCTGAATTCCTAGATCCTGTCCTTTTCAAGCCCTTAGTTCTTCAGCTTTTCCCTCATTCTATGTGGTGCCCCATATCCTTTTCATAAAGTTTTTTTGGAGGGGAGGGTGGTTAGCATATAAACTGCAGAGTCTACTGGAACAAAAGAATCTTTATACGCCAACCTCTGTCCAGTGCCTCCACCACTCCACTTTTACAGGTGAAGAAGCTGAAAAAGAGCAAAAGCAACTTACCTAGTATCACAGTTATATTTCGCTTCTAAGCCCATCAGTCTAAATAAACCAGAATAAGCTAAATGTCAGTGGTAGATAATTCAAGAGTTAGGCCATCCAGACACTCCCAGAAGGCAGAGAGGAAGGATGTTCGTGCAATCTCATCAATAATTGCTTATTAAGCAACATAATACAGTACAAACTGCAGGGCACATGGTATCAGGAAGACCAAGTTCCTCCTGGCTTGAATTCATCACTTGTTTGCTCTGGATCTTTGGCCAAGTTGCAGCACCTCTTCAGAACCTCAGGCTCTGTGTTTGCAAGCCCACTCACTCATTCCACAAATATTTATCGAGGCCAATCGTGTGCCAAGCACTGTGCTAGGGGATGTGAACGAGGCAAGCACATTTCCTGCCCTTCACCCGACATCTCCCCTCATGAAGATTAGAGCCAGCTGAAGGGGGCAGAATACACCACCCCAAATATGCCACTTCAGCAGAAGGATCATTTTGAGCTGAAGGTAACCAAGAAGAAGCAGACACAAGAAAAGCTCCCTATCCTCCCCCTATTTGCCTAAAAGCAGGACATCAGTTTTCAATGGCATCCCTCCCACCCTCTCTACCATTAAGGACAGAAGTTAATCACCAGAGACAACTTTAGACCCTTTCAGCCCCGAGAAGGCACTAGAGGAATCTACACAACAAACTTTACCCATTCACCTTTATCTGTCATTCATTTCCCATATATTTACCTGCCCACAGTTTACCGCTTTAGAAGCCTAAAATCTCTTTCCTTTGTCGTGTCATTTCTCTACAAATTTATTGTTCTTTGTTGAAGATGCTACAGAAGTCTGAATTCTGAGTTACACACGTTTTCCCATATATACGTGTATCTCCCATATACATGTTCATAAAATTCTGTTTGTTTTGCTCTTGTTAATCTGTCTTTTGTCACAGGGTTCCCAGCTGAGGGGAAATTATTTTTTTCTCTCCTACCAGGTCATTTGTAAAAGTACTCTGCAAACACGAACAGGCCACACAGAAGGCAGGACTTACCATCTTGTCCCTGGAAGCCAAGTCACTGTTTCACAGCCCAACTTCCTTCCTTCTGAGGAATTTCTGAGAAGTGCTGCAAACCAGTGCTGCAACCACCTTCCAATTTCCCCTAACAAGCTGTCCACACAGCTATGGAGAGTGGGTGCATGTGCATGAGTGTGCGTGCACCTTTGTGTGTGCGTGTGTGTGTGTGTGTGCATTGAGGGCAAGAGAGCAAGGTCACCCTAGGGATCAAGAACTCAGGATCCTCACTCAATGCTGCTGATCTCCTTTTCCACAGCCATATTCCTGTCACCACGTAACTGAAAGGCCAGTTTAACCTTTGCATTCTTCCCCAAGCCCCAAATCTAGCATCAAGAAGTCAAGAGATAAAGAGCTTCCAGAATTCAAGGAGCCTGACATCTCTCCCAACACTTACATCACCTCCTTCCCTAGCACTCCAGTCTCCCTCCAAAGGAATCCTTTTCCATGACTTGCCCTTCCTTTCCCCACAAATGGGTGGGGGTGGGGGAGGACTTGGAAAAAGAAACCATGCCTGATATAATGCAGCCATTATAGCCCCTCAGCCCATCTGGACCTCTCTCCAGGGAGACTGATGCAAGAGAAGAAAATGTGGAGGCTGCCAATTTTCTGCAAATCCATAACCTTGGGTAAAAAGAAAGAGGAAAAGGGGGCAGTGGGGCACAAGGGAGCTATGGAAGGGACTGGAAAAGAGCCATAAGTACAGAAGTCATAAAGACCCCATTTCTCCTTAAATTGGCTGAGGAAAGCCTGGCCCAGCTCCACCTACTCAATGATATCATTGTTTACAACAAAAGCCGGTTTGAGAACCCCCAAAGAGGCCCCCAGTAAGGCCTCAGCTGCTAGAATGGGCAAAGGTCTCACCAGTTCCTGAGAGATTAAGTGCTTAGAATTGTAGATAAGGAGGGAAGACTATGTAAGAGCCCAAATTACAGAGGGAACCAGGGTAAGCACAGACTTTGCTTCTTCCAGGCCTTTTAGGGTCCTGGAAAGAGCACAAGACACTACTTTTCTTATAGGTTTTATCAGTGGATCCCCACCATGATCCTGCAAAGTTGGTGACTGCAGACTATTACCTTCACGTAGTGAGAAAACTAAAGAGCTGAGAAAAGAAGTGGTTTGTCCAAGGTCCCACCACAAGCTAAGGACAAACCCAGGGACTGGCACTACTTACTCAAGCAGGAACCTCAGACTGGATCTTAATCCATTTTCTCCCTCAGCCCATATTCAACCCACCTCCCCATCTCCATGATTCCACCATGTAAATATCTCTGCAATCCACCATGTTCTCTCCACATCAGTTACGTCTTCCCCAAACTAGATGACCATAATTTCTCACTTAGATTACAATAAAGCTTTTGAGCAGGTCTTATTACTATTGCTAATCTTGCCCCTTCCACTTCATCCTCTACACTCCAGTTGAAGTAGTCCTTCTCAAATGTATTTTGGATGCTGCCACTATCTGGCTTTTAAAATATTCTTCATCAGCTTCCCATTGCCCTCAAGATAAACACCCAACCTCTTCGGGGAGCCTACAAGGCCCTTCTCACCCCTTCCTGCCCACCTGGCCAACTTATTTTCTCACCACTTCCTTCCTCCCTATCATTCTGCTCTAACCATAAAGAACTTCTTTTCTTCTTCAAGTGTTACTCTTGCCTTTGGACCTTTGTTCCTGCTGTTCGTGCTGCTTAGAACCCACCTTCCCTTGTATACGTCAACTCTACCACTCCCTCTACCACCGCCTACTTCTTCCTTACTTCACTTCATCCTAGAAGCCTTCCCTGACCCCAAATCCAGGGTAGGGTCCCCTCCCCATGTTCCCAGGGTACCATCTGCTTCCTCCATCACAGCATGCCCCACATTGTTCAGTAATGGTTTAGTTCTCTGTCTCCTCCACTAAGCTCTAAGCCCCATGATGGCAGAGACTGTTTTGCTTGCCATTGCTCTCCCAGAAACACCCAGGACCTAGCCCAATACCTGCCACGTACTTAGAACGCACAATATTTGTTGAATGAAGGAAGAGAAGGAAGGAAAGACAAGTTAAGAATTCCCAATGAGTAGTCCAGAGCCCCATACACTAGAGACTCTTGTCAGAGAAGCCAGGCACTCTGACCCCATATCCACCCCCAGTTAAATTTGAGCAAGGCCTGCAACTTGCCCCAGGGTGCCCAAAAGCCTATTCATTTAGTACTCAAGGTGTCAGCCAAACATCTGTGTATGCCACTGAGTTCTAAGTAGAGAAAGAGTAAGCTTACTTTTTTAAAATCAAAATACTTCTGAAGTGCAATGTAAATGCAGTTTCATTTCCAGGACAGAACTAGTCCAGAGGCCCCAGTATCAGCCTCCTCCTCCCATAGATGTTTTTTCCCAGGATAGTCATGCTCCATTGCCCAAGCAAAAAGGTTGGAGAGTAGAAACATCCTCCAACTTCCAGGGAGTCTGGATGAAGAGCTTCAGCACATCCTTAAAGCTAGGGAGAAATAGAGGTCTGGAAGATGAGACTTCCAGTGCATCTCCCAAATCCAAATACATTCATAAATCCATCTGTACCCCACCCACCACGCCCTGCTTCTCAAGGGATTCCCCTGCCTCCCCAAGTTGTGAAGAAGCCATCTCTGCCCTGTGCTCAGCCCCTTGCAGTCCATGACTCCATCCACCAGGCACATCTCTGTCCACTCAGCTCGGCCCAAATTTCCTTTCAATAGGGAAGGGCGGGGGAAGAACTTCTTCTCATCCAAGGTGTAGAAAATACAGCCTAGCTAGTGCATCTCAACCATCTTTCCCTAGAAGTACCATACCCACCTCCCTGACCACATAGTTTTACCTGAGGCAAGCGAGAGCCTAACTCAAAGTCAAAAATAGGAGAATGAAAAATTGAGCTTTAAGCCATTCAAATCCTCGGATAGCTGAGCCATGGAAGGAAAAGAAACCCCCTCCTCTTTCCCCACATACCACTCTTCTGAATTAAAATGACTTGGCTAGTTGGAATACTGAATTCCTAAGAGACTATTAGCACTACAGCTTTGGCTCCCCTTGATCCAGACGAACTGTTTACGTATTAATTTCTCAGTCTGAATTCCTTCCTCATTCTTCCACTCACCTCTCCTCTCCCTCATCCAAAGCCTCCCCTCCTTGCTCCTGCAAGACAGAGCTCCAAGGAACCCCCTTTAGTGAAGCTTTCTCTATCCCTCAGTCAGAAATTCTCTAATCCCTCTTGCCTCCACAACCCTTTTCTTTCAACTCTATTATGTAAACTTGTAATCTTCCTTGGATGATGCTGTTTGCTTACTGTCCCTCTCACACAGAGTAAACTGCCGGAGGGCAAGGATGGCGTGTTTGCATCTACTCCCTAGAGCACCTAGCATAGGACTCTACACATCAGTGCTCAATCAATATTTGCTGAAATCAACCTTGTAAAATGGAGACAAGTTATCTCTGGCTTAAAAGGCAGGAGATCCATCAACTGATAAACGGACAAACAAAATGTGGTATATCCACACAATGGAACACTAAATAGCAATAAAAAGGAATGAAGTACTGACACACGCCATTCAACGTGGAAACAACTCACAAACATTACACTAAGTGAAAGAAGCCAGTTACAAAAGACCACATATTGTACAATCCCTTTTAGATGAAATATCCAGAATAGGCAAAACTATGGAGACAGAAAGAAGATTAGTGGTTGCCTAGAGCTGATAGGGTGGGGAGAATGGGTGGGGAGTCGGGGGAGGGGGGTGACTGCTTATATTAGTTTGCTAGGGCTGTCTTAACAGAGTACCACAAACTGAGTGTTTTAGAAAACAAATTTATGGGGCTGGCCCAGTGACATAGTGGCTGGGTTTGCACACTCCACTTCAGTGGCCCAGGGTTTGCAGGTTTGGATCCTGGGTGCAGATCTACACATCACTCATCAAGCCATGCTGTGGTGGTGTCCCACATACAAAATAAAGGAAGACTGCCATGGATGTGTGAGCTCAGAGACAATCTTCCTCAAGCAAAAAGAGGAAGATTGGCAAAGGATGTTAGCTCAGGGCTTCCTCACCAAAAAAAAAAAAGAAAGAAAGCAAGAAAACAAACATATTATCTCACAGTTCTGGAGGCTAGAAGTCTAAGAAGAAGGTGTTGGCAGGGCCATGCTCCCTCTGAAGGTACTAGGGAAGGATCTTTCCAGGCCTCTCTCCTAGCCTCTGAGAGTTCCTTGGCTTGTGCCAGCATAGCTCGCATCTTCACACGGCATTCTCCCTGTGTGCATGTCTATGTCCAAATGCCCCATTTTATAAGGACACCAGACATACTGGAGTAGGGGCCCACCCTACTCCAGTATGATCTCACCTTAACTAGTTATATCCATAATGACTCTATTTCCAAATAAGGTCACTCTAAGGTACTGGGGGTTAGAACTTCAACATATGAATTTTGGGGACACATTCAACCCATAACACTGTTAATGGCTTCTTTTTGGAGTGATTAAAATGTTCAAAATTAGAATATGGTGGGGTTGTGTAACTTCATATGTATACTAAAAAAAAAACTGAACTGTATGCTTTAAATGGATGAACTATACATCTAAATAAAGCTGTTAAAAAAAAAAAGTGGGAGGGTTTGGGTTTAAAGAGTCTGCTCAAGCACAACAATCAACCCATCAGTGAGAGTGTGTGAAAACAACACTCTCAACAAGGCTGGTGGGATGTAACTTATAGAGAAACCAAAGGCAATGTGCCTTTACCCATCCATTTGTTTCACCTAAACTCCCTTTGACCCAGTGATTCACGATTAGGAGGTGATCCTCCAGAAGTATCTTCCAAAGAATACAAGGGTGTTCACTCTAGCACTGTTCGTAAAAATGAAAAAAAAAAGGAAATAGCTTGAATGCCCATGAATATAGGGTGATCACATTAATCTTGGCATCTTGATTATTACCGAAACTGGATGATGGGTATATGCAGATTTATTACATGATCCTCTCTACTTCCGTGTGCATTTGATAATTTTTCATTATAAGAAATTTTAAAAGTTAATTAGGGCATACATATACAAAGTAATATCAAACAGCCATTAAAAATGATCCAATAAATTTACATGGAAATGTATCTATAACATACTCTCATATTCCACGGTATGAAGGTAAAATGGTACAGTCTTTGGAGAGTAATCTGTGGAGTGGGAGGTATAATTTGTCAAAATTTAAGACATTTTAAACATGTGTGCTATGGGACCTTGCAACTCTACTTCTGGGTATCAATCCTACAGAAATACTTGCAAATATGCTTAAAGATTATGTATAAGTCCATTACTGCAGCACTATTTGTAATAGCAAGAAATTGGAAACCTAACTGTCCATTAACAGAGAAATTAATACATTTTGGTCCCTCCATTCAATGGAATCCTATGTCACCATTAAAAAGAACAAAATAGGTCTATAAATGTACTAGTGTGGAAAGATACTCAAGACAAAGAATGAAAAAGCAAATTGTAGAATGGCATATAAAGTATGATCTCATTTATTTTAAAACACTATTACTTGTATAATTTTTTTCTGGAATTCTATTATCAAAGTTTTCAAACATTCCTGAAAGGTCTCGTGCACATTTTTTCAAATGATTTGAGGATTGCCCAAGCTATGTTTCCAAGCAAAAAAAAATAAGTTACAAAGCTGAGGATACAGTGTACACATAGGATTAAAAAAAAATCTATGTAAAATAGCACATTCATGGTAAACACTCACTCACTGGATGCCAACTATCGTTGTCTTAAGGCTGTTTACTTTAAGATACCCTGTTTACCCTGTTGGTAAAGGGATCCTCAAACTCACGAAATCAACCCTGACTTCCTCCAAGTGCACAGCTTCCCTTCCCTCCGACAAGGGTCGATCTGAGGTCAACAGGGCAGCTGACAGCTTCCTCCCATTCATTTTACCCCATGCGCCTGCTGAAGGGCCGCCAGGAGAAATAAGCTTGAGACAAAAGAAAACTGTGGACATCCTTCCTGGCTACACAGGCAGCCCAGGCTGTGGGTCCCTGGAAGGAGATAGAGCCGGAACTCGTGAACAAACCCCGACCTCCTTATCGGACAATTCGGGGCCTTGCCAAGGGAGGGGCTGGGCACCGATTCTGCAGGCACAGAAAAGAGGTACAGTTTGGCTGACCGGAGAACCCTGCAAAGCTGTGTTGTTGAGATACAGTTAGGTCAGACTGGGCATGGCTGGAGAGCAGAAGAGAGTTTCCTCCCAGGAGCAACGGGTTTCAAGGCCAAGTCTTCTTAATTACATTTGGAAACCAACTCAGGGGAATTCCCTCTTACTTCATTCTTAAATGTTTTTCCGACCCTGCAAAATACAAATAATAGCGACTATTTACTGGGCTTTCACAGAGCACCAGGCAGCATGTAAGTCCTTTAAGAGCATGACCTTACTGAATTCACGTGACATCTGACAAGGTGGCCACTATTATTAGCTCATCATGTGAATGAGGAAACTGAGACTCCAAAAGGTGAAGTGACTTGCCAAAGCTTACATCACCAGTGGGTACAAAGAGCCAGGCTCTGAATCCAACCTGCATGGATTACACCACTACAGTACATGGAAATCCAAATTCGAACCAGGGCCCATGGAAGGCAGAAGGAAAGGGAAGAGGGAGGGCAGAAAAGTAGAGTAATAATGCCAGTGCTAACCAAGAAGAGCATACTGAGCAAGGACAGGGCATCCAAGAGGCAATTTAACGCCACGGCTAAGAGCCTGGGCTTTAGAGTCAAAGAGATCTAGCTTCTCGTCCTGGCTCTGCCCTTCCCACCCAGGTGACCTTGGGCATGTCACACTGCTCTATGCCTCAGGGTTCCCACCTGCCAACAGGGCTAATACAGTTACCTACATCTCATAGGGTTGTTGTGACAATTCAAATAGATGAACCATGTAGAGATTGCAGAACAGAGCCTGCTATATAGGCACCTCCTACATGGTACCTATCACCACGATCGTTGACATCGTTATTCATATCTGACCACCATTCCTCAGCCAGAAGTTACCTGAAGGCAGACTGAGCATCAGAGAACATGACCTGGTACTTAGGAAATGCTTATAAACGTTAACCACACACGCTATTTCTCAATATGTTTTTCTCTTGTCACTTTCATACTTGAAGACAGTCACTGTGACCACATGCAACCCTTTGCACCACTAAGACACTTTAGAAAACACTTGTTCTTGATTTTGCACTAATGAAACTTAGCATGTATCAAAAACTTGCTTGTTACATGCCAGGCATTGTATTAAGCACATTATGACACGTTATTGCTAAACCTCAGAAACCCTGTGGCTTCTGTGTAACAAATTCCCACAAACTTGGCAGTTTAAAACAACAGAAAGTTAGCCTCCCACAGTTGTGGAGGCCAGAAGAACAAAACCGGTATTATTGAGCCAAAAGCAAGGTGTCAGCAAGGCTGTACTCCCTCTGAGAGATTCCATTCCTTCCCTTTTCTGGCTTCCGGTGGCTGCCTGCATTCCTTGGCTTGTGGCTGTATCACTCCAATCTCTCCCTCTGTGGCCACATTGCCTTCTCCTCTTCTGTCCTCGAGAAAATCTCCCTCTGCCTCCCTCTTAAAAATATACTTGTGACTGCATTTAGAGCCCACCCAGCTAATTCAGGATAATCTCTTCTCAAGATCCTTAACTTAGTCACACTTACAAAGATTATTTTTTGCCATATAAGGTAGCATAGTCTCACATTCCAGAGTTTAGAATGTGGATATTTTCGAGAGGTGGGGGACATTTTTCAGCCTACCTCACCCTGCAATGAAGGTATTAATGTCTATTTTCCATGCAGGCAGTAGAATATAATAAGAGGTAGGTAGACCTGAGTTCGACTCCTGGCTCAACCTGGCATTGGGTAAGTTACTAAATTCCTCACAGTTGAGTTTCCTCATTTATAAAGTGTAAATAACAATAATATTTCTTCAAAGGGCTGCCACAAAGACTAAACAAAACAGCATGTGAAGTGCCTTTGCACAGTGACTGGCTCTCAGTAAAGGTTCACTAAGGAGTGAGTGTTATTGTGAACACAGATGAAGAAATAACATTAGGAAGGCAAGTGATTTGTTGAAGGCCACCTAACCAGGAAGTGTCGGTACCTGGAACTGAATCTGGGTCTCTCTGGCACCAAAGCCCAAGCCTGTTCTACTCTATGGATTATGGTGTTTCAGGCTTATGCGCTCAAGGCCTTCAGAATCAATACATCTAGGTTATTTCTATTCCAGATGCTCCCTGACACTCTCCTCGGGCAGCCGTTTAGCTGCATCCCTTCATATCACCACTTGTAATTACTAGACTGAGTTTACGCAATGGACCGTAAGAAAGCAATGTCATGTTTCCAAAGATTAAGAAATAACGGGGACCCTGCGTATGCAGGGGTGGGGTTGAGAATTTGTGCAAAGATTGTATCAGATTGGCTGGCAATCCATTTGGCCTGCAACTCCAGGGGCTGGAAACATGAGAACTGTAAATGAAATCAGTCTCAGTCTGCAAAGCCGCAGTTGGAAACTACACCTCCAACAGGACCACAAGATCTCTCTGGAGCAAGGTGCCGAGCACAGCGCTTGGAACTTAAATTAGCTTACGCATTCACTGCCTCAGAGTCAACGCAGCAGGGTTAATTCAGTTCCTGATACTTAAAAAAAAAAATGTTTGAAGCAAATTTCAGACACTCACAAGTAGCTCTCATCAAATTCTGGTGTCTCCACCCAGCCGTCCAACGGCTTCCTCGGCACCAGTCCGCTTGGCTCATATAGTCTCAGCTGCGGGGAATGGGGAGCCCAGCTGTGGGCTGAGTTTGGAAAAACATTTTGAATACTTTAGATCTGCCAAATACTTGGTTAAAAAACGACATCCTCTAATTTCTTAAGCCATGTGTATTTTAAGTGAAATGTAATCCATATGTCTGTGACTCATTTAAATGCAACTCAGTGAAGCACAGTTTACCAAAAGCATCGGGATGTCATCTTAAGCCTTTCTTAAGCTTCTCTTTGATCCAGGAAATTGCATTTTGCCAACAACAAATGAAGCTCCTGACAAGAGAGAGTCAAAGAGAGCTGTCCTTTGTCCTAGATAAGATGTTAAAGTCTACTCTGGACCCATGAGGGAGCTGCGAAGCTAGGGTGGGGGAGAGCTCCATGGCCTGGGTGGTACACAGGGTTTTGCTCTGGATCAGCTACACATTTCTCCCAGGCCTCCTCGGAAGAGAAGTGCAGCAGAGAGAGGTGGTAACTAACCCATCCTGTCTACTGCCGAAAAACTCCTTTCGTGCTGCTGATTCTCCCCTCCTCAGGCCCTCCAGGGTTATACAACTCAATAGCGGAGAGGGAAAAAGGAGAAAATGAGGGAGCTGGATCACTCCATTTGAGTAAATGATTGCTCATTTTCCAGGTTTGTAGCTTGATTTCCAGAACAACAAAAGCAGTCTCCTCCCCTATGGTATCTCTGAGGGAATGATAAGAAGTAAGAGACGTGAAAAGAGGTGAAGAGAGATAAAGTCAGAAGTAACGGTGGAACTATAATCAGCAAACCTCTAAATGCCCAAATTCTGCGTTGATAATCATTGTTCCCCATGAGGTCAGGAGGTAGATAAACATACAAAAGAAAACAAATACCCATTCTTACTAGCTAGACTTGTACAAAAAGGATATCTCTTTAGCTAGGGCTGGAACACAATAAATGGGGGAGAGACCTAAGAACAGCTCTCCCTTTCCCAAGCCAAAACCTAAATCTTATCACCATTTGCACTCAAGGAAGACAGTACAGTGAAGAGATGAGAGTTCCAGAGTGTGCTTAAGAGACTAGCAGAGAGAAGCATACAGCCAACGGTCCTCTGGGCACAATGCCCACTAGTTGAGCTGCTCATTTGCTTTTGACGGTGACCTTGTAATGTAGTGATCCTGCCCTCTAGTAACGCAGCCCAATGAGCAGCCTGCAAACTGGTTCAACAGTTCAGTGTGCCCTCCTCTTGAAAAAAAAGTAGAGAAAGGAGAAGGGAGAGAGCCAGGGTCAACATCTCCCTGGAGGCATTCATCTCCCCAGACGCCTATGGCCAAGGAAGATTCCATTTGATTCCAGCAAACAAGTTTTTGTCCAATATGCTTTCTGGGTTGACAAGGCAGTCCTCAGAGCATGGGGAAAATTACATGGAGAAAAAATCTTATGGATTTATGCCTCAAAACTGTGGGCTGTGGAAATAGCAACCTATAATTTCTTCTCTGTAATTTCCGTTCTCGTGTTTATATTGCCATACGGTGGGTCCTGAGCTAGCATTTCATCCTCAACTTCAAGGTCCATGGTTTTGGGGGCCATTTGCCTTTATCTTACTGCCCTATTTCCAGGGATGTTCCATAACTGCGAGCAAACCTCTGAGACAGGGAATTCTTTTCCGTTTGTCCATTTACACAGTATCCTTTAAACAGGTAGTGCGGGAAAAGCTCTCAGAGCCCAAGTGGCACAAAATCCCCATTATACAGATGAGAAAGCTGAGGCCCAGGAAGGCCAGCTGGCTGGATGACCAATTCCACATCATCTGTCTCTGAGCTCAGTACTCTCCCTACTGTACCACACTGTCCCGATAGCAAGTAAGTTTCTCCTAACAACAGCTACACACCAACATATGTAAATTATGTATACATGCATGAGTAAATGTAAAACAATGTAATATGTACTTTATTAGAGCAGAGTACTACCTTCATGACACACAGTTGAGTCTAGAAAAACAAGTGTGGAACAATATGTATAACAGAATCTCATTTCTGCTCCTCCCTCCCCAACAAAAATAGCAGCCTGTGTGTGTGCTTCTGTGTGACTGTGTCTGAGATCTATGTGTGTGTTCTCAACCTGTAGGAAAGGCCCAGAGTATGCCCACCAAACTTTTAACACTCGGTCCTCCTTGTGGGTGGCAGACCCTCATTCTTTTACTTATTATCTTTGGTATTGCTACATGTTTTACAACGAGCATGTACTGCTTTTGCAATTAAAAAATCACGAGCGAGAAACAGCAGTTGCCATTGACTGAATATGGAATAAAAGTCAGGCACTATGCTGACCCCTTTACACACATCTCATTTCATCCTCCCCAAGGCTCTACAGCGTGGGACTATCACTATACCCCACATATGGAAACTGAGGCTTAGAGAGGGCACACAGCTAGTAAGTGGCAGACCCAGGATCTGAACCCAGGTCTGAGACTAAAGTCATATTCAAATCATCCTTACAATGTCACTTTTTCTCAGCTGCACTCAACAGAGAAAAGGGTGTGTGTCTCCCATGGGGATGTCATCCATTTATCCTGATTTGCTTCACAGCAGAAAAAGGCTGCTGGCTGCTGTGCTGTTGAACTAAGGCATCTTGGGGTATCTGCTGCCTGAGCCAAAAGCTGGCTTGCTCCATCCCCTCCCTCCTGGCCCATCCCCCGTGCTCCTCCGTCCTCACCATTCTTGGCCATCTCTCCATGTGTGAATGCCATTACAGGCCTGCTCACTGCTATTTTGGGCCATGCATTAGCACGTGGGGTTTGATTTGATGGGAGAAGGCCAGACACCTCAGGATGATGAGAAAGAAATTAGAAAGGTCCTCCCCCTCCCCTCAGAGTCCCAGAAGCCTTTGCCCACAATTCCTGGGAAGCCTGGGTCTCCACTGTATGGGGAAGTGGGGAGGGGAGTGGAAACCTTCATAAATCTGTTAGGGCCTTTGAACTTGGCTGTTCCTTCTCCTTGCAATTGTCATCTCCTAGCCATCCACATGGCTCACTTCCTCACCTCCTTCAGGTCTCGACTCACATATTAATTCATCACCAAGGCCTTTTCTGATCACTATTCCAATATAGCTCTTCCCTCCCCACCCCCTGCTCTCAAGTCCTTATGTTCCTTTGTTTCCTCCACAGCGCTTCTCATCAGACATACTCCACATTCACTTCTTTATTTGCTTACTGTTTCTGCCACTAGAATATAAGCTTCGTAAGGGCAGAACTGTTTTATTCACAGCTACATCCTCAGTACCGACACTGGTGCCTGGAATGCTACAGATGCATAGTAGATGAAAAAAATGAATGAATCCATTGAGGGAGTTAAGAACCAGATTCTGAGGAGTCACTTAGCACAGGACCTAGCTTCCCCTCAAATATCACAGGATTATAAAAACTAACACAGCAATTTGAAAAACCAGAAAAGCATCACCACCCCCCCCCACCCCCCGCCAAGCTGTTTTGAATCCAGACTCGCACGCACCATGAATGGGAAGGCTTTGGGAAATAAACACACTAGGAAGTCGTGTGCGGTTGGAGTTCCGCTTGCTAACACGTGTTCAAAAACAAAAAGCCCAATTTAGACGAAAATAGCAGGAAGCCGTCCCCCAGGGATACCTGGTGAGGTCATATTGGTTGGCTCTGCTGCTTCCATTTTTGTCAAGTCTCCTGCCTCCTGCCAACTCAGGGAGGCCAGGAACCACATCCAGGCCCCCGCCAGTCACTGGGAAAGCACAGAGCTGCTGGGAGCAGCAGACAATAGAGCCGCATCATTGGGCTCTCCTCTGGAACCTCAGTGGAGGACAACAAAAATCACAAGAGTAGTCGACCACTCACCAGGTGTTCTGTAAGTACCCTGTGCACATCACGTCATTCAGTCCTCACAACCACCCTACGAGGTTGCCCGTACTAGCCTCATTTTATAAGTGAGGACACTGAGGTTCCAAAAGATGCATCAATCTGCCCCAGGTTAAACAGCTAGTAAGTTGAATCTGGGTTTCTATGACTCCAGACCCAAGCCAAGAACACAAATGAGCCTAGTCTCCTCTCTCTCATTTACTTTCTGTGTCACTTTAGACAAGTGCCTATCCCTTGAGTCAAATTTTCTACATCCATGCATAGGACCGTCACAGTCAGTGTTTTCTAAGGCCTCTTCCCGCTCTAACTTCCTATGACCTCTTGCAAAGTTTCCAAAATACGAGGGAAGGATGGGATCCCTGTTTGGCCAGTCCAGCTCCTAAGGATTTGCTCACGACATCACCTCCATCACTTGGACTATCCAGAGGAAGCTGAAGGGTCAAATGCTCTACCTGGGGGCAGAACAGGACAGATTAGATTGAGGAGGGAATAGGGACCCTTTAGACTAGACCTGGAGTTCAGGGGCCCTGAGAAGCTAAAGCAGGCCCCCGAGAGAGACTGTCAGGAACAGACCCTCTAATGGCTTTTTCCTACAAGACCAAAGGAAGAAAACGCGGGAAGAAATCCCAGGTAGGCAGAGCCTGCACCCTCTGGGCACTCAGCCAGCCAGGTCTGTTCCAGGGAAAGGGACAAAAGGAACACATTCCTGGGATGGTTGTACTCTCAGGAGGAAAGCAGCAAAAATGACCGAGAAGCTCATCTCTCTGGCTTCCCGAAGGCCACCATATACTGGAGGCAAAGGGAAGACGCGGACGAAGCCCCGTTACTGCACATGCTGTTTATGTTGAACTTTTACCACACTTCTGACTCCACTCACCCTATTTGCAAGTGTCCAAAAAGTCCAAATTTGGAATAATTTATATTCTCACTTTCCACCCAAGCTTAGCAGCCATTCCCATCCTTCTGGATATGGGAAGGTCCCTATCCATCCCTTTCTTGGCAGTGATGTGTTTGATTACTCATCTGCTCTCAGAGGACTCCGGAGGCTGCCAAGAGGAGACAGGCAGTTCTCTGAGCCATGCAGTCTTATCTGCAAGGTCTGTGCAGCAAATTAAAAATGGGACCATTGGAGGGGAAACACCAAAGGCCTTCAGGGTCCCCCAGCCAAGTAAAGGAGAGCCGTCCACTAGTCAAGCAGATTAAGAATGGCCAAAGAATGAGCAGCAGATGCAGCCATGCACTACGTCTATTCATCGGCTCAAAAATGAATCAAGATAAAACCGTGCTTGATGGCAAATCAATGTGGAAATATTTTTGAGCCAGGTGGCCACCCAAGATGAATGAGGTTAAGAACGTGGAGGAACTGGCTCGAGGAAGCCAGGAGACTGCTGACCATGCCCTTATTGGCAGAACCTCAGATTTAGCTGACCCAGAACAGATGGAGCAGCCAGGGTTTGAGGCGCCAAATCCCACAACACTCCGCCTTGCCTCTCTCCTCTCCACTGTTTTCCTCTAATCTCCTTCGCTTCCTGCCATGCGCTGTGCTGCAGCCAGTAAGACAGCTGCCGAAGTCCTCCAGTCATCCCTCCCTCATCTCCCACACACACGCACACACACACACACACACCCTGTGTGCCTGCAGTGAACTCTAAGAAGCCCCGGAAATACAGCCTAAAGAGATTCAAGGAAGATGTCAAACAGTCCAGTAATTTCACAGTGATTCAAGAAACTGGAAATGCTGTCTTTGCAAGACACTCCCCACAGAGGAACCAAGGATTGAGAGCTGAGGTCACTTCACTAACTGCTTCCTTCCAAAACAGCGGCACCTGCGTCCGGCGTTGACATGGAAGTGAGTTGTTTCATTTTACACAAAGGAGAAGTCCACTTACTCATTCTTCTCCAGGTCCAGGATCAGTTCTCGCCCTTCAGCCATTACCCTGAGCTCAGCTTTGAGTGGATGCTAAAAGAACAACAAAAGAATGTCAGTTCCTCAAAGCAGGGAATAAGATTCCCAGGAACGGGCACAGGATTGAGCACAGAGCTCTCACATTGATCTACAGGAAGTGAATGAAAAGGGTCAATTGCATTTCCAGCCCAAACATGAAATAACTTCAATCCCAGAAGGACCCAATTCCCCTCCCCCATCTGCCTTCTCCTAAAAGACAGAGGAAAGGAAACTCCAAGCTGAAATGTGGTGTGAGTGCTTGCAGGTCTGGTAAAGGCAAATTTGGGAAAACACGATCTTCAACAGCAAATTTCGTTTGGAGCCAGATCTGGATTCAAGTGCTGGCTCTGACACTGCAGTAATATGAACTCAAGCATATTACTGATCCTCCCTACAGCTCAGTTTCCTCATTTATAAAGTAGAGATAACAACAGTCAACCTTACGGGGATCTTATGAGGATTAAGTGACATAGTGAACATAAAGAATTTATGACAGTGCCTGGAACACAGGAAGCCCCTCATACATGTTGACTATTATGTAAAATACCAGGAAAGCCTCTTTATGGTAGGTGCTTATTTTATTTTGGCTCTCAGGTTGGAGACCCCAATCATCTCAGAAGAGACAACTAGGAACACTTCAAACTAAGGTTTTACAGGTTTAAAAGAAGATATATTTTACACACAAGAGAAAATTTGCTGGTGGCCAAAGTTTCTATGCACCCAGCATAGGTCATTTAAGTTATCATACAAATGGCCAAGAAGCATGAAAAACATGGTCAGCATCACTGGTAACTGCTCCCTGCTCCTTTTTTTTTTTAAAGATAGCTTTTAAAAAATCAAAGTGATGAAGCTCCTTTAAAACCAAAATCACAACGCAGTGAAGCACACTGTAAAATTGGCACTCTCGCACCCTACCGGTGAGAATTTAAATTGATACCAACTCACTGGAAAATAATTCGATAGTATGGACCAAGAGTTTTAATATGTCGAGACCCTCTGACCCAGTAGTATAAGACTGTGTCTGAAGCCAACAAATGGAAGGACAGGCAAAGGTCTGTACACAAGGATGCTCATTACTTATAATAACAACTAATGAAATATAACCTAAATATGCAAAACCAGGAGAGCGGTTAAACAAACGATGACCCATTCCAGTGATAAAACATTAAAAACAACGACTTTAAATAATTTTTAAATTATCAAGAAAATCTACATGACAGTTATTAAGCGCAAAGGTTCAAAACACAACACTGTATATTTTAGTTAAATATACTTTTGTAAAGGAAAAAAGAAGAGAGAAGTAAATCAAAGGGTTATCATGGTTACTTCTGGCAGCGGGATCATGGGTTAGTTTTATTTCATGCATCTTTCCTTGTTTTTATAATTGCTTTTATATATTTTTAAACGGGCTTTTTATTTCTGTTCTGTTTACCTTATTCGTGTGGAAAATTTCAAAGAAATCAAAAATAAAAGTCATAATAAACTTCCATGCTTCAACAACTAAACTTAAGGCAGTTAACTTCTTTTTAAAGGAAGAAATTATTTATTTAAAACAGGAGTTTTACATATTTAAAACTATTTAAAACAGGATCAGTTCTCTGGAGTGTTTTATATACACGCTTTCTAACTTGAGACGGAGGAACCGGTGAACTCTTGAAGTCTCTTTCAATCCACAGAAGCTCTGGCTACAACGGATCTTCTTCCCCGTTTAAGGTTGACCCTAAAGCTTAGTTTTTGCGTGTCTGCTTTGCCACCTCTAGTTAGGAGCCTGCCTCTTCCGAGCATATTCCTCTTCTTATTTGCCCCAAACTCTACTTCCCAGTAGGGTCCTGAGCATCCCTGAGATTTTGGGGCCACCAAGAGCTCTGATGAGATCTGAATATTCTGATCCAGGACACTTGGGCAACCCTGTCCTTTGCTATTTTTTGTTAACTTATCCTGTTGACTTCTCTTAAGAAGGGACATTTCAAAACCATGGGGGGAGGAAGGTGAGGATGTTTGCCCAATAACTTTCACTAAAGGATTCACTTCTCTGTTTCTGATGCCCTGATTCAGCTCTGCCAACGCCTATTCTGGTTCTTTGCCACTTTACTCTGGGGAGTTCTGGAGCAAGTTCCCTGCTCAATCACATCAAGCATCAAGGACACAGTACCAAGTGGGCATTTGAGGAAAAGCACATGGCAACAGAGCTGTAGCAACTCCCTTATCCAAGAGGTAGGTGGCCACGTGACAGCCCACACAAAAAAGGAAAGGTGACACAAATCAAAGCACTGTCACCTCTCCCCCAAAGAGCTACAAGCTGCAACAAGAGTAGGAATATTTATTTTTAAGCGGGTAAGCCAAAAATATTTCTCTCTGGTCTGGAAAATGCTCAGACACTGATATTTAAAGTATGATGTTCTTTGTTTCCAGGGCACATTTCAAGCAAAACAATGAAGCAGCATTGCAAGATCTATGCAGCTTCCCTGTCCAGCTTTACTCAGCTTTTCTCTCAGAACTCCACTCCATGCTAGGAAGAGGCAACATCACCTCTCCTGGGAAGTGCAGGAAGCCAACCCGCTATTTTTACTTCCCCCAGGGATGGGTGAAAATTCCTTTCTCTTCAGGGTTGGATTAAACAGATCTTCAGCTCCACAGGGTATTGGAAATCTGTCCTATATATCTGCATCCCCCTTAAGATCTAGCACAATATTTGGTATACAGTGAATGATCAATTAACGTTTGATGAATGAATTAGATAATTGAGAATAAGAGGCCTGAGTGGACCTACCTTCTACTCTCTCTGTCTCTTTGACATTTATTTATTTGTTCATTCAACAAATACTTATGGTGCCAGGCACTATGCTGACTATTTCTACAAAATACAGTGACCCAGATTCTGGGCAGACAATGGCTAGAAACAAAGACAGGATCTCCACTTTGTTTCTCAGGCTCTTCCTGAGGATGCCCAGCATCCCACATCTGGAGGGAACAGAGAGGCCTCTACAAAAAGTATCAGATCCAGCCCTCAGGCAATAATGGATAGGTTGGACTATCCAAGATCTTAACTTTTAAAAATAACCTGCTCTATGAGGGCCATCCATTAACTTGTCTAGACGTTTCCTGAAGCTATTTTCAGCCTCTCCTACTTTTTGATGACATGAATTCCACACATTTACCGTCTTTAGGATAAAATGTTACTTGCTTTCATTTGTCCTAATATTTTCACTATAAGTTCCCTTATTTAATCCAAATCGGAGCATTTTTGGACAGGTCTGTATTACTCTAGCCATAACTTCAACGATTCCAGGCATTTCTCCTCTCCATTTACCTTTCCAGATTCAAGAGTCACAAAGTCTGAAATCTTTCCTGACACAGCTCTCTCCTTTCTCCAACTATAATCTTGCTCTTACACGTTGCCCAATAAATCACTGACCGTTTGAACGCAAAGGGATCTTATGAACTACCCCCTCTCCCCAGCTCTCTTCCTTCTTATTCACTCTAAGCCCTATTTTATAAATGAGGAAACTGAAGTTTAGAAAGTGGAAGGTCCCACAGTTGGTTACCAGCACACAGCAATCACATCATCTTTTCAAGCTTTTTCATGTCTCACTTAAACTGTAAAAACCTGAAACACAAAAAGTAACCTAGATGCACAGGTCCTCTCTGTAAGAACAGGATGATGTTTTCTGTCTTATTCCCAATCTCCATGATAAAGCCTGTGCATTTTGCTGGTATCAGAGCCCAAGGACCCTACTGGATTTTTAGACATATTCCCAGCACTAGGTCCCTACCCTGTCTCTTACAAATAAAAGAGTTTAGAGGGCCAGCCCGATGGCGTACTGGTTAAGTTCATGCACTCCACTTCGGCAGCCTAGGGTTCACAGGTTCGGATCCCAGGCACAGACCTAGCACCGCTCTCCATGCCATACTGTGGCAGCATCCCACATAAACTAGAAGATGGGTACAGATGTTAGCTCAGGGCCAGTCTTCTTCACACACACACACACACACACAAAGAGTTTGGATTATCATTTTTCTCTCCAAGTACATTATCTCATCAATAAAATAAAGCATTTATTATGCAGAACAAAAATAATAATGACAATATTTAATCAATTCCAATTTAGAGTCAGTGATTTCTGTAACACATATTTGCACTTAGCTTGTATCAGCATTAATGCAGATTTTCATTTCCTCAACTAATAACATTCGGAAGTGATCTAAAACTTTGTCACACATGAAGGAAAGTCCCATCTAGGATTTCCAAAACCAACACACACGATAGAACGGGCCAGAAACAGAACTAATAGTGATGACTGGGCCTCCAGGAAAGCTGAGTAGGTCACCCCAAGCCTCACAGAATAGAGTGGTCACTCCTGCCTGTGAAAATGAGATACTTTGAGTCTTACCTTTTCTTTCGTGGGGCTTTCTGCAGTCTTCCACTGAGGTATTGTCAGTTCATGCTGTAGCAGGGGGCTGCCTTCCCCACTTCCTCCTGCCAATACAGGATGCACAACCATTGGAATCCCAGACCTCAGCAGCCTAGCGAAGCCAGGCAGGCACTGCCAAAGACCCAATATTGGGTCACCAGAAGACCTGCGGTATTGCAGGGCCCTGGTACTTGCTGCGGGTCAGGCACTCTGCTAGGTGTTGGCAACATAGCGGTAAACAGGGCTAACAAGGTCTCTGTACTCCTCACAAAGTTTACCTTCTAGAGGTGGGAGATGGACAGTACTATACATAAATATTCTCAAATGGTACAACAGGGTCATGGAATAAAGAGATGCCGAAGAGGCCGTGCCTATTTTAGAAAGGACGATCCGCAAAGATGGCATTGAATGGAGAGCCAAGGGACAAGAAGAAGGCAGCCTTGCAAAGATTTGGGGGAAGAATGACCCAGGTAGAGGGCCCAGCAAGTGCCATGGCCCTGCCTGAGCAGGGACAGACTTGGCCTGTTTGAAGAACAAGCAGAAGGCAGAGGTAGCTGGAGTCTAGTAAATGAGGGGGGAAGTTGGTAGGAGATGTGCTCAGCAAGGCAGCCACGGGTCTGATATCGCAGAAGCCATGGAAAGTGTCTGGATTTTATTATAAATAGACTTGGAAGGCACTGGAGGGTTTAGACACAGCAATACGATCTGTGTTCAGTTTTAAAACGATCACTCTGCCTGCTGGGGGGAGAAGGGGTTGGGGTGGGGGAGGGGGGAAGAGTGAGAGTAGAAGCAGGAAGGCAGAGCTGAAAACTTGCAGGAGCCCTGGTGAGAGATGATGGTGGCTCAGACTAGAATGACATCAGTGGAGAGGAATGAAGCAGTTGGATTCTGGGTATATTCTGGAGGTCAAGCCCATGGATATTATTCCCATTGAGCTTCAGTTTTCTCAACTGTAAAATGTAGACAATGATACCCGCCAGCCCATCTCAAAGCATTACTGGGGAGTGTCTCTTTGAAATTGCTTCCCAATCCACAAAGCATCATGGCACTAACTTGAGCTTCCTAATGGCAAGTTTGCATTTGCATATCACTTCCCAGTTTCCAAATCACTCTCCCAACCCAGTTCTCCCTCATCCTCAAGGCAACCCTGACAGGTAGTAGCAGGATCTTACAAGAAAGGTGAATTGAAACTTGTTTGAGGAGACACTTGTTGTGGGCAGTGCAGACCTCAAACACTGCTTGCAGACAATCTTCATAAAGTGGGAATTTCTCAAGACCTAGGTAAACTAGTCTCCACAAGAATAGGCCAAATCCATAGGATTCCTGGAGATGGGGGTGAGGACTCCAAAATCTATTCTCTCTAAACCAACCACAGAATATAATGAGCGATATAAAAGATGGCCATAGTTGTTCTGTTGGAGTGGCCGGATTATGAGTGATTAACCTTTCTTTCATATTACTGATATAATGTATTCTCAATCAAAATATATCCTAAAAAATAATCTCCTTAGACTAGCATTAGTTTCATTATATTGGTAAAAATCAGAAACAATGTATTCATTTATTCATTATGTGTTTTGTGAGTACTTAACTATGTACCAAGTACTATGCTAGGTGCTTGATATTCAGGGGGGACCAGAGAGACATAGACCCTGCTCTAGTGGCTCTAAGAAGTCTGGATTCTTTGCAACAAAAAGGAATTATATGATGTTTAATGAAATATTAAAGGAATTAAATGATCTTTATGATTGCACAAAATACTGAAAGCAATTTAAAGGCTCAATAATAGAGGAACACAGCACATCTTAAGAAAAATTGTTCAAAATCTGTAAATAAGGCAAAAAGCCAGCAGGATGTCTTTCAATCCACATTGGAGCATTGTTTGACAGGCCCTCCCATGGATCACTGAATTAACTAGGGGAGTGTACCTTTGCTTGACTTTGTAAATTGACTATTAATTAAAAGATTATACTCTGAAGTTCTGGGTTAACTCTAGATTTCTGTGGGCTAGAGATGCAAATAACTTCAGTATAATAGATAACCAAGAATCATGGTTGTTTGGGCCCACGGGGCATAGACCACTTTGTATCTGTCCCAGCACATGATTTCAACATTCTTCCTCCAATGCCTGTACCACTCCCGTTCTTCTAATGCTTTCCATCAGCTTTACCCTTCTATTCAATGCCTCATTAATGAATTAAATAAATCTTTGCCACCCATTCATCCTGTATTTGTATAAGAGTCATGTTTTTAACTTTTTGAAAATTATACTTCTGTGATTTCTTGATGGAATTTATAGTCATTAAAATCATGTTTTTGGAGAATGTAATGATGTGGGAAAATAATGTGCAGTGGGAAGTGCTCATAACGTGCAGTGGAAAATGCAAGCCACAAAACGGTACATATGGTATGGTTCCAATTTTATCAATATATATTTATAGGAACACACACACAAAGAAAAGGAGACTGGGAAAGCAGCGGACAGAGAAGCCGAAAGCAGTAAAACAGAGGAAAAAGAGAAAGAGAGAGGAAGGCGAGCGAGGGAGGGACCGGCTGTTTTCTGCCTGTCCTCGGTCTCCCGGACCTCCAACCACCTCCCGGGGCGCACAACGTGGGAACAAAGCCTGGGCTCCCAGGCTGGGGGCCGGCGGGGGCGCAGCCCCCCGGACTTGCGGGGGGCGATCCCCAGGTCTCCGGGCCACCCAACCCACCCGCCTCCATCCCTCCCCAGCACCCCGGCGCCCGGACACTTACTTCTGGTCCATCCTGGCAGGGCGAGCGCCAGCAGGCAGAGCCGGGCGGCGCCCACGCCCCCGGGCATGGTGGCAGCGGCCCCTCGCGCGCTCCGCTCTCACAAGCACGCGGCCATGCCAGCCCCCTAACCAGGCGGCGGCGCGTCTGGAACCCACTGCTCACCCTGCGCCTCCCAGCCCGGCTCCCAGCCATCAGCCGCGACGCTCCGCCCTCATCCCCGCAGGGCTCCGCCATGGGGTGGAGGAGGGGACGCGCCCGCCAGGAGACGGCGGGAGGGACCTCGAGGGGAGGAGCCAGCGGGACCCCTGGGGAGCCGGGCCGGCTCAGGTGATGGGGAGCAGAGGAGAGGGTCGGAGCCCGAGGAGAGGCAGGGATTCACGGTGGGCGCGGCCTGGGCAGGGTCGGGGGCTCGGCTTCTAGGAGTTAAACTGGACCCCTCTTGGGACAACTGCCCGCTTACTCCGTGTCGCACTGTGCTAGACGCCTTGGGTGACACTCAGAGGCTGCACAGCCAACACCGTCTCCCAGAAGCTGCCACTCTTGGAGGCAGGCTCCGAAAGAGTTAAGTGATTCACCAGGCACAAAGAACTAAGTGCTATATGGAGTTGTTTTCTTAGCAGGACACAAATCAAGGAGCCATTCCTCCTGACTGGGAGGAAGCGGGTTGTGAAGAGAGGATTCCCAGAGGAGAAGACATGTGAGCTGGGGAGGAGGAGAAATGGAGGACCAGGCAGGGAAAACGGCCTAGACAAACCGTACTAGGGCCAGAAAGCCCATCGGCTGCACTGGGGGGAAACTGGAATTTGGGATGGTTAGGATTTGGGGCTTTGGAGGTGACAAAATAGAAATGGCAAGCAATAGGATATATTGGAGTATATGAGGAAGCCATTTGGTGTAAACCTAATTCGGCCTGACTTTGTTTTTCCAAAAGGACCTGACTGTGGCTGTTGAGCACATATTGTATATCTACTTTAAAACATTTCCTGTGGCAAGAACAAAGGCCCTTGAGATAAAGGTGAAACTTCCTCCCACATTGGCATTTCCTTAGGGATAAGCATCTTTCCTTAGGCTAGGAACTGATTGCTGTGCTCACCTTTGACCACCCAGCTCACCTGTGACCACCCAGCTCCAGACAACAGACCTGCCACCCTGCCGTGTTCACCGGGACAGCAGACCTACCTGCTGTTTCCATCAATCGCTGTGCCAACAGAGCAGTCTCGCGACTATTGTAAAAGGGACATTTCAATCATGTGTGAAACATCCTGTTTGGGTGTATATAACCACTCTGTGCACCCCACTTATTTGGTGCCCTTTCTTCCTTCAGGAAGAAAGGCACCGGGCCATGGTCCTCAGATTTCAGCTCAGAATAAACTCTCCCAAATTTTCATTTATAGATTGGTTATAGATTATTTTCGTCAAAAGAGGGCAATAGACGGAGATGGGACCTGAAAATAATAACAGTGACATTCACTCACTGAGGGCTTACTATCTGCTAGAATAAGAAAACAATATAACTAAGACTGATAACACCCTTACTAAGTGCCAGACACTGTCCTCAGTACTTTGCATACATTAGCTTAGTTAATCAAGGAAAAGAACTACTTTTTATTGTCCTTTAATATGTTCCAGGGACTCTGCATACAACATCTCTTTTCATTAGCCCAATAACCCAATAATCTCCTGGGGTAGGTACTGATGCTGTTCTGTTTTACAGAGGAGAAAACCAAACCTGGGAGGCTAAGTAATTTGCCCAAGATCACACAGCTGATGTCAGAGTCTGAATTCAACCCCACATCTGTAGAACTCCAGAGCTTGAGGCAACACACCTTATTTTATAGATGGATAAACTGATAATCAGAGAGAAATGGCTTACCTAAGACCCGTTAGCAAATTTTGGCAAAGCCTGGTTCGAGAAACTGAGCCTCAGACCTCTCTGCCCTCTGTTCCTGCCAGCTGAACCTCTTTCTTCAAACCCAGGGTTGCACAAGTAAACAGGATGCTGTGGACTGGGGAGGACAAGGCACTCCTGAAGGTGATGAGTAGGTGGGTCTGTCAAAACCACTGGGCATCCATGGGATAAATAAAAGATACACTTTTTGCCATTGATGTATTTAGAAGCTGTATTAGTCTGCTCAAGCTGCCTAACAAAATACCCAGACTGGGTGGCTTAAACAACTGAATTTTATGTTTTCATAGTTCTGGAGGCTAAAAGTCCAAGATTAAGGTGCTGGCTTAGTTGTTTTCTGATAAGGCCTCTCTTCCTGGGTTATAGATGGCCATCTTCTCACTGCGTCCCCACATGGCCTCTTCTCTTGTGTGGAGACAGCATGCTCTGCTGTCTTCCTCTTCTTGAAAGGACGCTAATCCCCTCAGATAAGAGCCCCATCCTTACCATCTCATTTAATCTTTATTACCTCTTTATAGGCTCCATCTCCAAATACAGTCACATTGGGGATCAGGGCTCCAACATATGAATTTGCGGGGGAACACAGCTCAGTCCATACCAATCTGTCCTTTGGCCCCCCAAAATTCACGTCCTTCTTGCACACAAAATACATTCACTCCATCTCAACAGCCCAAAAGTCTTAACCCATTCCAGCATCAATTCCAAGTCCAAAGTCTCGTCTAAATAGCATCTCAATCAGACATGGGTGAGACTCAAGGTGTGATTCATCCTGAGGCAAAATTCCTCTCCAGCTGTGAACCTGTGAAACCAGACAAGTTATGTGCTTCCAAAGCACAGGTGCAGGATAGACGCTCCCATTCCAAAAGGGAGAGATTGGAAAGAGGAAAGGAGAGATGGGTCCTGAGCAAATCCAAAACCTAGCAAGTCAAATTCTATTAAATTTTAAAGCTCTAGAATAATTCTCTGGCTAGATGCTCTGCCTTCTGGGCCCACTTGAGCAGTAGTGTTACCGCCACAGCCTGAGGCAGCAGGCCTGTCCTCTTGGCTGTGGGGAGCAGCCCTACCCCTGTGGCTTTTTGCTGCAGCACGGCACCTGAACCATTGGGCAGGGGCAGCCTGGCTCCCTAAAACCAAGAGGGGGCCACATCCTCTAGAACCAAGAATGGAATAGCCTTGCTTTCTGGGTCCTGTCCTTTAGTATCCCAGAATTCCAAAAGCCTTCCTTTATTTCATCCTGTCTCTGTTCCCTTTGGTCCAAACTGGCACTGTCTCTGCTGGTATGATCCCATCTCTATTCCTGGTTTCTGCTGACATGGCTGATTAAGTGCACGGGTCATCTCCTTATAGAGTGATTGTCCAGCCAGACCCTTGGTGTCACCTCTAGAACATGCGTTCTCGTTTTTGCAATATGGATGGGCTGAGAATTTTCCAAATCTTCAAGCTCTGGTTCCTTTTTGCTTTGCAATTCCTTCAATTTATCTATTTCCTTTCGAATATTACTATAAGCAGCAAGGAGAACACAGGCCACACCTTCAACACTTTGCTTAGAAATCTCCTCAGCCAAATATCCAAGTTCATCACTTGCAATTTCTACTTTCCACAAAACACTAGAACGCAATTCAGCCAAGTTCTTTGCCACTTTATGAGAAGGATCACCTTTCTTCCAGTTTCCAATAACGTGTTCTACATTTCCGTCTGAGACCTCACAAGAATCGCCTTTAACATTCATACCAACATTCTGTTCACGATGATATATGTCTTCTCTAAAGTGATAGAAGCTTTCTTTTCAGCTCTTCTCTTTTCTTCCTGAGCCCTCAGCAGAATTGCCTTTAACATCATATTTCTCCCAACAGTCCCTTCAAAGCATTCTAGGGTTTTTTCTAGCATGTGCCTCAAAGCTTTTCCAGCCTCTACGTTCACCCAGTTCCAAAGCCACTTCTATATTTTTAGGTATTTGTTACAGCAGCACCCCACTTCTTGGTACCAAAATCCATATTAGTCAGCTAGGGCTGCCATAACAGAATACCATAGACAGAGTGGCTTAAACAAAGAAATGTATTTTTTACAGTTATGGAGGCTGGAAGTCCAAAATCAAAGTGTTGGCAGGGCTGGTCTCTGGTGAGGTGTCTCTTCCTGGCTTGTAGATGGCCACCTTCTCACTATGTCCTCAGCGTGGCCTCTCCTCTGTGTGAGCATACAGAGAGAGAGAGAGAGCCCTAGTCTTCCTCTTACTATAGGAACACTAATTCTATTGGATCAGAGCCCCACCCTTATGACTTCACTTGACCTTTATTACCTCCTTATAGGCCCCGTCTCCAAATACAGTCACATTGGGGGTTAGCGCTTCAACATATGAATTGGGGGGTTGAGGGGAGACATAATTCAGTCCATAACAGGAGCTTCAGCCCTAGTGCCATGAGACTAGAACTTTGGTCCCAGTTCTTTCCAACCAGCTCTGTGACTTTGGGTAAGTCCCTTCTCCTTTTTGGGCCTGAGTTTCTGAACAATGACCTGGGAATGGTAATGGTTGCTCCAATCTAACGCAGGAGCTGTGAGAAGCTGTTGAGATAATGGTGGTGAAAGAGCTGAGCCAAGTAAAAAAGGCTGAAGTGCCAAGTCTAACTGATTCTATGGACAATGTACTTGCAATAGGCATATAAACTCCATGCCTGAAATTTGCTTCCAATTGCTGACACTCAGCTGATCAATATTTAATCAGCAGGTACCCCGGAAAAATTGGGAAGTTGCTCACAAGAGAAAAAGTCCAGTGGTTACTTCACCGACCAAGGGGTAGGGAAGTTCCCAATTCTGTCTCTCATTCACCACCCTCCACATTTATTCACAGGAATAAGCATATCCACACTTTTGATTCCCTGGAAGCCTTTCCATTTATTCGGAAAGAATGTATTGGTTATTTATAAAGAATACTACATCTCCACATAATCTTTAAACTATTCATGACATTTAACCTAGTAATCACATTTCTGGGAAACTATCCTAAAACAATAATCTGCAACACACACAAAGATTTATGGACTAGAATGTTCATAGTGGTGTTATTTATAATAGTGAAAATACTAGAAACAACCTAAAAATCCAACTGTGAAGGAACAGTTAATAAATTATAGAATATCCATATGATGGATTATTATGCAGCCATTTAAAATAACATTTACAAAGAGTTTATGCTCTGATATTTAGTGAAAAAAAGCCGAGTCCAAAGATACATTTAAATATGATCTCAGCTATGTAAATAAAAGACATTTAAAAAAGGAATAGAAGGAAATGTGCCAAAACATTAGCAGTGGTGATCTCTGGGTGACTGATGAGACTGCGGATGGATGAAGGTTTTTTGTTTTTGTCTTTTTTTTTTTTCCGATTCTGTTTTTTACAATACTTGTGAGTCAGTTCAGTAATGGGGGGAGGGGGGGTATATGTTAAACACAGGGAAGGAACGCTAAAGGAATAATGGTTTATCTGGTGTCTTATGCAGAGTTTTGATCTCTCTACACATGCTTGACTCTCTCTTCTGATGTTAGGGAAACAAGGCCAATTAGAGCAACCAGTTTCAGAGTCCAGGTGACCCAGCTCACTGTTCTTCTCTAGCTACAGTATACTATCGTGGTTTGGATGTGGCCATCCTGCCAGGATTTAAATCCCTTTGCTGTCCTTTACTAGCTGTGTGACCATAGGCAAATAAAGTTTTCTGTGACTGTTGCCTCATCTATAAAAGATGCTGATAAATACAGTTCCTAGCTCATAGGGTTTTTGTGAGGCTTAAATGGGTGCTTAGAGTTGCACCTCTCACGTAGTAAGCAGCCAATAAACGCTTGCTTTCATTATCCTCGTTCTGCTGCTAATAAATGTGAGGGTGGAGAGAGTATTCATAATGCTTAGTTTGTGCTTTTAGTTGTGTGATGAGTTAAGAGTCTAATTAAATACTGATTCTTTAATTATTATCAAAGATAATGATTGTGTTATACTGTAATTGTCTTTTTCCTATCCCAACCCCACTGCATTCTGAGCCCTTTGTGAATAGGAGCTGGACCTTGTACTTCTCTCATCCTCCCAGCACTTAGAAGAGACAATAAATGTTTCATTAAATAAACTAAAAATTAGGGGCCAGCCCCATGATGTAGTGATTGAGTCTGGTGCACTCCGCTTTGGTGGCCTGGGTTCATGGGTTTGGATCCCAGGCATGCACCTACACCACTCATCAGCCATGCAGTGGTGGCGACTCACATACACCATAGAGGAAAACTGGCAACAGATGTTAGCCCAGAGCAAATCTTCCTCACAAAAAAATAAATAAATACATAAATAATAAATTAAATAATTAATAATAATAATTTTATTCTGGCTTAGCGTAAACTTCCAAGACGCTTGTGGGAGAATTGTCTTCATTGGTCCTTACTATGGGAATAATGTTGGCCCTGTGATAACTTTACTCTGTAAACCATTTTCCTAGCAACTAGCTCTTTTTTTTAAAGTCTGGTTTATTTGGGAGTAATTTATATACATTAACATTCTCCATTTTTTTAGTATATACAGTTATGAGTTTTGATGAATGTGTACAATTGAATAACCACTGCCACAATCAAGAACACCCCCAAAAACTACCCTCCTGTTCTGTCACTCCCAATTATGGCAATCACTGATCACCTTTGTGTCTCTATGGTGTTGTCTTTTCCAGAATGTCATATAAATGGAACCACACAGAATGTAGCCTTTCGAGTCTGGCTTCTTTCATCCAGCATAATGCATTTAAGATTCATTCATGTTGTCAAATGTACCAGTAGTTCCTTCCTTTTTACTGTTCAGTAGTATTCCCTTGTGTGGATGTACCACAGTTAGTTTATCCATCCACCAGTTGAGGAACATTTGGGTGTTTCCAGTTTTTGATGATTATCAATAAAGTCACTATGAATATTCAAGTTTTATGTGAAAATAAGTTTTCATTTTTCTAGGGTAAATAATGAGAAGTGGACTTGTTAGGTCTTGTGGTTAAATATATGTTTAACTTCATAAGAAACTGCAAAAAGTATTTTCCAAAGTGGCTGTACGATTCTGCACTCCCACCAGCAAAGTATGAGAACTCCAGTTGCTCTGCATCCTCATCAGGACTTGGTATTGTCAGTTCTTTTGATTTTAGCCATTCTAATAAATGAGTAGTTCCCCAGCAACTCTCCTGCTCTTCAAATACTCCACGAAGCAGCCAGGTTAGGATTACTGAATTCATTTTGATAGAAGGAATTAAAGCCTAAAGAGGGTTTTTTACCCAAAAGTCTCTTGGTTATGTTCAAGATTTTAGTCTTCAGTTCTGCTTTTTTCCTCTCCCCAAAATCCACAGGAAAAGAAAATCCCCCCAATCCATGAGAAATACATATAGATCTTGTACATATTTTGCTAGATTTCTATCTAAGTATTTCATTTATGGGGATGCTAAGGCAAATGGCATTGTGTTTTTAATTTCAAATTCTACTTGTTCATTGCTGATATATAGGAAAGCAATTGACTTTTGTATATTAACCTTGTATCCTGCAACCTTGCTATAATTGCTTATTAGTTCCACGGATTTTTTTTTATCAATTCGTTCAAATTTTTTACATAGATGATCATGTCATCTATGAATATAGTTTTATTTCTTCCTCTCCAATCTGTATATATTTTGTTCCCTTTTCTTGTCTTATTGCATTAGCTAGAACTTCCAGTATGATGTTGAAAAGCAGTAGTGAAAGGGGACATCCTTGCCTTATACTTGATCTTAATGAGAAAGCTTCAGTGCTCTGAAGTTCCTCCCATTTCAGTGTGAATTCAGGCTTTGTCTCCAACCTAGCAGCTTTTGTATTAATTGATTTTCTCTATTGATTTCTTGTTTTCAATGTCATTGATATCTGCTCTAATTTTTATTATTTATTTTCTTCTGCTTACTTTGAATTTAAATTGCTCTTCTTTTTCCAGTTTTCTAAGGTGGAAGGTTAGGTTAATTTTAGATCTTTCTTCTTTTCTAACATGTACATTCAATGCTATAAATTCCCTCTATGCACTGCTTTCATTATATATTTACAAATTTAAGTTGTTTTCATTTTCACATAGTTCAAAATATTTTTTTAATTTCTCTTTAGATTTCTTCTTTGATCCATTTGGTTATTTGTAAGTGTATTATTTAATCTATAATTTTGAAATTTTCCAGTTATCTTTTTGTTATTGATTTCTAGTTTAATTCCACTGTGGTCTGAAAGTTGACATTGTATGATTTCTATTCTTTTAAATTTGTTAAGGTGTAAGATCAATGGAACAGAATTGAAAACCCAGAAATAAAACCACATGTCTACGGACAGCTAATCTTCAATAAAGGAGCCAAGAACATAAAATAGAGAAAGGAAAGTCTCTTCAATAAATGGTATTGGGAAAACTGGACAGCTACATGCAAAAAAATGAAAATAGACCATCATCTTACACCATACACAAGAATTAACTCAAAATAGATTAAACATTTGAATGTAACACCTGAAACCATAAAACTCCTAGAAGAAAATATAGGCAGTACACTTTTTGACATCGGTCTTAGCAGTATCTTTTCAAATACCATGTCTACTCTGACAAAGGAAACAAAAGAAAAAAGAAACAAATGGGAACTACATCAGACTAAAAAGCTTCTACAAGGCAAAGGAAACCATTAAAAAAATGAAAAGACAACCCACCAACTGGGAGAAAATATTTGCAAACCATATACCTGACAAAGAGTTGATTTCCAAAATATATAAAGAACTCATATAACTCAACAACAAAACAAGTAACCTGATAAAAATAGGCAGAGGATAAGAACAGACATTTTTCCAAAGAAGACATGCAGATGGCCAACAGACAAATGAAAAGATTTTCAACATCACTAATTATTAAGGAAATGCAAATAAAAACTACAATGAGATATCACCTTACACCTGTCAGAATGGTGATAATTAAGAAGAGAATAAATAACAAATCTTGTAGAGGATGTGGAGAAAAGGGAACCCTCATATGCTGGTGGAAATGCAAACTGGTGCAGCCACTTTGGAAAACTGTATGAAGATTTCTAAAAAAATTAAAAATAGAGAGCCAGCCCCAATGCCCTAGAAGTTAAAGTTTGGCACACTCTGCTTCAGTGGCCTAGGTTCAGTCCCCACGTGCAAAACCATACCACTTGTCTGTCAGTAGCCATGCTGTGGTGGTGCCTCACATAGAAGAACCAAAAGGACTTATGATTAGAATATACAACTATGTACTGGGGCTTTGGGAAGGAAAAAAAGAAAAGAGAGGAAGATGAGCAACAGATGTTACCTCAGGGCGAATCTTTCCCAGCAAAGTTTTTAAAAAGTTAAAAATAGAAATACCATATGATCCAGCTATCCCACTGCTGGATATTTACCCAAAGAACATGAAATCAACAATTCAAAGAGATTTATGCATCCCTATGTTCATCACAGCATTATTGATAGGCAACCCAAGTGCCCATCAATGGATGAATGGATAAAGAAGATGTGAAACACACACACACACACACACACACACACACACACACAGTGGAATAGTACTCAGCCATAAAAAAGACAAAATCCTGCCATTTGCGACAACAACGGGTGGACCTTAAAGGTATAATGCTAAGTGAAATAAGCGCAACAGAGAAAGCCAAACATGGTATAATTTCACTCATATATGGAAGATAAAAAAACACACTGATAAGGAGAACAGATTTGTGGTTACCAGAGGGGAATGGAATGGGAGGAGGGCGAAAGGGGTAAAGGGGCACATGTGTGTGGTGACAGATAAAAACTAGACTATTGGTGGTGAACACAATGCAATCTACATAGAAACTGATATATAATAACGTACACCTGAAATTTAGGCAATGTTATAAGCCAACATGACCTCAATAAAATAATTTAAAAATTTTAAAAATAAATTTGTTAAGATGTGTTTTATGCCTCTGAATGTGGTCTATAGTGGTGAATGTCCCACGTGATCTTGAGGAGAATGTGTATTCTGCTATTGTTTGATGAAGTAGTCTATAGAAGTCAATTATGTCCAGTTGATTGATGGTGTTGTTGAGATCAATTATATCCTTACTGATTTTCTGCCTGCTGGATCTGTCTGTTTGTGACAGAGGTGTGTTGAATTCTCCAGCTTTGATAGTGGATTCATCTATTTCCTTTCGTAGTTCTATCAGTTTGTGCCTCACATAGTTTGATGCTCTGTTGTTAGGCACAAACACATTAAGGATTGTTATGTCTTCTTGGAATATTGACCCCTTTATCACTATATAATACCCTTCTTCATCCCTGATAAATTTTCTTGCTTTGAGGTCTGCTCTGTCTGAAACTAATATAGCTACTCCTGCTTTCTTTTGAATAGTGTTAGCATGGTGTATTTTTCTCCATCTATTTATTTTTAATACATATATTTAAAGCAAGTTTCTTGTACACAACATATAATTGGGTCTTGTTTTTTGATCCACTTTGACAATCTCTTTTTTTAATTTGTGCATTTAGATCATTGACATTCAAAGCGATTATTGGTATAGTTAGATTAATATCTATTATATTTGTTACTGTTTTCTATTTGTTGCCTTTGTTCTTTCTTCCTGTTTTTGTCTTCCACTCTTTTTCTACCTTTTGTGGTTTTATTTGAATGTCTTATGTCATTCCATTTTCTCTCTTTTCTTAGCATATCAGGTATACTCCTATTTTTTACTTTTTTTACTGGTTTCCCTAGAGTTTGCAATATGCATTTACAGCTAATCCAAGTCCACTTTCAAATACCACTACACCACTTCACAGGTTGTGTGAGTACCTTGTAATAACAAAATAATCCTAATTCCTCCTCCTGTGCCTTGTATCATTGCCTTCATTCATTTCACTTACATATGAGCATATATAAGCATAAATATACATATACACAGGCTGATGCTTTGTTCTCAGGTGATGCTGATGCTGTTGATTAGGGAACACATTTTGAGAACCACTGCGTCTGGATGCCATTGAAAGGAATTGCAGTCATCCTTTTGCCTCACTTCCAAATTTGGGATAATTTTTCTCAACAGTTCTCCTCAAAAAATCAGGAGATTTATTTCCTTATTTTTAATCCTGATCTTGTCTTCTTTTGAAAAATTACAAAGACAGGCAATAGTAAGCCTAGATTCTCCCATCGTGACAATTGGCTGGAGACCAGTATTAGCTGCTCCTTTTAGATAGAACATTTGTTCTCCATTTTGTCACAGTCACCACCACCCCCAGCTCACATCACTTATTTATTTTAAAGGCATTTGATTTTGCTATCACTGCAAAAGATAGTGGAGACATAAGGCAGAATTTTGAGAAGGGGCATGAGCATAGCTGGTTTATCCTATCTGATTAGTTCAGGCACTCAGGGCTGACTTCACAGAAGTGTGACCCGGGCAGTTGCATAGGACCACGCTCTCAGAAGGGCTCCATACTTGGCCTAATGATCTGCTGTTGCTATCTTGAAATTCTTAATAATTTTTTAACAAGTGGACCTACATTTTCATTTTGAATGGGGACCCGCAAATCATGTGGCTGGTCCTGTAGCCACCCCACACTCAATGGTACCTTTTTCATCACCAGATTGCTAAGGAGGAGGGAAAGTTACTCCTGGGATCAGAGATCTGGGTGGCACTTCAGAAACCATCTTGGTCAGCAGATGGTAATTATTTCATTTTATAGCTAGAGCTACGAAGGTCCAGAAAAGAAAAACAGACTTCTTCAAGGTCATGGACAAACCCTGAAAAAGGAGCCAAATTAGAAGTCTAAAGTGATGAGTCTGCAAGGCAGTCAATACTGAGGTTGCCAATGAGTTTATGTATGTGATGTACCTCCGCATACCAACGAGAAAATTTCTGTTTGTCACTTAGCTCAGTCAATTCTGGGTTGAACTGATTGAAGCAGGAGAAGGAGGTAAGTAGAACGGAAGGCTGGGGGGTGTGCTCTTTAAACAGATGAAGAAAATTGTATAAACAGACCCAGTTTAGGACTAGGGTTGGGAAGGAGGAAAATGCTATATATGAACTCCACCTCTATGTTTGTTACAAGGGGCAGACCTCCACCTGAACCCCACATAAATTGCAAAGGGCAAAGGCATTCAGGGAATGCCAATCTAGTGCCCGATTAAAAATGGCAATCAAGGTTCAAGGAAGCACTTAATTTCAGCTGGTCCCACTTAGCTGGAAAAATAGCTCAATTACTTGTAGGTCTCAGCTGCCTGGTTTTAGGTTAATGGTTGCATATACCCAGTGAGAGAGCTGAGTCGCTGCAGCTGGTTGAGTGGTAAGTTAGACCAGGAGTTAGGCAAATAAATCAGCCCCAGGTGGCTTTGCACCTGTTCACATCTGCGCTTGTGGTTTGTGTGGGGTGAAGCCTCCTCTCTCACCCCTCCACCCCCCCAGACATAGTCAAGGAACCACGCCTGGGTGTAGAACTTCATCCCCATACCCACTGTGCTTGGCTCAGTGATGAGTGTGTAGCCCTAAGTGGCACCAATGAGCATCCTCCCCAAGACTCTTGACAGCCATATCAAAAAGTTGCTTCCTTTTCTTCTGAGATGGTGAGCAATGTAAATCTGGGACTATGGGTGGTCCTTTTGCCACCATGTCAGGAAAGAATCTGAAAATAAAGTCAAATAGTGGCAAGAGATAGAAAGAGAGAGAAAGGAGCTAAATAATATTATTTAAACCTACGGATCCAGCCATGTCTGAAGTGAATCTACCCCTTGAACTTCTGTATTACATGAGCCCAAAATTTTCTTTTTTTGCTTAAGCCTGTCTGAGTTAGGAGTTTGTCACTTGTGGCTGAAAACATCTCACTAATATAAAGCCCTTCTCCCTCCTAGGCACTGTGCAAGATGCTGGTATTACAACAGTGGACAAGACGCACATCATTCCTACCTTTGTGGTACCTAGAGTCCAGTGGGAGGATAGAATAGGCAAGCAACTACACAAATAAATAAAATAGAATCATTATACATTGGGATTTGTAAACAAAAAGAGCTAAGAAAGGAACACTGCTTTAGGCAGCATGGTGGGGAAAGGACCTCAGCTGAGTGTCTTTTAAGCTGAGAGTCAGTGGTATGGAGAACAGACGAAGAGAGTTCTGAGCAGAGCAAACAGGAGCTGCTCTTAGTCTTGAGAGGGCCTGATTCGTTCAAGCAACTGAAAGAAGGCCTTGATTTATTCATCCATTTGCCTGTTCAGCAAACATCTACTAGGCGTGGCATGGTGCTAGGCACAGGATACAAAGATAAACAAAAACAGTCCCTGACAACTGGGCAAGATATATTGAAAGCCATAAAAATGTTCAAACCATTCAATTTAACAGTTCCACTTCTAGGAATTTAGTCAAAAGAAAAAACACCACAAGGATGTCTGCAAAGATATAGCTACAAGGGCGTTCACTGCAGCATTATTTATTTTTTCTACTTTGCATTGAAGTACAACATACATACTTGTATTGAGTGCACATATCATAAGTATACAGCTCAACTATTTTCACAACCTAAACACACCCACAAGATTGGTACCCAGATCAAGAAAGAGAACATGGCCTGTACTCCAGAAGCCCCCTTTTGCCCCCTTTCTAGTCACAAATCTCCTTTCCATCAAGGGTAACTATTAGCCTGACTTCTAACAGTATAATTAATTTTATCTCCTTTTGTACTTTATATAAGTAGAATCACACATTATGTAGTTAGGGGGCGGTGGGAGTTGGGATGTCCTGGTTTCTTCTGTTTAACGTTATGAGATTCCACTATATTGTTTATGTAATGATAGATTGCTTATTCTGTATAGTATTCCATTATTGGAATGTACCACAAGTTATTTACCTATTCTGCTATTTATAGACATGTGGGTAGTTTCCAGACTGAGACTATTATAAACAGTGCTGTTGGGAACAGTCTTTTGGTTAACGTATATCTGCATTTCTTTGGGGTATATAGCTAGGAATGACTTTGCTGAGTCATAGAATGCTGGGTCCCGGTATGTGATCCACTTTAGCACATATTGCTAAACAGTTTAACAAAACGATTCCACCAATTTACACCCCTATCAGCTTTGTAAAAGAGTTCTGTTTTCTTTACATCTTTAATAACACTTTATAATGTCCCTTATTAAAAAATTTTAGCCATCTGGTGGGTGTGTTAGTACCAAATTGTGCTTTCAATTTTCATTTCCCTAATGATTAGAGAGGTTGAACACTTCTTCATGTGATTATTATTTTTTCTTTCAATTTACGTGTGTTATTTTTTCAAATGATTACCAAGTTGTTAGGATATAAAAATTTACTAAGTTGTTTGCATCTAACTACTTAATAAACAGAATTATTAGGTATCTCTTTTGGCCTAGAGGTGCTATAGAAAAATTACTGAGACATTAAAGGTGCCATGTATCAAGAAAGTTTGCGGGACTGGGGCCGGCCTAGTGGCACAGCAGTTAAGTTCACACATTCTGCTTCTACGGCCCAGGGTTCGCTGGTTCGGATCCCGGGTGCGGACACGGCATGGCTCAGCAGGCCATGCGGTGGTAGGCGTCCCACATATAAAAAAAAATGTAGAGGAAGATGGGCACGGATGTTAGCTCAGGGCCAGTCTTCCTCAGCAAAAAGAGGAAGATTGGCAGCAGATGGTAGCTCAGGGCTAATCTTCCTCAAAATGAAAGAAAGTTTGGGAACTTCACTGAGGCAGAGTCTAGGGCAGTGCCCATGATTCCACCCTGGTGTGTGTGTTCTTGTGTGATCCCCTCCTTGCGAGTGTGACTTGCTTCTAACCAACAGACTATGGCAAAGGTGATAGGATGTATGTGACTATATGTATATGATTATGTTACGTAAAATTGTACCATCTGACTTGGGAGGAGTCTCTCTCTCTCTCCCTCTTTCTCTTGCTTTGAAGAAGCAAGCTGCCATGATGTGAGCTTCTCCATGGAGAAAGGCATGCAGCAAGGAGGTAAGGGTGGCCTCAGGCCAACAGTCAGCAAAAAACTGAGGCCCTGTTTGGCAGCCTTCAAGGAATTGAATCCTGCCAAGAATCACATGAGTGAGACTCTTCCCCAGCTGAACCTCTGCTGAGACTACAGCCCCAGTCAACATATTGATTGGAGCTTTGTGAGACTCTTAAGCATGCCCAAACTCTTATCTACAGAAACTTTAATAAAGTGTGCATTGTGTTAAGCGCAATTTTGTGGTAATATTGTTACACATCAATAGATAACTAACACACTCGCCATATGGATATCTCATTTACCAGCGTCATGTAATGAAAAGACCATTCTTTGCAATGTCACTTTTAACATAAATCAGACAGCATTTTTTATAATAATGAGAAGTAGAAACCACCTGAATTTCTAATAGAGTTTTGATGAATAGATCATGGTACATTTTATCCACTTGACAGGATAATAGATGGCCAATAAAAATCATGTGGTGGGGCTGGCTCCGTGGCCGAGTGGTTAAGTTTGCACGCTCCGCTGCAGGTGGCCCAGTGTTTCGTTGGTTCAAATCCTGGGCGCGGACATGGCACTGCTCATCAAACCACACTGAGGTAGCGTCCCACATGCCACAACTAGAAGGACCCACAACTAAGAAGATACAACTATGTACCAGGGGGCTTTGGGGAGAAAAAGGAAAAAAAAAAGAATAAAATCTTTAAAAAAAAAATCATGTGGAAAAGTAGTTAATTACATGGTAAAGTTTTCGCAATATGTCACTAAATGAAAAAATGAGTTAGAAAATCATACATTCAATTATATCCTAATAGTGTCAGATGTGAGTTTTGTGTGTATCTGCATTGCAAAAAAACTGTTAAAATGTCTTTGGGAGTCCCTAGGGAGGATTACAGATATTCAGCAACCTTTTTGTGCATTTTTTATTTTTCTACAGAGAAACTGCCTACAAATTTCATACAAAGAGAAAGTATTACTTTTATACACACACAAATTCATACACATATTTTTTCAGTCAAAGAATTGTCCCTGCCTTGAAGGAATTTACAACGTGGTAGAAGGAGACAGGCAATAGACAAATAAGGGCACTATAGAGTTAGAGATTGTGTGTCCACAACCATTCAGAGACCCAACCAGAACCATCTTAACACAAAAGTCTTGTGGACTGTGATTGTTTTCTCACTGGGGTTAATACCATCCTTGCATCAGTTGCAATCGCCAGAATGTGGGGTTCTAGGCCAGCATCAAGAGCCCACCCTGGGGCCAGCCCCATGGCTGAGTGGTTAAGTTTGCGCAGTCTGCTTCTCCAGCCCGGGGTTTCGCCGGTTTGGATCCTGGGTGCAGACATGGCACTGCTCATCAGGACATGCTGAGGCGGTGTCCCACACTGCACAGCCAGGAGGACCTACAGCTAGAATATACAACTATGTATTGGGGGGGGAGGGCCTTGGGGAGGAGGAGGAGGAGAAGAAGAAGAAGAAGAAGAAGAAGGAGAAGAAGAGGAGCAGGAAGAGGAAGAAGGAGGAGGAGGAGGAGGAGAAGGAAAAGATTGGCAACAGATGTTAGCTCAGGTACCAATCTTTAAAACAGAAAGAAAAAGCCCACCCTATGGAGAGTTGAGGGGAATGTTTCCAAACAAAGGTGGTGTCACAATCAGAAGAAGAAGGCGGATGAGAAAGGGGACAGTGAAAGACAAAACAAGAAGCAGTCAACACTGCATGGAGGAGCAGGGCAAAGGCATGAAGGAAGTGATCATCGAAGGTGAGGCATTTCCGGACAGCTGGGGTCAGGAGGGCATCTGGAGAGGAGAGAGGGAGAGGTACAAACAACAGTGGTAAAGGGAGCCAGAGACACAGATGGAGACCAGGTCATCCGGAAGTGGCTTTTGTATCAGGCTAAGGTGTTGAACCTTCCTCCTAAGGATGATGGCAGCTCCAGAAGGATTGAAGGCAAGGACAGATGCGTTTGATCACCTTTGTTTCCCCCAAAATATACAATGCCTGGTGAATACTATTACAAGCAAGAATGGTGATAATATTTTCTGTCTCCTGCATTAGACTCCATGAACTCTCAAGTGACTGTGAGGAGGACAGTTTGAGAAATCTTGTACAATAGCCTCCACAAAATCAGTGTGTCTTCCTGTTTTTGACCATGATCCTCAATAAGAAATGCCTTTTACATCACAATTCAAACTGAATTTCACTGAATTGTGTTAAAAACAAACAAACAAACTTCCCTAGACCACTAACTCCATGACGGTAGTGACCGGACTGTACAACTCTTGATTATCACTATAGCTTCTATGTCTGGCATAACGCTTGTCCCATGGTGGGCCCATAATATTACTATTATTACAAGTAAGTATTTACTGAATGAATCGATAAATTATTCAAATGCCTTGCAAACTACAAAGAGTTGTACAGATGCAAACAATTGCTGTTAGCAACCAACTTCAACTTATGAAGACTGTGTGTTAGATAAATCACCAGAGCTGGCAGTGGGAGTGGATGCTGAAGGCAGAGTAGAGTTGGGTGGGTGGGTGCCCAGTACACTACATTGGAATGATTCATACTACTTCCTGGGCCAGAGTCCTTCCCCACAGCTGCAATTCCTCTTTTACAGACCATGAATAATTTCAGTGGTATCCAGGAATCATGATTCAGAAACTGGAAGTGAGAGGGTTTTCTTTGATGGCTGGAAGATTCCATCGCAAATGCGCAAGGTAGTTTTTCTCTCTGAATAGAGACCTGGGTTTAAAAAAGTCACTGCTGTAGATATCTTGAAAGTGCATCTGGCTCAGGGATGGTCACCAGGGACCACTTAAGCCCATCATTTCCTCCCTGCCTCTTGAAGCTTATTGATCAGTATCAGTTGCAAAGCCCTTCCCACATGTTCTCTGTAACCAACGTTCTCTAAGTAAACAGCCAAGCCAAGGAAAAAACTTTAAAAGGTGCAGTTTGCCCAAAGATTAGCAATGCTAACTGGCGCTGAGCAATGACTTCCTCCCAGTGTCAATAATCCTGCAAAGTTTAAGGACTCAGATCTCATTTGAAGAAGGGCTTGTCAGAAGAAATAATGATTTCCTGTCTTTTTCAAAGAGCCAGAAACCTTCATGATGGATGAAGTCGTCATTAAGGATCTTTAGTTCAGGATTGCTCTAACTGTTTAACAGTTATAGATGACTGGCGGGGGGCGGGGGGGAGGTGGTGGAATTTCCAATACCAATCACACTGAGACTTTTTCATTCAACAAGCAAGCTGAGAATTAAGACCATGTTCTAAAGAGTCCTTAGGGTTCAAGATTAAGGGACTTTGGGAACACACAGACCTGGGCTGGATTCCAGTCTCTTCCCTGTGCCTTTTAAGTAATCACTTTGGTCATGTGAGCCTCAAATTCCTAAGCTATAAAATTTCAAAATAAAATTTCTGAAGATTAGAAAAAAAATATGGAAAAGAATTTAGCACTGTACCTGGCACATCGTAAGTGTTGAATAAATAGTTGCAGTGGTGGTGATGATAATGACGATGATGATGGTGATAATCCTTATTATTATTTTGCTTTAAAGAAACATAAGCTCAGGTTCATATTCCAAATCCAGTTGATGAGTTGGATTCCCAAATAATCACAATGCTAAGCCGTATTTGAGAATGACTAGTACATTCCTATCCTCTAGCCTTTGTCTAAGCTGTTCCATCTACTGGAAAAGACCTCTCACACCATGCTCACCTTCTCAAATACAGCCAGACTTAATTTCAAGTGCTGTTATTCTACTGGGCTCCCCTTGGTTGCTTAAGTCAAGCAAGTTGTCCTGCAAACCCTCTGCCCCCCACCCCCACCCTTTGTTTGTGTAAGTCCCCCTGTAGCCTTTCAATAAACACTGCTGTCTACTTGAGCTAATTTGAGTGAGTTTGTGCTTCTTGCAAACCAAAACAGGTTTGATTCAGGTACCACCAATGCATGTGTTTTTAAACATAGTAAGTGTGATGCTGTTGGAAACACAAAACAGGATGGAAGCAAGCCAGGAAGAGGGTGAGATGTGAGTCACAGACTGATTACCCAGAGACCTCTGTGGAGAGAAAGAGAAATGAGAGAAAAGACTGGAAACATGACCAATTTCAAGAACTTAGATAAGTTCTTCTTTCATTAAAAGAAACCGCACTACTGTTGAGCATCCGGTGTGTGTGGCCAGGCACTATGGAGGCTTTGAGAGAGGATACAAAGAAGAACAAACACAACCTCCGCCCTTTGGGAAATTACGGTTCCACCTAATCGACTATTGAGTACAGATTAAGTGCAAGGACGATTATCTTGCAGTTCTTTCTCTCAGGGGTCCTAAAGCCTAAGATGAATGAGTCACACAAGATCAGATCAAATAACATATTCAAAAGTGCTTGGTAAATGGAAAATAGCTTTGTAAATATAATTGACATTAGTATTCAGACCAGAAATAATAACAGTCTACAATTATGGAGAAACTACTGTACCAATCAAAGTAGCAAATCTTTTATATGTATTTATTCTTTGAAAGAAAGTAGGTACTATTATCCCATTTTACAGATAAAGAAATGGAGCCTCAGAGCAACCAAGTATTTGTGCAAAGTCATGAAGCTAGTAGCAGAACCAGGAGTAAACCCGCATTTATGTTTAGCAGATTTTTGACAGAAGTGTGAAGTTAATTCAATGGGTAAAAGATGATCTTTTCAGTCAATAGTAATGAAATAACTGGATATCTAAATAAAAAAGCAATCTTGACCTCTACTTCACATCATACACAAAAAGTACCTTGAAATAAATCAAAGAGTTAAAAGTAAAAGCTAAAACTACAAACTTCTAGAAGAAATCATAGGAGAAAATATTCATGACCTCGAGATAGCCAAAGATTTCATGGACAGAACACAAAAGCATATACCATAAGAGAAAAAAACTGATAAATTAGACTTTGTAAAAAAAAAAACAAAAACCAAACTTCGGAACTTCAAAAGACGCTTTTAAGAAACTGAAACAACAAACCACAATCTGTAATATTTGTAATGCAAATACTAGATAAAGGGCTTTTAACTAGAATGTATAAAGAACTCTGAAAATTCAAGAAAAAGAAAGTAACTCAATAAAAAATCAATGGACTGAAGCTTTGAACGGACCCTTCAAAAAAGATGCCAACAAGCATATGAAAAGATGTCCAACATGATTAGTTATCAGAGAAATACAAATTAAAACCACTGTGAGAGACCATTTTGCTCTGAGAATGACTAAACTCAAACTACTGACGATACCAAATATCAGTGAGGAGGTGAAGCAACTGGAACTTTCAGATATTCCACTTTAGGAAATGGTTTGGCAGTTTCTTATTAACTTAAACATACACTTATTCTACGTCCTTTCACTTGTAGGTATTTGCCCAAGAGAAATGCAGGCAGATGTCCACAAAAAGATTTTTACATGAATGCGCACAGCCACTTTATTCATAATAATCAAAAACCACTAAACTCAAATGTCTAGACAGATTGTGGGACATGCATACAGTAGCACATTACTCTGCAGTAAAAAAGAGCTATTAATATGTGCAGCAACACTGATGAATCTCAAAAACTTTAGAATGAGTGAAGGAAGTCAGGAACAAAATACTATATACTCTATGATTCAATCTATATGAAATTCTGGAAAAGGCAAAACTAAGTTGTAGTGACAGTAGGTAGATCAGCAGTGGCTCAGGGTGGGGTGGGGGAAGATGATTGGCTGGAATGGGGAGGTAAGAATTTTTACAGTGATGGAAGTGTTCTAAATCTTGATTGTGGCGGTGGTTGTATGATGGTTGTATGGGTGTACACATATGTCAAAATTTATCGAGCTGCGTGTACTCTTAAAATGGGTGCATATTAGTACATGTAACTCACACCTCCAAAAGTGATTTAAAGTAGAAAAAGAACCTTGAAGCATGGTGAATTTTTCCACAGGTGCTGTGGCAGAGAGGGCCTCCTTGGGTAGACATACTGTGGAAGACGTGGAAGTAGGCAAGGGCTGGAAACCTTCAGGGAACAATTTAGTTTATAAAGTCACTCTCCACTTTGCAAAGACCATTCACGCACTTAGAGTTTGCAATCCGTCCTCAGGTCCCCTGTCAATATGAAGTGCTGGCCTGGCAGGAAGAGAGCTGTCCAAAGGACAACAATGTGGAGAAAGAGGCCTTTTTTTCCCACTCGCTCCCTGGAACCCAGGACAGATAATTTGATTTAGTTCTGAGTTCTCCATAAAAACCTTCATGGCCTCTCTCCTCCTGCCTCACGTCCCTACCTCCCTTCCTTAGGAGTCTGTCTCTTTGGCTCTCACTCAGATGCCAGGGGCCCCTCCCCAGGTTGCTGGGCTGCACAGAGACTGTAACAGCCATCCAAGTGCTGCGCCTTCTTCTTCAGCGAGGCCATAGGAAACACTGGATGGAATGAATCTTGCCAGTCACAAGTGGTCAGACATTGTCATAACTACTGTTCTTTTAAAAAGCTGGAAAGTTAGGTTGAGGAGTTTGGGGCTATTATTAGCACCAAACACTATAAAAAGGAAATGCCACTGACAATCTTAGATGTCTGTATTTTTATATGGGATAAATCAAGCTCGTTTCTTAGAATTCCCAGTCATAAGAAATCCTTTATAAAAATACTACCTCACATCATACCCTCAAGCCCAGCTTAACATTGCTGAAATCCTTTGGGATTATTCAAGTCAGGACTGACTGGGACAACTAAGATTGTATATTTAGCCCATTCTTATGGCTGCCCCCTTCTGAATTGCTCAAGTCTGTCCTACCAGAGGAAAATAATCAGTTATTCAAACTACATGCAAATATTTATTTGTAGTCACTATGTGGAGGCAGCTTGGCAAAGGGGTTGGTATGCAGGCTCTTAGACTTAGTCAAGGCTGGTCCCTGTGTGGCATCAGGCAAGTTGCTCAACCCTTCTGAGCTTCCCCTACAAAATGGGTTGTTGTGAAACCTTTGAGCTAATGCCTGATGTCTGGCACTTAGTAAATTTTCAGTAAATGTTAATTCATTATTACTACGTGTTTAGTCACGTCTCATCATGGGGACTGCAAAAGTGTGGTTTTGTCTTGGGGAATTCTACACTTTATCTTCATACACAAAGCATGCAGACAGGAAAATAAAACAACAGAAATAATGAGATCTTGTGTTGGTGGAGGTGCTAAAAACCCTGCACTTTAGTCTTTCAGACGCCGCTGGCCCAGAGCTTCGAGCTGTATTGGTGAGCAATTTGTCAGTGTGTGTCAAAAGTCTTTAAAATATGTTTGCTCTTAAGGAAATAATTAAGCTTGTGAACAAAGATTTAGCCTAGATATTACTTAGAGTAGCAAAAATTTGATAACAGTCTAAATATCTAGCAACAGAAGTTCACTGCACATTTAGACATTACAATTGATGAAGATTTACACAGAGCAGGTCACAAAACAATATGCACAATACGGGTCCATTTCAAGGGCATCACCTGATGTAGTGTTTTGATGAAGAATTTCTTGTGACCGAGAAGGTTGAATTATTCCCATATAAAAATACAGATATACAGGTATCTGTATACATATATAGAGAAAAGATCTATAGACTTTGGCTTAACACAATGGTTTCACATGTGTGTGGCACTTTTGAGTTGCTTTTTTTTTTTTTAAAGATTTTATTTTTTCCTTTTTCTCCCCAAAGCCCCCCAGTACATAGTTTTATATTCTTCGTTATGGGTCCTTCTAGTTGTGGCATGTGGGATGCCGCCTCAGCATGGTTTGATGAGCAGTGCCATGTCCGCGCCCAGGATTCAAACCAACGAAACACTGTGCCGCCTGCAGCGGAGCGCGCGAACTTAACCACTAGGCCACGGGGCCAGCCCCTTGAGTTGCTTTTTTGTTTCGCTTATTTGTATTTATATGGAGGCCCATTGCTTTCATAAAAGAAAAAAATCCCCCGAAATTAGAAAAATAAGCAGATCCACCAATTTAGAAAACAGAAAGAGAGAACAAATACAGCACAATAGTTAAGTAAGAAGTGACCGATTTTTTATTTGACATTTCTGAGAATTTTGTGCCTTCCCACAAATACACTGATTCACTGGGGCAGGCTTTTCTCCTCTCTACTCTCAGTTTTCCTTCTGTAAAATGCATGAGTTGGGCTAGGTCAGGGGTGGCAAATGACATTTACCTTGAGTGTCAACTTCATATTGTTGCTAGGAACTGCCAGGACCACCTCTGTGATGAGAAGGCATGTCTGAAAGAAGGCAAGAGCTCTGCAACTAACAATATCTGCCATGGACAAAAGAATGAGGAATAACAGAGGAGAACCACGCAGTTCATACATGGAGACTAGAAAACTTTAAGATCTCTTAGAATTCTATGAGTCTGGGGTTCTGAAAGCAAAAATATTAATCTGAATATGTAAAGTCATAGGGGTTGGGGCTACCTCACTCCATGTATTCATTTTCTTTAGGTTGTACCAGATCACTAATTTTCCATCTTATTTCATAGAATTCAACTTGGGATTTACTGAAGGAGAAAATAGTCATGGCAGTTGTGTCTCCATTGTATTTCACCCATCACCTTCCATCCCAAGAACAAGGAATAAATCTGCAGTTGTTATTTCAACTTCTTCAATCTGAAACAATTTGAAAATGACAGCTGTTAGAGGCATAAACCTGATCCCAGCTTTGTCCTTGGTCCATGTCTCACGTTTCGTGGAATTCTCTAAAAGCCACACTTCTGGGGGTTGAGTTAGAGAAAGCCACTTCTCCTAATCATCACGCTCCCAGGAAGCAGAAATGCTGCGTGCTCATTCCCAAGGGGACTTCCCAGGGTGAAGTACAGCCTGTTCATGTCTTGAGTCAATGGAACCAAGCCCCTAAGAGGGGTGCTGACATTCCTAAAGTCATACAGTAAGTTCAACTACTATCCAGCTTCAACCACTGCCAAGCAGACATGGATACTTTGGCAAATACCAGCATCTGGCTCCAAGCAGCTTGGCTATTTGGAGGAAGGGGCAGTCTGGGAGGCTTTACTGCATCTCAAGTTAACTAAGCTAATCTCCCCAAGCTTCCACAGAGGACAGCAGGCTGTATTCAGGGATCTCAGCAACAGCTGTGCCTTCCAAACCAAGACTGTTCGGAAAGATGAGCCAATTGTGGGCTGTGTGTTTCAGCAGGATTTGGTGGGCCTTTCCTAGTCAAATGGCCCTTTGTGTGCTTCTAAAAGGCAGGGCATTAACCTCACACGAGGCTAAAGCATGATGGATGACTTGGAGTTCTCAATTTACATTTGGCTGGTGGTCAGAACTGAACTGTCAAAATGCCTGGATATCTGATGGACAGTGCCCAGCTTGTTCAGACTTGTTTCTGATGGAGTGGGTTGATCTTGGGGTTTTTGCTCCATCCAGGTTTGAAAAGAGAAACAAGGCTGGACTGTTACAAAGCCTGACTCCAGAGTTCCTCTTGGGGCAGCAGAATTCAGTGTCCTGAATTGGTAGCCTCTATTATTATCTTCATTTATCTTCAGCATATTTTCCTACTTCTGGGTCTACTCCCACATCTACCCATCTGTTGCAAGGTGTGGTCCTGCCCAAGACTGGGGCATCCGGAGCACAGGGCCTGTGCTCAAGTCACTGCTAGCCAGCTTCATAAAGTCATCTTCTTGGTCCTGTTGCCTTCTCAGTAAGATACTTTCTAAGTGTGAAGTGCTTCTGGATTCTATCTGTGCTCTGGACTGTCTTCTCAGGCTAAGGGGAATCAGAAGTTGACCTGCTGTCATCCTGACTGTCACTGGCTTGTGCCATTATATGAGAGAGTTCAACACTCCCAAGCTGGAGCTAAGGGGTGTCTCACCCCATCCCTTCTCCCTCAAACCGGAGTGGAGAAGGGGCTGCTTCACCTTCTGGTGAAGAACTGAGCTTTGAGAGATTACAGAATGCTGCAGGAGTCTTGGTTCCCAACAAATGCTGTGGAGGAGACTCAGGGTGGCCTGCTGCACTCACCCCTTGACTAAGCCCAATGGGAAAACAAGTTATCACATGGGAGGAGCTAAGCTAAGTACCTGTGGTGTCACAAGAGGTTATGAGCCAAGAATCTAGGCATTATAAACCTAACAAAGGATCCAAGGGAACGAGCCCATATGGGTTCCCCTGGCCTGGCAGACCCTTCACTCCATCTGGGTGTTAAACCTGAGATGTTGTAGGCAGCCTCCCAAAGAAGGGAGGCCTGGGGTGGGGTGGAGTGTGGCTGCATCTGCCATCATGGATCCCCAATTCTATGTGCAGCCTTTGCACTGCTTGTGGACTTAGACAATAGTAAATCAAAGTGAGAGCAACCCCACTAGAGTGAGATATCCTCTCACTTATCCTCAGACCCAACCAGCCTTTGTGCTCTGGCCTAACTCAGAGTAACCAAGAGAACCTCTTAGAAAGTTTAACTCATTGGAATCTTTTAAAAGATTCATGTCTTTTGAGCTCTGGCAGTGAATTTACTTGCAGAAATCTATCCTAAAGAAAAAAACTTGTCTTGGCTGTAAGGATGTCAGTGTTGGTAGTCACAATACATGTCAGAAACAATTCAAATCCCAATAGTAAGAGATTGGTTAAAGAAATTATAGTGTATCTATATAAGTAAACCATTAAAAGTTGAATTCTAGATTAATACTTCCTCGTGGAAGTACAACCCACCACCTAGGAAGTGTTCTGATCAAACCTGTAGATTTAACTAGCAATTTATAGGAAATTTAGAGGCCAGAGGAACACGTTAAATGACACCAAGGGAGTGTGATCAGGAAAATCACAATCAGAATATAAGTATTCCACAAAACAGACCTAGGTTCACCTTTAGCAACAAAAAAATACAAGAAAAAAAAAAGACCTAGTAGGAACACATAGAGAAAAAGAGACTTAGGATACATCTGAACCAAATGCAATGAGCAGAACTTGCTTGAATCCTGATTCAAACATACAATTGTAAACAAAAAGGTCATCTATGAGACAATCGGGAAAGTTGAACGCTGGATATTTGATGATATTAATGAATGGTTGCAATTTTTGGTTATTTTTTAAAAGAGTCCTAATCTTTCAGAGATATATACTGAAATATTTATGGATAAAATGATATAATATTTGCAATTTTATTTAAAAAATCCATTGAGTGGTGGAGTAGGGCATATAGAATTGGTAATTCTTGAATGTAGGTGATAGGTACAGAAAGTTTATTAGAGTATTCCTGCTACTTTTATATGGTTGGAAGTTTTTCATAATAAAAATTTTTTTAAATTATGTTGTAGAGGAAAATCTAGTGTCATGGAAAAGTGTTTATGACATATTACATAAAAAGAAAGAGAGGGAGTCTACAAGGGAGTCATAGCTTAAGTCCCCCTGTGACCCCATTTTTGTAACTGTCTGGGTAGATATGTGAAAAAGCCTGTAAAATATGAATCAAAATGACTGATGAACTATGATTAATTCTGAATGACTGAATTACAGTGACATACTTTTTTATGGTGTTCACTTCTATGAATTTTTTACAATAATCATTGTTACTCTTATAAGCAGAAAACAACAAAAAGTCTATTTACAATCAGAAAAAATATATGCATAACTATATTTGCATAGAAAAAGTTACAGAAGGATAGTGCTTCTGGGTGACGGGATTTGGGGCATTTCTTTGTTTTCCTATTGCAAAGAGTACAATTTGTCGCAAAAAGAAATTTAGAAGAGAGAAAACAGCTTTAAATCATTTTAAGAAAGTGTTTAAATACTTCATAACTACAGATTTGTACATTCCATCTCTGTGCAAAATCAAGCTCTGCTCTGGCAGACCTGAGTTCTACTTTTCCAACAAGGAGAAGCTGCTGATGTGGGACAAGTCAATTGCTCCTTTCTAGGTCTCAGTTTCTTCACCTTTCACCTAAGTTTTTTGTGAAGTTCAAAGGAGAAAGCAAAGTGTTCTGAAAGACTTTATCAAATGTGAGGAGTGGTAGTAGCTAGTCTTCTGCTGACCATTGTACCATCACATCTTAAGGAGAGAAAGAGAAGCTAAACCCTGGGGCAGGTGGACACTTGAGTGCAAACTTATTTCCCTCCCAACCATTTTCTCAAGGTTGGCCTTGTCCTAGCAACTTGGAGGATTTAAAATGGGTGTCCCAGAGACATTATAAAGTAGAGTGGGGAGGGGATGATGTGTGCTGTTGCTAAAAACATAAGAGGGAAACACGAGGACATAACTACTGCTCATAACATGCACCCAACACTGTGTATAATGGTTAATCCTCCTCAACAATTCAATAGGTTATGTACGATTATTATTATTATTGTTCAGAAAAGAGAACTGAGGCTCAGAGAGATGAAGTTACTTGTCCAATGTCACACAACTCCAAAGTGATGGAGCCAGGACTATTTCCCAGTTATTCTTGACCCTAAAATTGATAGAAATTTCTAAACATTATTCTATACAGCATCACTAGAGGTGAAAAATGTGCAGTGTAAAGAGTATTCACTGGGTTTCAAGATGTTGGCTGGCTCCTTGCACCACATGAAGGGGTCTTTTCATATGTCCCTGTGTTTGTCCAGAGTAATTTGTAAGAAATAAAAACACACTACCACAGCAAAAAATGCTTCCACTAGCTAACTGGCTCAAGGACCAGTGTAGATGTGAAGTTGAGCTCTGTGGTGAATGGAATCAGAGACTCAACGTCTGGATTCTCTGTCTGTCTTCCTGTCTCTGCTTCTGTGTTGGCATCATTTGCTCCTACGAAAGATGAGCTTTGCCCAAAAGAGAGGGAACATGGCCATAGGCAGCTCCAATGTCACATTCTTAGAGAATCATTTTCTATAAGGAAAGCAAAGTTGCACCACCATGTGTACTTAGAAAAATCCTTGTGAAGGTTCTGATCAGCCTGAAGAATAGTGCACCCAACCCTGGAAACTTCACTGTGTACAGAGCTAATGTGTACAGAACCCCAGAACTAATGGCTGCAAAGGATCCCCAAAAGGAACAGGTGGGGAGTGGTGGTCACAATAGAGGGAAAATGTAGGGGGCCCCCCATTATGCTCTGGAAGTAGTGACAAAATTAGGAATAAGTTGATGGTCCCTTTAACCTTGCAGATTCCTTTTATGTTTTCTTCCATCCTAAGCTAGCTCAGCCTTCTATATCTGATGCAAGAAAATCTATCAATCTTAGAGTTCCAGTTGAGGTGGATTTTACCCCAGAATTGTTTGTCAGCAAGGGCAATGTGGTGAAGCAGAAAAAGTGCTGAGTTTGGAGGCAGAGAGACTTGAGTTCAACTGTCAACTCTTCTGCTCACTTTCTGGTGGCCTTGGATGAGTAACTTCTTTAGGTCTCCAGTTTTTTCATTGGTTAAGTAGAGATGATAACCCCTATTTACAAGCTTTTTATGAGGATTGAGTGGAATAATCACTTAAAATATCAGATACAGGGGCACACAGTAGGAGCTCAACAAAGTGTAGCTTCTATCTATTAATAAATCCAACAAATATTTATTGAGCATGTAATACACTGCAGGCACAGTGCTAGGTGTTAGGGTCCATACACCAAGCAAGAAAGACAATGTTCCTATTCTCTTGGAGCTTCTAGCAGTGGGGATTGTTGGGGAGAAAATAAACAAGGAAACAAACAAGATGACCGTGATAAGCACTTTGGAAAAGTGAAATTATTTCTATGCTTATATTTATTATTAGTATAAAAACTCTCCTGTTCAATCTCTCTCCACCCCTTCATCTGTGTGTTGGGAGCCACTCTCAAAGAGAGTTCAGTAATTACATTATGCTTGAGCTTGGAAACGCATTGAGCTGTTGGCTGTTATGGTGATAGAAGAAGAAAGAGAGAGGAAAGGAAAATGGGATGTTGGTGGGAGGAAAATTCTGACACTGTCCTTTGGGACATCCACATGCCATTTTGTGAATCATTGCCTGATGGGCTTCAGACTCAACTGCGGAGCCTTTAAAAGATCTAGACTCCCAGTTCCCATCCTTGAATATTCAAATTCTGGAGGCCCAGGCTGTTTTTTTTTTTAAGTTCCCTAGTAATTCTTATGGGCAATCAGACATGGGAAGCACTGCTTGTCAGCCAGCCTGTAAATTCCATTACTCACTGAGGCTGAGAATACAGGGCTGAGTCTCTTATTCGGCCGGCACTATATGTTTATTTTTCCAGTTTCTAGGATATTTGCCCCAGTTGGCCCTCAAAAAGTTTAGAATCTAGTGGGAGACATAAATGAAGGTACTGTGGGAATATAAAGCAGGAAAACTAACTTAGTCTTTGAAGGTTAGAGAAAACTTTCTGTAAGGGAAGAATTCTGGATGAGTTAGAATTCAGTTCAGCTGCATGTGACAGAAAACACAAAATTATAGTGAATTAAACTAGATAGAAATTTGTCTGTCATATGAGATTCTTGAGGAAAGTAATCTCATGCTGGTATGGTGCTTTAGACTCCTCTCTTGTTTTTTTTGCCATCCTCAGCATGAGGCCTATGTGGTCCAAGATGGTTGCTCAGATTCCAGTCATCATTTCTATATTCCTGCCAGTAGCAAGGACAAGGGGCATAACTTCTCCTTTTAAGGGTACATACTTTCTGGAAGCTGCACATGAAGCTTCCTTTGACATTCTACAATCTAGAACTTAAGTATTTGGCCACACCTTGCTTCAAGAGATGAAGTGTAGCTGAAAATCTACAGTCCTATTACCAGAAAAGAAAAGGAAAACAGCCATTGGAAGACTACTGGCAGATCTCTAAGCTGAGATATGAAGAATAACTAGCAATCAGGCAGGGGAAGTTACAAAGCAAAGACTGTCGAGAATGGGGACTGGTGTGTCCCCTTCAGCAGGAAGGGACACAATGCAGCACTTTTCTTTCTAAATGCTCTGCTCATCGTCCTTCATATTGTGTCCCAAAGTCCACCTAGAAGGAGTCTGCCTGCCCTAGCTATTCAGCGATCAGATCTAAAATGACCTCTAAAATGACATCAAAACCCATCATGTTGCTGAAATTACGGCTGCTCAGAGATACTCCCTTCCTTCTAGTCTGTAAGAGAGCTCACTCTGAAATCTTGTCATTGAAATTTACTAAGACAAATTACTGACAGCAATCTGGAAGAAACTAGAATCCTAACACTTTCATATGATTAATTATGGCACATTTGTCTGAAGCAATATTATGCAAACATGAAAGATGGTCAGTTGTGAAGCTGTAGACTATGAAAAACAGCTCATTTAAAAATACTGAAGATATGCACAATTGTGTATATACAAAATTGTGCAAGTGTTGTGTTTATAATCATGCGGAAAAAAATGTATATGGACAAATACTAGAAAGACCACAAAATAAAAACAATTATTGGATGGATTAAAGGTTTTTCTTCTCTGAAAACCAGTGTATTATACTGTTTTCATAACATAAAATTTCTAATAAGTCTCACAAACTTTACTTACTGTGAAAAGGTAGGTGTGCCTAACAATCACCTGAGAAGCTTATTAAAAATGGAGATTTTCAGACTCTAGCCAAAGAGGGTGTGATTCTATGATTCTATAGGCCTGGGGAATGGTGGCGTTTGTAGCAAGCACCCCAGGTCATTTTGTTGGAAGTAGTGCAGTGACCACATTTGAAAAACACCACTGTCACTAGTGTTTCGGAGACACCTAAAAAAGCATAGAACGTGGAAATTATTTGTGTCAAAGCAGCCTAGCTTTGTGTTGGGCTAAAGACTATGGCCAATATTCCTCTACCATTGTTAGGGAAAACAGTACGAAAGTTTAAAACAAAGACTCTATATTAACAAGAATGCTTTCTCTCCTTGGCTTGTAAAGTGAAATATCACTAAAAGGTACAGATTTGATCATTTTTCTTTTAGTCTTCCAAGTAAACTTGAAACACTCCAGGTATTGACAGTTAATGTACGTCCAGTTCTCTTACAGTCCCTGCATGTCTGTAACTTAACCCAAGCCCTTCTGATAGGACTGACACAAGTTCAGCGATAATCTGCCTTTGTGAGTGAAGAATGACGATTTCAAACTCTATATCTGGATGACAAAGTCTGCATAAGCCAGCCCTCTGGATGATTCTATACTAGTTTTATTTGCTAGGGTGACCAGCTTGTCTTGGTTTGCCCAGGAATTTTCTGATTTTAGCACTGAGAGTCCCATGTCCTGAGACTCCTTGCCCCTCAGTACTGGGCAAATCAGGACAGTTGGTCACACTACACCTTTCCTTTGCCTATGACCCACGTAATTATGTATAGCTTAAAAGAGACAACATTCTCCAGGAAGGGTTCTCAGCCTCCATAGACAGTGTCCCAGAGAACACAGGCAAAAACTTAGCTTTCTGAAGATCTTCCTTTGAAAAGATCACATGTAAGATGCTGTTCATTATTTTTAGAAATAAAACATTTCCCTGAAGTGGTTTCAGAGCCAGAGATATAAAGATGTAGCAAACAGCCCTCTCCCAATTTCCCTTTTTTCCTATAATCATCCATTACCTAGTGAAAAGTTTACTAAGATTTGCGTGTGTTTTAACATCCAAAAGGACACATGTAAGGTTGGTTCAGGTAGTTAGAATGCAGAACATAGAGATAAAGGGTAAATATGTCTAGAGGATATGGAATTTTTCATCAAGCAGAATTAGATAGAAAGTAACTCCTTCTACACCTGTTTTTAGAGAAGCGGTTTTATTGTGAAGCCTTTGAGATTTCTCTAAAATCCTAAAATGTTAAGATGATTCAGAAGACTAAAAAAGGATATGCCTCAGCAGAGTCTGTTCCAAAACATAGGACAGAAATTTCTCAGAATTACCCTGCCCACAGCAAAATTATATGGCTTTAAAATATTGCAAGTAGTTCATAGGATCCCCAGAATTTAATTTCAAAATCAGTTTCAAACTACAACTTTCCAAAGTAGCTTACAATTTTGGTTTAGGAATAATCTTACTGACAGCTGGCTTACAGTTAGAAAAGTATACTTCTATGGGAATTTAGCACATTTGCCCACTTGAACTCTTGGGTGGAATATCAACTTTCATTAAAAGGCCAGTTTTGTAAAGAATGGCAATTCACAAGGGCTATAAGTTCCAGTTCTTCAATCTTTTAAGACCATCAGGTATTTAACACAGAAAACAGTTTATTTAGCCACTGCCCTCTTTCAGTAAAGGCTTTAAGGTGATCAATGTAGAAAACAGTATGTGAAGTCAACAATTGAAAACCAAAGCCACCAGCTATGATTGTATTAGCATTTTCCAAAGTGGGTTCTGTGAGATGTTAGTGGACATCATGTTAAAACAAAATGGAGGGGGCCAGTCTCAAACTAAATATGTTTGGGGAGCACTGCAATAAGCAGAGTTCCACACCTTTCTTCACTGCAAGACTTTTGAGAACCTTTACAATGATAATGGGCACTAACAGTGTCCAAGTTCGGGGCATAGCATGTGTTTCCCAAACTTATTTGACCAAATATTGTCAGAATATCTAGAAGGCTTGGGTTCCAACTAACATACTTAGAGAAATACTGCTCTTGCCTTTCTAAATTTGATAACTTAGCTACTTGAAAGTTGGAACCAAATCTATTTTTAGTTTATTTGCAATGAAAACAGTTTTTATTTACAAATAGCCAAAGCAGCTTTGTCCAAAACACAGAACAGTTTGACATTCTAAAGACATTAACATTTCAACATACTTTTAAAGGGGGCTATTGTTATTACAAATATCATTACTTCCAATTTATAATAAGAACAAACAGGGCAGTGAGACTATTAGAAAGTGATTATGGCTTCAAGCTTAGAGAATTTCACTTTGATGACTTGGAGAGGCAGATGAATCAGTGCCAATGGGGCAGGGTTTTGTTTAGTCTGTGGATCTCTAGTCAAAGCCAACAGTGGTTTGAAGAGCTATAAATGAGCACGCTTGTCTGCAATTGGGTCCTTTTCTACATAAGAGCTACCCATATATCCCAGCCCAAATTATACTGTATCTGTAAAGCAATTTAAACTTCTGACTTCTGATCCCAGCACTGAGGAAGAAGATTAAAGGAGCTGCCCACTCTCAAAAGCCATTGAAAAGATGATTTGGGAAGGAATTGGTGGTGCAAGGCTAGACTGAAGATAGTTAGGAAACACTGACCTTTGGTCTATATCGTTCCACTTTCTTACACAGGGATCCCCCAACCAAATTGTCTAAAAGAATAAGGTCTGTGATCAAAACCCAGTTTAGCCACTAAAGTGTTATTAAATTGAGACAGAGTAAAATAGGTCAAATTGTCGCATACTTTTTTCCTTCGTGGTGTAAACATTAAATGTGAAGACAATCAATGTTGCTTTAATTCCAATGTGAAGTTAGGTGTTTGCTCTTCACCAAGAAATTCAAGTGTTGCTCTATAACTACATTGAAATGACATTGCACAGAGTAATATGGAATATGAAATATGAAAATAAAATTTTTATTGGGAAGAGGAAATGTTATGTACATTTAAGTATAGGATTGATGAAATTACATTAACAACTTTTACTTAAGGAATAAATGTAGATTTAGTAAAGGAAGAAGTTGGAAGCTTAGAACAGGTTTTCATACACAATTTCCAAGCAGTTTTAAGTAACAAAATCTCAATTTGCATAAATTATACAGATCATGAAAGGAAAAGTGTATTGGTTTGTGGCTATTTCCCGTCATCAATTCACTTCATGCCTTGCAGATCTCTTTTACCCTGATCTTAACTCTGCTGGTCCTGATCCTGCTGTAAAAAGTTCTCTCCATCAAGAAGTGGGCACTTACCAAGAGGTCATTTCACAAACAGGATTTTTTTGCTCATTGTGAATTAAGTAAATTCCACCTGCTTTTATACGAACTCCACGGTTTTAAAGACAGCTGCTTGAAGCACATCTGGAAGAGCTCTTCCATTTTGGAAAGTGCCTATGTCACATGTACACATGTGTAAAGAGTGTGGAAATTGCATTGGAATATGTGCACAACATCTTTGTTGACAGTTTTAAGTCTCATGTAAGCTAATATGATCTGTGCAGTTCTGCAGACTATTAGGTAAAAATAAATACCTGCATGTGGCATGAAAACCACTCTCATTTTAACAATATTCGTTTTGCTTATTTCTATGCCCCAAACAGAAAACATCCAACAAGAACAGTTTTCTCTATGTTTATTTAATTAAAGCAAAAGTAGAACAAAGCATACCAAACGGAAAAAGATATCCAAAAAAGATGATGAAAATGTTTAGGAACAGAAATGACTAATTTAGCTGAAGGAATTACCCAGGTGCCATTAAAACACATATGCAACTTATAATTGTTATTAGTGTGAATTAAATTTAGTCACTGAGTCCAAATTCACTAATAAAAGTTATCAAAATATTTTCAAAATGTTACAACTGATAACATCTATAAGTATTACATAAAAAACACACAAAAAATCATGTAATAAAATAAATAAATGTATCTTGAGATAAAATACAAGTGAGGATTCTGTATTTTGCACGTTCCAAGGTAAAGTAATGATAATATATGTTGATGCAAATTTCAGCCATAAAAATAAACTACTTCATATCTTAAATATTCCTATGATGAAACATCAGGACTCCAGTTTCACTAATCAAAAGTTTATGAAGGCATAAATTGCAATTGGTTTGACTCCTCAAATCATGGCTGAAAACTCTCAGCGAAGCATTCTAGGCTTTTTTTTCTCACACCAACTGACCCAGAATATATTTTAAGAAATGTTTATTTTCTGTGCATATTTGTTTTAAAATTATAAATTCCTGAGCACTTTTTCTTCTTCCTCCTCATCACTGTCAGTGACGTGGACTTGCTGGATGCTGGAGGGAGTTGATGTTGGGGCTGTGAAGACGTTTTCCAAGGCTCCAATGTCCAGCTGAGGTACGGGATTTAAGTACTCCTCCCCACCGTGGCTATGACTGTTATAGTAAGAGGTCCCATCCACGCTCTCACAACTTCGAGAATCTTCGCTGTGCGTGCGTTCATCCGGGTAGTCTCTAAAAGGATAGTCTCTATTTAAAGCTGAAAACATAGCCTCGTGTTTTTGGTACCTGTCTTCATAATAACCAAGGCATTCTGGCATTGAACTTGGAAAGTTTCCATAGCCAAAAGGAGGCCGACTATAAGGGCACGTGCTGCAGCAGAAAGACAAAAAGGAATTAGATCATACCTTGTCCACATGTTGCCTTGCACACAGACTAACAGAGCAAGTTTAACTGCATCCTCTTTGGGGCCTGCAAAGTTCCCAAGATAACTTTCTGCAAACACTTCATGTATTCATCTGCTCTTCTCCTACTACGTAATCCTGACATAAAATAAGTGGCAGAGTAAGCTTGTGACTGGAATACTCACCAGCACTATTATTCCATTAGCACAGTCCATTCCAGCACATTACTCCACCCCAGCCTTAGGCTTCTTACCTTTTGATAGCCTTGATAAAGAAAAATTGCTTATCTGGGCCTTTCTCTCACTATGCCTTACACCATGTAAGGTTTTAGAAACGCAGGCATATGTTGTTCTAAGCTAACAATGGACAAAGTAAGCAGTACAGCAATTGTTCTTACTAGTATTTGAAATAAAGCTTATGAGGAGGAAACTGGGTTGAGATCAAGAGCTCCTGGCGGGGGCACTGGAACAGAAAATAACCACCTAACTTTTTAATTGACACTAATAACAAAGTAAATTAAAAACACACTAACTACTAGAAAGATTTAGAACTGATACTAAACTGTAGTTTTTAAAAGATCTTTTCCAAAAAACTTTTGGAGGGCAGGATTGTGAAAAACTGAAAAGATTATTTTGCTGTTTTAAAAACTGATGATTTTTTTAAGGGAAGTCTAAAAATCCTGGCTTTCAAACCCACTTGTCAATTTTTTAAAATATTATCCTCTCTTTGAAAGGCACAGAACAGGAATCATAGGAACAGGTATATAGAAAAAGTCCAACCAAGAGTTCCCTGGGCTCACGGACTCCATCTAGTGACAGATAACATAAAGATAATGACCGCACTCATTAGCAAAACCCATTACAAGTCGGGTATTCTATTTCATGCTCCCACATTTTTTTTAAAAAAGGTCAATTTCACTTCCTCCTCTTTAAAAACATAAGTATGATCGACACGGTAGACCATACTGTCCCAAACTCTTTGAAAATATGGGGTGTATCTTTGTGGTTTAATGCCCCAGCCCCAAATCTCCAAGTGCTAGGGACCTTGCCAATGTTAAATATCAAATATGAGGAAAGGTTTCTAAAATGTTTCAGGTTTCCATTCCTACTGTCACATTCTCTTCCAGGCATTTTTAATTTAATACATATGTCCTGAATACATTGTACCTTCAGCTACGACTTTGCTCCTGTAGGTCCTTCACCTTCAGGGCGCTCCATCCATTAAATTCCACAGATGCTTTAAAGAGGTGCTCAAATCTACCTCCTCCACAAAGCCCTCCCTTCAGCTACAAACAACTCACCCAATAACTGTTTTTTTCAGGACTCAGTGTAGGCAAGACACTCTGCAAGGCTTGGTGGAGAATTAAAAAAAAAAAAAAAAGATCTAAAATCTAGGTATATCTTAGGCATGTGCTAAAGCCTACAAAGCAAACACCACACAGCTACTATATTGGTGTGGTAAAGGCAAGTTAGTGTCATATCCAGAGAACAAAAAGCTCAGTTAAGACAATGGTCACCCTAGAAGGTTACGTGGATGAAAATGAATAACTACAAAAGCATTATGGTGTAGTGAGAAAAGCATCAATTAAAATTATTAGAATAATAATATTAGGTAACATATAATAAACATTTACTATGTTTTCCAGGTGTTGGTGAAGGAGTTTATAACATATCTCAATTATTCCTTAGAACAACCCTATGAGATAGATACTATAATATCTCCACTTTACAGAAAAGCAAACAGAGACTTAAAGAGACTAAATAACTTGCTCAAAGTCACATGATTAGTAAGTAGTAGAACAGAATCAGGCAATCTGACTCTAGAACTTGTTCTCCTAACTACCATGCCATGCTACCTGGGCACTAGATCTAGCTGTGCCACTTACAAACTTGATAACCTAAGTGAATCTTAATTTATCTCAGCCTTAGGTCCTTCTTACATGAAATAGGGATAATATTGCCTGTTCTGCCGACTTAAAAGGTCTGTCATGAGGAACCTGGAAAAGGATGTATACAAGTGCTTTGGAAACTAGAAACGTTTTCAATGTATGATTAGTCCTACAAGAAGTTACATTTAATAATATATTCATAAATACACACATACATGTACATTTTGCTTTTATTTTTAAAAAGAAAGAATACAGGGGCTGGCCCCGTGGCCGAGTGGTTGAGTTCGCGCGCTCCGCTGCACGCGGCCCAGTGTTTCCTTAGTTCGAATCTTGGGCGCGGACATGGCACTGCTCATCAAGCCACGCTGAGGCAGCGTCCCACATGCCACAACTAGAAGAACCCACAACGAAGAATACACAACTATGTACCGGGGGGGCTTTGGGGAGAAAAAGGAAAAAATTAAAAAAAAAAATCTTTAAAAAAAAAAGAAAGAAAGAATACAAATATAGAACAAAATCTAATTAAAATGGTTATTTATAGGAGGAGAGAAGGCAGAGAGGAGGAGAGAAAAGAAGCTAGACTTCTCAGAATGTACTTTGTATTATGGTTTTGACTTTGAAACCATGTAAATATTTTACATAACTTTAAAACAAATTTGATTTCTTAAAAAGTAATCCCTAAAAATTGAAAGCAAATGAAAATAAATGAACCCAAGTTTATATCAAGTTGTAGTTGCCTTAACTAGACAGAGAAAAATTACTTCAAGATCATTTAAATCCTTCCTGATAAGATATACCCGAAAGAGAAAGAGAATCACAAACAAGTCTTAAACTGCATTCAGTAATTTTATTGTTTGTGATATTGCTGCACTGAAACTATTGATATCATTGTTTTGAAACTATACTCTCTCTCTCTTCATATTTATATACATGTATGTATATCAGAAACAAAACATGTTTAGTAGGATTAAGCAAATAAGTAATTATGTTATTATCATTAGGAACCAAGATTTTTAGGAGGAAAAGATACTAGAACATAAAATCAAAGATCTCCATTTGAAACTCTATAATATCACAATTTATTTTGGAAATACTAACAGACACACAAACTATTTTTCTCATTCAAAAAAACACATATTATCTCATATTTTCCACTGAAAAGGTCTAGATAACTCCATTAACTCAGTAGCAGTAAGCACTCCTATTGTCCAAATTGTGATTTCTAAACACCACCTTTAGTAAAAGGAACTTGGACTTTTGGGTAAAACGGCTGATTCCAGCTTGGCATAGATAATGAACAAGACGAGCCTGGGACATATTGTGCCAGAAAGCAAAAAAACCATCAAAGATTAAGGACATAGTAGCCAACTTGTAGCAAATTGGACAAAAAAGGGGAAAATTTGAGCATCAAGTGATATAATAAACAATGACTACAATGTATCAAAACATACCAAATATGTAAAAATCCACTTCTTCATAATGATATTCCCAAAACAAAACAAGACTCACTGATATGGGCAAAGACTCAAGAGTTTACCCTGCCCTTCCCGTATTTTAGAGTAACCAAATAGTTGATGAGGGAAAGTTTTCCTTCGTGAAAGAATTCCAGCTAATGAATGAAAGCACATCAAATCAGAAAATTACCATTTTGCAATCTCGTGGATCTAGGCAACAATAACTATAGCTACTAAAATCATTACGCTGGTATTTCTCAACCTTAGCTGACCTTTAGAATCACATGGGGAAACTTTTAAAGAATACTGCTGCCCAGGTCCTAACCCCCCTACAGATTCTGATTTATTTGGTCTGAGCTCTTCAAGTGATGCTACTGTACCACAAAGAATTGAGGAGAAACACTGCTTTAGATGAAAGGTTGATGGGGAAACTTATAATCAGACTGATAATACCTGAACCTCCAGACCATTCTTAACATCACTAATAGAGAAAAACAGACTTACGTACCTCTTGATGTGATACAATACAAAGTACACAACACCACCTGTCAGGTATCATTGCCAAAAAAAGAAAGAAAATAAAGAAGAAAAAACAAATCGAACCTGACTCTAATCAAGTTGCAAGATCTAACTACCATTTTACAGGAAAGTTGGGTGATAGGGAACCATGTTAAACAATACCCAAGAATGTAATACGCCAAATCCAGGATGTGGATAATTTCTTGTTCCTTCAATAAATACATAGCATTAAAAAAATAAGAGTCTAGAACACTATTGTAGCATAAAAGAGGCTTACAGACATAACCACATCCAATGTGTCCTTGGATCCTGTTTTACACAAACCAATTGTGCAAAGACAGTTTTGAGGCAATGGAGGAAAATTAAACAGACTAATTGTTGAACAACAATAAGAAATTATTAATTTTTCAGGTATGAAAATGGTAGGAGGTTTGTTCTCAAGTCCATAAGTAGTAAGTATATATACTGATATATTTGCAGGTGAAATTAAACGACATCTGTGATTCACTTTAAAATAATTAAGACACTTCCCCTCAAAAAGTAGTGAACCAAGAATAGCTAAAATGTTGACAATTATTGAAGCTGGGTGATGGGTACATGGCAATTCATTATACTATTCCATCTGCTTTGCATATGAAAATATCTATAATAAAATGGTAAATAAGGCAAAAATAAAATACTATTTATGGTTTCTCTCACTTAGTGATATGCATGTAAGGTTCCTCCACGTCTTTTCACTGCTTTATAGCTCATCTCTTTTCAGCTGAATAATATTCCATTGTTTAGATGTACCACAGTTTAACTACTCACCTACTGAAGGACATCTTGATTGCTTCTAAGATTTGGCAATTACGAATAAAGCTACTATAAAGATCCATGTTCAAGTTTTTGCGTGGACACAAGTTTTCAATTCACTCTGGTGAACACCAAGGAGTGTGATTGCTGGATCATATGATGAGTATTTTTAGTTTTGTAAGAAACCACCAAACTGTCTTCCAAAGTGGTTGTACCATTGTGCATTCCTGCCAGCAACTAATTCAAGTTTCCTTTGTTCCACGTCACTGTCAGGATTTGGTGGTGTCAGTGTTTTGGATTTTGGCAATTCTGATAGGAATGTAGTAGTATCTCATTGTTGCTTAAATTTGCAATTCCCTAATGATACATGAAGTGGAGCATCTTTTCATATGCTCAATTGCCATATGTACATCTTATTTGGTGAGGTGTCTGTTCAGGTCTTTTGTCTATTTTTAATTGGGTTGTTCATTTTCTTATTGTTGAGTTTTAAGAGTTCTTTGTGTATTTTGAATAATGGTCTTTGATCAGATATATCTTTTGCAAATATTTTCTCCCAATCTGTGGCTTGTCTTCTCATTCTCTCGATACCCCATTGTTTAACATAGTAATTTTGTAGTAAGTTTGAAATCAGGAATTGTGAGCCCTTCAACTTTGTTCTTTGTCAAGTTTGTTTTAACTATTCCAGGTCACAATTCATTACGAATTGTAGGATTAGCTTTTCCATTACTGCAAAAAAAAAAAACCACTGGAATTTTGAGAGGGATTGTATTGATTCTGTAAATCAGTTTGGGAGGTATTGACATCTCAACAATATTTTCTTCCACTGAATGAAAACAGATACCTTTCCATTTATTTTGGTCTTCTTAAATTTCTTTCAGCAAACTTTGTAGTTTTCAGTTCGCATGTCTTATACCTCCTTGGTTAGATTTACTCTAAGTATTTTATTCTTTTTGATGCTTTTGTAAATGGAATTGTTTTCTCAATTTCCTTCTTGGATTACTCATTGCTAGTATATAGAAATACAAGTGATTTTTGTATATTGATCTTATACCCTGCAACTTTGCTGAATTCATTCATTAGCTCCAACAAAGTTTTGTGTATTCTTTATGATTTCCTATATATAGGATCATGTGCTAATAAAAATAATTTTATTTCTTTTCTATGTTGGATGTCTTTTTTTTTCTTGCCAAATTGCTCTGGCTAGAACTTCTGGTACAATGTTGAACAGCAGTGGTGAAAGCAAGCATCCTTGTCTTGTTCCTGATCTTAGGGAGAAAAGTTTTTGGTCCTTCATCGAGTATGATTTTAACTGTGGGTTGTGATAAATGCCCTTTACCACATTGAGGAAGTTCCCTTCTATTCCTTGTTTGCTGAGTAAGCTTTGAAATCAGGAATTGACTTTTATCATGAAAAGGTGTTGGATTTTCTCAAACGCTTTTCTGCATCAATTGAGATGATCAGGTGGTTTTGTTCCTTCATTCTATTAGCAAGGTGTATTATGCTGATTGATTTTCAAATGTTGAACCACCTTTACATTCCTGGGGTAAATTCCACTTGGTCTTGGTGTATAATCCTTCGAATACACTGCTGGATTCAGTGTGCTAGTATTTTGTTAGTATATTTCACATCTATATTCATAAGATATATTGGTCCGTAACACTCTTTCTTGTGATATCTTTGTCTGGTTTTGGTGACAGAGTAATGCTGGCCTTAGAAGAATTCCCTCATATTTTTTGGAAGAGTTTGAGAAGGACTGGTGTTAATTCCTCTTTAAACGTTTTGTAGAATTCACCAGTGAAGCTATCTAGTCCAGGGTTTTCTTTTTGGGGAGGTTTTTGATTGCTGATTCAATCTCTTGATATAGGTCTCTCTTCTTGAGTCAGTTTTGGTAATTCATGTATTTTTCCATTTCACCTAGGTTATCTAACCTTTTGGTGTACAAAGATTCATTGTATTCTCCTATAATCATTTTTATTTTTGTAAGGTCAGCAGTAATATACCCAATTTCATATCTGATTTTAGTAATTTATGTCTTCTCCCTTTTCTCTTAGTCAGTCTAGCTGAAGGTTTATCCATTTTGTTGATTTTTTCAAAAAGTCAACTTTTGTTCACTTGGTTTTCTCTATTTCATTAAACTGTCTATTGTTTTTCTATTTTTATGTCATTTATCTCTACTCTAATCTTTATTATTTCCTTCCTTCTTCTAGCTTTGGGTTTTGTTTGTCCTTCTTTTTCTGGTTTCGTAAGGTCTAAAGTTAGGTTGTTGCTTTGAGATCTTTCTTTTTAAATGTAGGCCATTGCAGCTATAAATTTCTCTATCACACTGCTTTTGCTACAAAATCCCTTAAGTTTTGGTATGCTGTGTTTTCATTTTCATTCATCTCAAAGTATTTTCTAATTTCCCTTGTGAAGTGTTATTTGACCCATTGGTCATTTAAGAGTACACTGTTTAATTTCCATATACTTGTGAATTTTCTAGTTTTCTTTCTGTTATTGATTACCAGTTTCATTCCATCATGGTTGGAGAAGAAACTTTGCATAATTTCAGTCTTTTAAAGTTTTTTGAGATTTGTTTTATGATCTAACATATGGTCTATCCTACAGAATATACCATGTACACTTGAGAAAAATCTATATTCTGGTTTTGGGTGGAATATTATATATGTGTATTAGATCTAGTTGATTTACAGTGTTGCACAGTCTATTTTCTTATCGATCTTCATCCATTTTTGGATGGGTATATTCACAGCTAACATTATACTAAATGGTGAAAAGCAGAAAGCTTTTCCTCTAAGATCCAGAACAAGCCAAGAATACCCACTCTTGCCACTTTTATTCAACATAGTACTTGGAAGTTCTAAGCAGAGCAATTAGGCAAGAAAAAAACAATAAAAGATATTCAAGTTGGAAAGGAAAAAGTAAAACTATCTCTAGTTATAGACGGTATGATATTATATATAGAAAACCCTAAAGACTCTACCAAAAAATCTATTAGAACTAATCAACAAATTCAGTAAAGTTGCAGGATACAAAATCAATACACAAAAATCAGTTACATTTGTATACACTAACAACAAACTCCCAGAAAAAAAAATTAAGAAAACAATCCCATTTATAATGCATCAAAAGAATAAAATAACTAGGAATAAATTTAACCAAGGAGGTGAAAGACCTATACACTGAAAACTATATGACATTGATTAAAGAAACTGAAGAAAACACAAATAAATGGAAATATATTCTGTGCTCATGGACTGGAAGAAATAACATTGTTAAAATTTCCATATTACTCAAAGAAATCCACAGATTCAATGCAATCCCTATGAATTCCAATGGCATTTTTCACAGAGAAAGAACAAACAATCCTAAAATTTGTATGGAACCACAAAAGATCCTGAATAGCCAAAACAATCTTTATAAAGAAGAACAAAGCTGAAGACATTATGATCCTTGATTTCAAACAATATTACAAAGCCACAGTAATCAAAACAGTATGATATTGGCAAAAAACAGACATATAGATAAATCAACAGAATAGAGAGCCCAGAAATAAACCCACACATAAATAGCTAATTAATTTACAACCAAGGAGTCAAGAATATACAGCAGGGAAAGGATAGCATCTTCAATAAGTGGTATGGAGAAAACTGGCCAACCACAAGCAAAAGAGTGAAACTGGACCCCTATCTTACATCATAACACACAAGTTTACTCAAAATAGATTAAAGACTTAAGCATAAGACCTGAAACCATAAAATCCCTAGAAGAAAATATAGGCAGTATACTCCTCGATATCAGTCTTGGCAATGATATTGTGGATTTGACACCAAAAGCAAAGACAGAAAAGCAAAAATAAACAAGTGGGATTACATCAAACTGAAAAGCTTCTCCACAGCAAAGGAAAACATCAACATGAAAAGGCAATTTACTGAATGGGAGAAAATGCTTGCAAATCACGTATCTGATAAGTGGTTAATATCCAAAATATATAAAGAACTCATATAATTCAATAGCAAAACCCAAACAATCTGATTAAAAAATGGGCCGAACATCTGAATAGACATTTTTACAAAGAAGACATACAGATGGCCAACAAGTATGTGAAAAAGTGCTCAATATCACAAATAATCAGAGAAATGCACATCAAAACCACAATGAGATACCACTTCACCCCTGTTAGAATGGGTATTATGAATAAGACAAGAGATAATAAGTGTTGGTGAGGATGTGGAGAAAAGGGAACCCTCGTGCACTACTGGTAGGAATGTAAATTGGTGTAGCCACTATGGAAAATAGTATGGAGGCTTTCTAAAAAATTAAAAACGGAACTACCACATGATCCAGCAATTCCATTTCTGGCTCTTTATCTAAAGGAAATGAAAACACTAACTTGAAAAAATATTTGCATCCCCACATTCACTGCAGAATTATTTACAATAGCCAAGACAGAGAAGCTACCTGAGGGTCCATTGACGGATGAATAGATAAAGAAAATGTGTATATATACACACACACAATATAATATAATATAATATATATACACACACACAATATAATATAATATAATATATATATACACACACAATATAATATAATATAATATATATACACACACACAATATAATATAATATAATATATATATACACACAATATAATATAATATAATATATATATACACACACACAATATAATATAATATAATATATATATACACACACACAATATAATATAATATAATATATATATACACACACAATATAATATAATATTATATATATACACACAATAGAATATAATTCAGCCATAGAAAAGAAGGAAATCCTGCCATTCACAACAACATGGATGGACCTTGAGGATATTATGCTAAGTGAAATAAGTCAGCAAGAAAGACAAATACCATATGATCTCACTTATATGTGGAATCTGAAAAGAAACAAAACCAAACTCATAGATACAGAGAACAGATTGGTGGTTGCTAGAGATAGGGGATGGGAGATGGGCAAAATGGGTGAAGGTAGTCAAAAGGTACAAACTTGCAGTTATAAAATAAATAAGTGCTGGGGATGCAAGGTATAGGAAAATGACTATAGTTAACACTATATTGTAAAGTTGCTAAGACAGTAAATCTTAAAAAGTTCTCATGACAAGAAAAAAAATTATGTTGTATACCTGAAACTAATGTAACATTATATGTCAATTATATCTTAATAAAAAAATAAATAAATGGGGCTGGCCCGGTGGCACAACGGTTAAGTTCACATGTTCTACTTCTCAGCGGCCTGGGGTTGGCGGGTTCGGATCCCAGGTGCGGACATGGCACCACTTGGCAAAAGCCATGCTTTGGTAGGCGTCCCACATATAAAGTAGAGGAAGATGGGCATGAATGTCAGCTCAGGGCCAATCTTCCTCAGCAAAAAGAGGAGGATTGGCAGTAGTTCGCTCAGGGCTAATCTTCCTCAAAAAAAATAATAAATTAATTAAATAAATAAATAAAAATTAAATAAAATAAAGTATTGAAGTCTTCAATTATTATTGTAGAACTGTGTGTTTTTCCCTTCAATTCTGCCAATTCTTGCTTCATATATTTTGGGGCCCAGTTGTTGCATATGTATATGATTGTTAAATCTTCTTACTGTATTGACTCTTTTATTAATATATAATGTCCTTTTTGTCTCTTGTAACAATTTTTGACATAAAGTCTATTTTGTCTAGTATTACTATAGCCACCACACCTCTCTTTTGGCTACTGTTTGCATGGAATATCTTTTTATATTTTTTCATTTTCAAGCTATTTGTGTCTTTGGATCTAAAGAGAGTGTCTTGTAGACAGGATATATTTTAACCATATTTTTAATCCATTCTGGCATCCCTGCCTTTTAATTAGAGAGTTTAATCCACTTACATTTAAAGTAATTAGTGATAAGAACTTACTCTGCCATTTTGCTATTTGTTTTCTATATGTCATATTTTTTTGCTTCTCAGTTCCTCCATGACTGCCTTCTTTTGTGCTTAATGGATTTTTCTAGTGTACTATTTTGATTCCCTCATTTCCTTCTCATATGTTTTTAAGTTATTTTCTTAAATGGTTACCATGGGGATTACAATTAACATCCTAAATTTATAACAATCTATTATGAATTGATATTAATTTACCTTAATTAGCAAAAGAAAACTCTGCTTGTATATGGCACTACTCCCCCTTTATATTGTTATTGTCATAAATTAAATATTTATACATTTTATATCCATTAACATAGATTTATAATAATTGTTTTATGTATCTGCCTTTTAAATCATACAGGGGGAAAAAAAAGAGAAGTTACTAACCAAAAATACAATACTGGCTTTTATATTTACCTAGGTAGTAACATCTACCAGTGTTCTTTATTTCTTCATTTGAATTCAAGTTACTGTCTAGTGTCTTTTCATTTCAGACTGAAATACTCCCTTTAACATTTCTTGTAGGGTAGGTCTACTAGTGATGAACTTCTTCAGCTTTTGTTTATCAGAGAATGTCTTAATTTCTCCCTCATTTTTTGAAGGATAGTTTTGGCAGTTATAGAATTCTTGGTTGATAGTGTTTTTCTTTCAGTACTGTTATCCCACTGCCTTCTGGCTTCTGTGGGTTCTGATGAGAAATTGGCTGTTAACCTTATTGAGACTCTCCTGTACAAGAGAAGTAACTTCCTTCTTACTGCTTTTAAGACTCTCTCTTTTTCTTTGGCTTTCAGTAGTTTGATTATAACGTATCTCAGTGTGAATGTCTTTAAATTTATTCTACTTAGTGTTCATTGAGCTTCTTGAATTCATATCTCTCTTCAAATTTGGGAACTTTTTGGTCATTATTTCTTTAAATATTCTTTATGCTCCTTCTTCTCTCTCCTTTTCTTCTGGGACTCCCATGATGTTTATCTTGGTACACTTGATGGTGTCCCACAGGTCCCTTAGGCTCTGTTCACTTTTCTTCATTCTTTTTTGTTTCTGCCACTCAGACTGGATAATTTCAATTAACCTATCATCATATTCATTGATTCTTCTGCCTATTCAAGTCTGCTGCTGAATCCCTGTAGTAAATTTTTTATTTCAGTCACTGTAATTTTCAGTTCCAGTATTTCTATTTTGTTCCTTTTTGTAATTTCTATATCTTTATTGATGTTCTCTATTTGGTGGCATACTGTTCTCCTGGTCTCACTTAGTTCTTTGTCCACAGTTTCCTTTAGTTCCTTGAGCATACTCAAGGCAGTTGACTTAAAGTTCTTTGTCTAGTAAGTCCAATGTCTGGGCTTCCGCAGGGACAATTTCTGTTAATTTTTTGTGAATGCCATAACTTATTGTTTCTTTGCACAACTAGCATTTTTTTGTTGTTGAAAATTGGACATTTTGAGTATTAAAATGTATCATCTCTGGAAATCAGATTCTTCTTCCTCCCCAGGGTATGCTGTTATTGCTTCTTTTGGATTGTACTTGTGTGTTTGGTTAGTGACTTTTCTGAACTATTTTTTGTAAAGACTGTATTCTTTGTTATGTGTGGCTCTTGAAGTCTCTGTTCTATTAGTTTAGTGGTCAGCTAGTGATTTGACAGAGATTTACTTAAATACCTAGAGATAAAACAAAAAATACTCACTCAGTCTTTGCAGATTGATTCTGGGTTAATATACTCCTTCAATGCTTAGCCAGGCCATTTACAATTCTTCCTTAGCCTTGAGTTCCTACTTACACAGAGGCTAAAGATCAGTCAGAGGTGAAATCTTACGGTCTTCTCAGGTGTTTGCTGAACAAGCATCTGGTCCTGGAAACGTGTGTGCACTTCTGGATTCCCAGGATACATGGGATATTTTCGAAGCCCTTATTCCCCTATGTATCTCTCTTCCCAATCTCTTCTAGGCTTTTCAATTTGTCTGCTGCTTGCCCCATCTGTTGTCTTTTACCCCAGGAAGCTGTGGGTAGTAAACACCTTTAAATATTTTCCACAACCACCACCTGGGAGGCCACTCCAGCCCTGAAAGAGTTCTGAGGAAAGTGAAACAAAGGTAAGCCCCTGAACCAATTCTTCAGGAAACCACCAGACAGGCCAAAATGCACAACCATAATACTTTGACAGCAAAATCTGTATTGCCTCCTCTAACAGCAACAAATCATACCAGGAACATGGGTCACATCCCCTTGTCCATCACTGAGCTAGAAAATGGCGGGTAGTTGTAGCAAAAATGCCACAATACCTCTCTTACCAAAATTTAGTAGCTGCTTCTTTTATTAAGCACCCCCCTCCAGTTGTTAAACATTTTTTAATTAAATTCTAGAGTTTGAAAAATAAGTTGATTCTGACCATTTTTGCCACCTTAATTTTTCCTTCAGTGGAGGGATAGATTCTTGGAGATCCCCATTCTGACACTCTCAGTGACATCCTAACTCAACAGTGTTTTGTAGTTTTTAGAGTATAAGTTTGGCACTTCTTTTGTTAAATTTATTCCTAAGGATTTTTATTCTTTTTGATTTTATTGTAAATGAAATTGTTTTCTCAATTTCATTTTCTGTTTATTCATTGCTATTGTATAGAAATGCAATTGTTTTCTATATATTGGTCTTGTATCCTGCAAACTTGTTGAATTCATTTGTAATTTATAATAGCTTTTTTGTGGATTCCGTAGGATTTTCTATATACAAGATTGTGCAATCTACAAGTAGAGAGAGTTTCATTTATTCCTTTACAACTTGGATAACTTTTATTTCTCTTTCATATCTAATTATCTGGGATTAAATCTCCAATAAAATGTTGAATACAAGTGGCAAAAATGGACATCCTTGTCTTGGTTCCTGATCTTAAGTGGATCTACCTGATGTTCAGTCTTTCACCATTACATATGGCATTTGTTGCAGTTTTTTTGTAGATACCCTTTGTCAAGTTGAGGAAGTTTCCCTGTATTCCTACTTTATGGAGTACTTCATGTTCAACATGAAGAAGTGATGAATTTTGTCAAATGCTTTTTTCTGTGTCTATTAAGATGATCATGTGGTTCTGTCTCTTATTCTATTGATATGATGTATTATATTAGTTGATTTTCAGACGTTAAAACTCACATTCTTGGGATAAACCCAACTTGGCTACGGCATATAATTCTTTCAGTTTGCTGCTGGATTCAGTTTGCTAGTATTTTGTTGATGATTTTTGCATTTGTATCCATAAGAGATATTGGCCTATAGTTCTTCCTTCTTGTGTTGTCTTTGTCTGGTTTTGGTATCAGGGCAATATTGGCCTCATAGAATGAGGTCCTCCTCTTCTATTTTCTGGAAGAGTTTGACTCTAAAGTGTGTCTCCTGTATATAGCATATGGTAAGATCTCAATTTTTATCCAGTTTGACAATATCTGCCTTTTGATTGTTTAATCCATTCAAATTTAATGTTATTATTGATATAGTTGAATTTATGTCTGCCATTTTATTTTTTGTTTTCCATGTATCTCATATTTTCCTTTTGGTCTTCTATTCCTCTTCAATGCTTTCTTTTGCATCAAGAAAATATTTTATAGTGTAACTTTTTAGCTCCTTTAACAATTTTTCACCTTTTTTTGGTTATTTTCTTAGTGGTTGCTCTAGGGCTAACCATGTACTCTTATCAGAATCAATTTCAGATTTATACTAACATAATTCCAGTAAGATACAGAAAAGTTGCTTCTATATATCTCTATTCCCTCTTCCCCTTTATTGTACTATTACTGTTATGCAAATTACAGCTATATATGTTACAAAACCAACAATATATTGTTATGATTGTTACTTTATATAATTTTATGTCAAATAAGCTGAGAAGAGAAAGGAGAGCAGGTATATATTTATGAAGTTTGTTATACTCAACTTCTTATTTACCATCTCTGGTTTTCTTCATTTGTTCCTGTGGATTCAAGTTACCACCTGGTAACATTCCCTTACTCCAAAACAACTTTGATTCCACCTACCTCTTGTGCTTTTATTGTCAAATATACTAGATTTCTATATGTTATAGGTCCCAAAAAGTAATTTACATATGGTTTTATACAACTGCTTTTGAAATCAGTCAAAAGAAAGAAATGTGCATTTATACTGTCTTTTATAATTACATATTTGCTTTTACTAGAGCTCTCCAGGTTTTTGTTTGTTTGGATTCCAATTTCTATCAGGAGTCACTTACTTTCAGACTAAAGAATTTCCTTTAATATTTCTTATAATGCAAGTGTCCTAGCAATCTCAGTTTTGGATTATCTGATAACGTCTTTATTTTGCCTTCATTTTTGAAAGATAGCTTTGCTAAATATAAGATTCTTTTTTGACAGGTTTTTTTCAGCACTTTATGCATTCTGGCATCCACTGTCCCTGATGAGAAGTCAGCTGTTAATTTTATTTGGATTTCCTTGTATATGATGAGTCTTTTTTTTTTTTTTTTTTTTTTGAGGCTTTCAAGATTTTTCTCTTTGGCTTTAGCTTTTGGTATTTTACTATGACATGTTTGGCTGTGGATCTTTGTGTTTACCCTCCTTGGAATTCAATGAGCTTCTTAGATGTGTAATGTTTTTCACCAAATTTGGGAAGTTTTCAACTATTATTTCTTCAAGTATTTTTTTCTGCCCCTTTTTCTGTCTTCACTCCTTCTGGTACTCATATTATGTGTATATTGGTGCACTTAATAGCGTCTCCGTTCTGAGGCTCTGTTCATTTTTCTTCATTTTTTTTCCTCTCTGTTCTTCAGATTGTATAATCACTATCAGTCTATTTCCAAGTTTTCTGATTCGTTCTTGTGCCAGTTCAGTTCTACTGTTGAGCCTCTCTATGAATTTTTTCATCTTGCTTATTGTTCTTTTCAACTCTAGAATTTCCATTTGGTTCTTTTTATAATTTTTATGTCTTTACTGATATTCTGTCTTTCAGGAGACCTCATCATCAAAATGTTCTTTACTTCTTTAAGAATTGTTTCCTTTAGTTGTTTGAATATATTTATAATGGCTTTGAAGTCTTTGTCAAATCCAATATCTGGGTTGGATCAGATCCAATCCCTTCCACTTCTCCAGGGCTAGCTTTTGTTGTTGTTTGTTTATTTGTTTAGTGACTCAACTAGACTATTTTATTGAAGTCTATTTCCTTTGCAGTGAAAAACCTTGAGTGTCACTACTTAGATGGCACGGACTTAGACATGAATACAGTCACCCTGAGATGACATTCATTTTGGCAAGACTCTCTTTGACTACTTCTTTCTCTGGTTTTTCTGTTAAACTGTCTGCCTCACAATTGCTATACATCCAGCTGTTAGACTCCACCAATTGCTGGCTGATTGCTCTATTATTTTCAACTATGTCCTGGGGCAGAGGTTGCTCCACAGTGTGATCCAATTAAATTCAGGCAGGGGTAATTTTTGGGGAGTCTTTGAGGTTTGTTGTGACTTCAGGAGGGCTGTTCTTAGCTGTCTCTTTCCCTAGTTCTCTCTGGTATACTAGCTGACCTGTGGTTAGCTTGTTACTCTTAATTAAGAGAAGCCTCCTCTTATTTTCTTACCACCAAAATATTGTTCTTAAGAGAGTCCTTAGGCTTGAACTTCCCACATTGTTTTAAATAAAGTCAAATTCCTCTGAAGAGAGCTTCTGAGCTCTCTGTTCTTATGGACTGACTCTCTCCCTTGGCAAAATCTCTGGTCTTCTTAGCTTGCCAATCCCAGCATGGAAAATCTCCCCTACAAAACCTGGGGCAAGGATGCTCATGGTTACAATATTCTCTGCCTGTCATCTTTGGGGTTGAGCTGCTGTCCTATGAGTAGGGGGTGGGTGAAGAAAAGGAGCGCCCAACCTCTTAGTCACACTCACCACCAATTTAGGCTCTTCAATTAAGACCTGGAGAGGATAAGAAGTGCTGCCTCTCCCTGTAAGATACTGTATCTCTTGATTAGGAGCTGAGGGGACAGAGAACTGTCTTCTTGGCCATACCTGCCCAGAGTGGGGCTTCCATCAAGCTGAACTGGGGGTGGGGGTGGGAATGGGCAAACAGTTTGATCACTTTAAGTCTTAATTTTAAGAATTTTTAGATTGAACTATAGCCACATTTAATCTAGGGCTAGCTGAAGCAAGATCTTCGGAGTACTCAATGCCCCATTAAGGTTTTCCAATCTATTTGGTGGGAACAGGCACTATTCCCAGCTCTGTATGAGTGCTGGGCACTGTTATCTCTAATCTTTCAAGTGGTTCTTTCAGCAGCCTTGAGTAGTTTTCCTCACAATCATACAGTGATCAGTGTTCAGTCAAATACTCAGGAGGGAATCTTTACAGAAATCTGGAGTTCTTGCTCTGTGCAGCTTTCTTCTCTCAAGTACACTCTCCTGAGAATTCTAGCTCACTTGGTTTCACTGGACTCTCAGCTCTGTCTCCTCAACTCAGGGAGTCTGCCAGGATCTTTCTGTTTCTCCTCCTTATGTCACTGTTTCCAGGCCAGTAAGCTGGGTAAATTGCAAGGCTTACCTTATTTGTTTCCTATCTCTCAGGAATCTCTTTCCTTGATTACCTGAAAAACAGTATCTTGAAAATCATATCTTCACATATTTTGTCTGGCATTTTTACTGTTTCAGATGACGGTAGATTCAGTCCCTGTTACTGCACACTTGGCTGGCACAGAGATTCTCTTTAATCATTTGAAATATTGATATTTAGTCTCTTCTTGACTTTCAGTTATTTCAAGTTCTTGGGGGTGTTAATCTTCCTATTTGTAAGGTCTAGTGACTCCTGTTCTTTTTTTTCTGCTTTATCTCCCCAAATACCCCCGGTACATAGATGTATATCTTAGTTGCAGGTCCTTCTAGTTGTGGCATGTGAGATGCCGCCTCAACGTGGCCTGACAAGTGCTGCCATGTCCGCACCCAGGATCCGAACCTGCAAAACCCTGGGCCGCCGCAGTGGAGCACACAAACTTAACCGGCCCCTAGTGACTCCTGTTCTTAATGAAGCCTTTCCTCATATTCTACAATTTTTTAAAGCTCATCTTTAGTGACAATTTTCCTCCTTTGGAAATCCTAAGTGTCCTAGATGGTGGAAGTGTTCCTCTGGAATAGGTGCCCAAGGTAAGTCAGCGCAGAACTAATTTGTATGTTAATTTCTCAGTTTATCAAAGTGAATAGGATGATTTTAGATTCTGAACCAGTCTATAGTGCAACTTGGGGTTTTGATTTCTAATAGAAGACTTTTTTTTCCATATACAGCCCTAGGTAAAAACAAATTCCTCTTTGTGCTTTCTCTGGGTCAGTGATAAAAATTTTCTATTCCTTTACCAAGGTTGAGAAGCTCTTCCAGGGTTTTGGCTTTATGGAGAGATTTTAGTTTCAGCTTTTCACCTTGAGCAGGGTCAAGACCTCATTTCCTCTCCTAATGTAGGCATTAGAACCCAAGGTTATAAAGGCTGAGACTATTTCTGAGTCTGAAAACCACCTCCAGGACCACAGTACTAGTTTTCAGCTTGTTGGTCATTTTGGCACAGGGGGATTTAGTTTCCCTTCCAGCGAGTTTAGTGAGGTATTAAATTGTTCACACTTAAATTCAACATTTCTAGACAGTTACAGAGAAGGTATTCCATGTTAGCTAAGTCTATAATGTTTTGGGGCTATAAATTCCTTCCTCCATAAGGGTTAGGTAAAAGATTGTATATGTATGTGGATGTGCATTATTATAGGAGGTGGGTCCACAACTTCAATCACATTCTTAAATAGGTCTATAACCCAAACAAAGGTTAAGAATATTTGTTTTTAAAACAAGAAAAAAACCAAATAAGCAACCTTAAAGTACACCTAACTGAACTAGAGAAAAAAGAACAAATAAAGCCCAAAGTCAGCAGAAGGAGAGAAACAATAAAAATCAGAGCAGAAATAAATACTATTGAAATGAAAAAGGCAGTAGAAAGGATCAATGAAACAAAGAGCTGGTTTTTGAGAAGATAAATAAAATTGACAAACCTCTAGCCAGACTAACAAAGAAAAAAAAGGGAGAAAGCTCAAATAAACAAAATCAGAAATGAGCGAGGAGAAATAACAACAGACTCTGCAGAAATACAAGGGATTATAAGAGAATACTACAAAAAACTATATGCCAACAGAATGGATAATCTAGAGGAAATGGATAAATTCTTGGACTCCTACAATCTCCCAAAGCTCACTCAAGAAGTAGCAGACAATTTGAACAGACCAATCACAAGGAAAGAGATTGAAACAGCAATCAAAAACATCCCAAAGAATAAAACCCCAGGACCAGATGGCTTTCCTGGGGAATTCTACCAAACTTTCAGAGAAGATTTAATACCTATCCTTTTCAAGCTATTCCAAAAAATTAGGGAAGATGGAACACTTCCTAACACATTCTACGAGGCCAACATCACACTGATACCAAAACCAGACAAGGACACCATGAAAAAAGAGAACTACAGGCCAATATCACTGATGAACATAGATGCAAAAGTTCTAAACAAAATTTTGGCAACCAGAATTCAGCAATTCATCAAAAGGATCATACATCATGATCAGGTGGGATTCATACCAGGGACACAGGGATGGTTCAACATCCGCAAATCAATCAACGTGATACACCACATCAACAAACTGAGGAATAAAAACCACATGATCATCTCAATATACACAGAGAAGGCATTTGACAAGATCCAACAGCCATTTATGATAAAAACTCTGAACAAAATGGCCATAGAAACTACCTCAACATAATAAAGGCCATATATGACAAACCCATAGCCAACATCATACTCAATGGGCAAAAACTGAACGCCATCCCCCTGAAAACAGGAACGAGACAAGGATGCCCTCTATCACCACTCTTATTTAACATAGTACTGGAGGTCCTGGCCAGGGCAATCAGGCAAGAAAAAGGAATAAAAGGAATCCAAATAGGGAGGGAATAAGTGAAACTCTCGCTGTTTGCAGACGACATGATCTTATATATAGAAAACCCCAAAGAATCCATTGGAAAACTCTTAGAAGTAATCAACAACTACAGCAAAGTTGCAGGGTATAAAATCAATTTGCATAAATCAGTAGCATTTCTATACTCCAATAATGAACTAACAGAAAAAGAACTCAAGAACACAATACCATTCACAATCGCAACAAAAAGAATAAAATATCTTGGGGTAAATTTAACTAAGGAAGTGAAGGACATATATAATGAAAATTACAAGGCCTTTCTGAGAGAATTGGATGACGACATAAGGAGATGGAAAGACATTCCATGTACATGGATTGGAAGAATAAACATAGTTAAAATGTCCGTTCTACCTAAAGCAATCTACAGATTCAACGCCATCCCAATCAGAATCCCAATGACATTCTTTACAGAATTATAAAAAAGAATCCTAAAATTCATACGGGGCGACAAAAGACCCCGAATTTCTAAAGCAATCCTGAGAAAAAAGAACAAAACGGGAGGCATCACAATCCCTGACTTCAAAACATACTACAAAGCTACAGTAATCAAAACAGCATGGTACTGGTACAAAAACAGGTGCACACATCAATGGAACAGAATTGAAAGCCCAGAAATAAAACCTCACATCTATGGACAGCTTATCTTTGACAAAGGAGCTGAGGGTATACAATGGAGAGAAGAAAGTCTTTTCAACAAATGGTGCTGGGAAAACTGGAAAGCCACATGTAAAAGAATGAAAATTGACCATTCTTTTTCACCATTCACAAAAATAAACTCAAAATGGATCAAAGACCTAAAGGTGAGACCTGAAACCATAAGGCTTCTGGAAGAAAACGTAGGCAGTACACTCTTTGACATCAGTATTAAAAGGATCTTTTCGGACACCATGCCTTCTCAGAGAAGGGAAACAATATAAAGAATAAACAAATGGGACTTCATCAGACTAAAGAGCTTCTTCAAGGCAAATGAAAACAGGATTTGAAACAAAAAAACAACCCACTAACTGGGAAAAAATATTTGCAAGTCATATATCTGACAAAGGCTTAATATCCATAATATATAAAGAACTCTCACAACTCAACAACAAAACATCAAACAACCCAATCAAAAAATGGGCTGGAGACATGAACAGACATTTCTCCAAAGAAGATATACTGATGGCCAATAGGCACATGAAAAGATGCTCATCATCGCTGATCATCAGGGAAATGCAAATCAAAACTACACTAAGATACCACCTTACACCGATTAGAATGACAAAAATATCTGAAACTAATAGTAACAAATGTTGGAGAGGTTGCGGAGAAAAAGGAACCCTCATACACTGCTGGTGGGAATGCAAACTGGTGCAGCCACTATGGAAAACAGTATGGAGATTCCTCAAAAAACTAAAAATAGAACTACCATACGATCCAGCCATCCCACTACTGGGTATTTATCCAAAGAGCTTGAAGTCAGCAATCCCAAAAGTCCTATGCACCCCAATGTTCATTGCAGCATTATTTACAATAGCCAAGACCTGGAAGCAACCTAAGTGCCCATCAACAGATGATTGGATAAAGAAGATGTGGTACATATATACAATGGAATACTACTCAGCTGTAAAACAGAACAAAATCATTCCATTTGCAATAACATGGATGGACCTTGAGGGAATTATGTTAAGTGAAATAAGCCAGGGAGAGAAGGATAATCTGTGTATGACTCCACTCATATGAGGAATTTAAAATTATGGACTAAGAACAGTTTAGTGGATACCAGGGGAAAGGTGGGGTGGGGGGTGGGCACAAAGGGTGAAGTGGTGCACCTACAACACAACTGACAAACATTAATGTACAACTGAAATTTCACAAGATTGTAACCTATCATTAACTCAATAAAAAAAAATCTATATATATATAATTCATAATAAACTTATTTGGTTTCTGAAAAAAAAAAGAATATTTGTTTTTAACCTTTGATGTGTTTGTCTAAAAGGTTACAGTTAAGATGCTATATATTCCCACAAAGCCAGGAATTCTTTGCACTTACCTTCTCTACTATGTGTGTCTGATTACATTTTCTACATATTTTAAGCTAATAAATCCCCATTTGTCTTTCATATGCTTTCGATATCCTTAATTGCAATAGACTTTTAAACACATTTGTTTACCTAATGGCCAACAGGACATAGATCCTAGATATCTCCTTTGCATGCAAAAGTATAAATACTATAAGAAGGAGGAGGAAGAAGAGAAAGGGTGGGGGGAGAAAAGAAGAACTAATCTAAGAAATTAATGTAGTACAGAAAGAGAGTGTTTCATTAAGCACAGTATGAGGATGGTTAAGTTTTGAAGACAATAAGAAGATGTCAGCCTTCAGAGCTAGGGATCAGCAGTTTTGAGTGTCCATCTGTTTCATAAAAATGACTCCTTGATTAAACTGCCTGATCCCCTACCAGGCAAAATACACTGTTTGGCAAACATGTATATTTGATATATATTTATATATTTGAGATATATATACATATATATATATATATATATAATGTCATTACAATTACGGTATTGAAATGGTTGAATAATTCCACACATAGATTATATTAGGGAAGAAATATTCTTTATAGAAGATTTTGTTATCAGTTGGGAAAACAGACAAAAGAAAAATTGAGACGGTATCAATTAATTTTGTTATTTAGACAGGCTGGATTTTACTGAAATATACTATCTAAACAAGCATAGATAAGATTATCCATTTCTCTGGGGAAATTATCATCACACACATGCAAGTAGAAGCTACAAAAACAACAAGACAATATTATAATTTATAAGGCTGGTCTTCTGTTCTGGAAAACTATATGCAGCTTAATGTTTATAGCTGATGTACTGCTTTGACATTCTTTTTTTCTTTTCTGCTTTTTCTCCCCAAATCACCCCAGTACGTAGTTGTATATTTTAGTTGTGGGTCCTTATAGTTGTGGCTTGTGGGACGCTGCCTCAACATGGCCTGATGAGCAGTGCCATGTCCACTCCCAGGATCCGAACTGATGAAACCCTGGGCCGCTGAAGCAGAGCACGTGAACTTAACCACTCAGCCACAGGGCCGGCCCCGACCTTCTTAAATGAAGTAAAATACAGTATAATATTCCTAATTCACTTCATTTGCTTCCTCCAGTAGCATTATTATTAACTAGAAATAATGGTATTAAAGATAAAGGTATAGTTTCTGTCTTCTAAGGGCTTACTTTCCAGAGCTTCCTTTTAAAATAGTCTTTAAGTTATCTGACGATTTGTACATTAACAGCCAAATCCTGTAAGCCTTATCATGAGTAAAGAAGATAAACTTTCTATGGTTTTATCTATTTATTATCTAAGGAAACATTATCTTCCCCAAAGTTCACTAGACTGCAGGAGTTTTCCATTCAAAAGCATGTGTTTTCCATACGTTTCTCTGCTGGCAACTAACAGCTCTGCCTCCTCTGCCCATCAAGAGGAGCCGTTATATTGAGAAGCCTCACTGATACAGTGAAAATAACAAATATGGAATTCAGAACCAGACAGGCAAACCTAAGTCTGACTACTGGCTCTGCCATTTACTAGTGTGACCTTAACAAAGCAATTTAACTTGTGATCAATTTCTTTATCTGAAAAAGTGGGGGAGTATTATACTCAAGTCACAGGATTGCTGTGAGAATTACATGTAAAAATGCCTAGCTCTCAAAATGCTAAAAAGAAAAAGCAGTAACAACCAGGATGAGATTGCGAGGCACGGCCTCTTCTAGATGCCTCTTTTTCTCCGTCCCTGTGAGTAAATACTGTCCAGGTCTTTCCTGTTCTGTGAAATGAGTTATGTAACACAGATAAAATTTCTGCAGTTCTAGTTTGTGGACCTCAAGCTTCTAACTAAGGTTGATCTTCTCAAACCTATTAATTTATTAAATTTCAGCTATGTCCTTAGCACTCTTCTTATATCTGGAAAAGACTAAAATTCTCTAGAATTCCTGAAAAATCTCACATCTTGGCAGATAGCAATGAGAATATATTATCAACCCCTGGCCTTAGGAGTCTCGACGTTTGATTCCTTGAACTAAAAGACTTCTGAAAGCTGCTAAGATAAAAAGAGCCTACAGAGAAAAGTAAAACCTCAGAGAGCAAAATCTTCCTTTCTCCTGATCTGATCCCCTGGTTCCACTTTCTTTCAGTTCTGGGTTAAGGATTTGAAAGCAAGCAGTCCCACTGTGAATTGAAGCAACGTAATATACACCTTAAAAGTTCTTTCTCTGAGGCTTTGGTATACCCAGTGGGGAGTAGTTTTACTTTCTAAATAAGTAACAATAGAAGATGGATGCTAGACATGTAACTCCAATCTCAACAGAAAGTATCTTTGTCTACACACTTAATAGCAATTGAAAAGTAGAGGTTAATACCACTCTATTAGGACGTTTGCAAGGGAGTTAAATTCCACCACTCTAAAATGAAAAGTGACAAATTAGTTTTCTCTAGATACTTCCCTACGAAAATCAATTCCTTGACTGATAATTTATATGGGAAATTTTTTGGTTAAAAAGGGCACTGAAAGGGAGTGTTACTTTGGACAAATCACAACCTCTCAGACCAAGTGCTCTCCTCTATACCCTTGCTGTTCAAAGTGTGGTCCACATAGCAGAAGGATTGGCATCACATGGGAGCTTGTTGGAAATGCAGAATATCAAGCTTACTATACTCTTGTATAGGATACCACTATACCCAGACCTCCTGACTCAGAATCTACCTTTTAACAAGATCACATGTGATTCACGCATACACATAAAAGTCTGGCAAGCACAGCTCTATACAAAAAGGGGGTTTGACTACATGATCCTAAGGTCCCTTATAACTGATTCTTCTCATGAAAACCAGACCTGACACTGTTGGAGCCCATATTCTCATGTGGAAATAGTTGGCTAGAGCTGAATAGCAGCTCCCCCTTTAGACGTAAAAAAGAGATGCCTTCAGAGCTAAAAATTCACTGGCTATATGTATTTTTAGGCTAAAGGAAAAAAAATATTCATTTACCTTGATGGGAAGTAGTGAGGTCCAGGTAGGAAGTAAGGGTGATGAAAAGAGAATCGCGGTGGTGTCCCAAACAATGTGGCTGGATGACCAAGGGGAGGGGGCTGGTAGACATGTGAATGTGGAATAGGAGGAGCCTGGGGGATTGGAGCACTTCTGGGACAAGCGGAAACGCTGGGATACTCCTTGGGAGGCTGGATGGTTGAGGTTGCAAATCTGGCATGGGCAGTACTTGCACTAGTTGGAATCTTGTTAGTGCTCTCCAGAGAGACAGGAGTGGCTCTCTTCACAGAGAGACTGGCTCCGGAATGCAGCCGATGAGTGTCCGTTTGAGAGGGCCCAGAAAAGTGCTGGGGTGGGAGTGCTGGACAGAGGGGCAGACTTGGAGCCTGGACAGCCACCGGGGCCGTACTGGAGACGCTGGGCTGGAAAAGTGGGATGGGGTTTGGGCGCTGGACTGCAGGGGTGGGCAGCTGGATGGCAGGTGGGGCTTCACCTTTAGAAATAAAAATAGCATAGGTCAGGCATTAAGTGAGTCACTCCACGTTTTTCTTTTTTCAGTAGAATTTAATAAACAGTACAACCAGAAGTTTTCACTAACCACCTTACCTAATAGCATCACCACATCAAAACACTCTTTTTCTTTTATAGCATTTTGAACAAACTGAAGTCATCTTGTTTACTTATTTTACATTTTTGTCTCTCTTTCCCATCCAGATTCTCAGTGCCATGACAAGAGAGACCCTTTCTGTTTTATTCACAGCTGTATCCCCAGGGCTCAAAATTCTGCCTGGCACAGAATAGGCCCTCAACAAATATTTTTTTGATGAATAAATAAATGAATAAAATTATTGAGTGATTGAGTGAAAGACGAATCCCACAAATGCTGGTACGTACACACAAACATTTCAGAAAGAAATAATATGAAACTACTGACTGGTTACTTTTAAGGAACAGTCATTTGGGAGAGCAGACAGGGCAATAGGGCAATAAGAAAAGCTAGACTTTCATTTTAGACCTATCGGTACTGTCTGAATTTTCTTTTCTCTAAATATATTAATTTTATCTTAAATATTAATAGAAGTTTCAGCTTAGCGATATGGGTCTTTTTTTTATTTTGTAGACTTCTCTATGTTAAACTAAATTATGAATGACATTTAATTTTTTAATTGAGAAAAACTAAAGAAACAATCACTAAAATTATTTCACTTTATTGTATCCATTGTGAATACAGAAGGAAATTCCAAAGTGACGATAAGACTTGCCACAGGTCAACAATTTGTGACAGATATGAAAGGAATATTATTGCAGCAGGGCATGACAGATAAGGCAGAATTTTTAAAGGTAGGTGAAATGATCATGTATTTGATCTTTCTGTTCCTGAAGAATAGAGGACTGCCGATTGAGTTGCTGAGTTATCCAAATGACACAGCCTAAATTTAACTAAACTCTCCCAGAGAAATACAGAGAGAAGCCAGAGCAATAGATTCCTGGTCTAGTTCATTCCAGTGTAGTTGGATCTCTGTTAACACAGAAGACGTAGTCCAAGAACAGACTGTACGGTTAGAAACGTCTCTGTCAGAGGCTGAAAGGAGTGTGGATCTTCTCTCAGCCTTGTCCAGGAAAGACCTTCCCCTCCTTCCTTCTCCCAGATAAGGCAGATAATGGCCCCTCTTAAACCCGGAGGTAGGGCATCTGTTTCAAGATGGCCTCTGACCCAGTGCAGAAGAGGCAGCACAGGAGCAGGGTGTAAATGAAGCTGTCCTGATTCTCCTTTGGTGGGGTTACATGGACTAGCCCTCCCATCTGTGAGCCAAGGCCTTCATCAGGCCCTTCCCGATTAATCAAGCACAAAGTCATCTCCCTCCTCTACGCTCCCTCAGAACCTGTAAATCTGTCACTTATCATGAAATAGTGTAAATATTTGTTATTTGCATGTCTGCCACCCCTACCACAATCATGAAACTGGGTGCTTGAAAGCAGGAACAGTTTTTTGTTGTTGTTGTTGTTTTTTAAATTGGCACCTGAGCTAACAACTGTTGCCAATCTTCTCTTTTTTGTTTTTTCTGCTTTTCTCCCTAAATCTCCCCAGTACCTAGTTGTATATTTTAGTTGTGGATTCCTCTAGTTGTGGCATGTGGGACGCCGCCTCAACATGGCCTGACGAGTGGTGCCATGTCTGTGCCCGGGATCCAAACCGGCAAGACCCTGGGCCGCCAAAGCGGAGCACGCGAACTTAACCACTCGGCCACGGGGCCGGCCCCAGGAACAGTTTTACTCATGTTTGCATCTGCAGTATCTGACACAAAACCTGGTTAATAATACTTAAGAAAAGTATGACTAGATGAAAGAAAAACAAACTAGCCAATAAGCCTCTAGCTGACAGCTCTTCTCCCACTGATCTGGTAAAGGAGAACCTTCTCCTCCAAACAACTACGAAGCCAGGCTGACTCATAAAATCTCTCAAAGTTGTTTTAATTGAATAATCACTGTACTCAAGACCTCTGCTCCTAAAATCTACCCTGACGCAGATTTCTTCTCCCTACATCCAGTACAAGAAGCTCTTAGTCTTCAGCAAAGAAGTATGGTTATTCTAGGCAAAGGAAACATAAATTACAGGAGCTATACAGACCATTGATATTACTTCAGTTACTGAAGAAGGAAGAGGAAGAGACATCTTTCAGCTGATGCCAAATGCTCTTCTCTACCAAAGATATCTCCATAAAAGAAGGGGTACCGATGAGGCATAGGGTAATAATCATGCACTCATTTAATTCAAGAATATTCACTAAGCAGCTAACATGTGTCAGGCACTGTTTGGGTCTGAGGTAAAAAATAATTAGACGCATAGAGCGTGATACGGAAGTATAATGAAGGTGTCCTAAATGTCAAAACTCAGGTTGCTTAGCAGGAGGTTAAAGTCGGCAGCATCCAGCCATCACTGATAAACTGTCAGAGAACAAGAAAGACTTGTGGAAAGCACAGAGCTCTCATGTATCAAACTGTAGGTAAGGTATGGGAGAGACTAGCCAGTCACCCATTTTCTCTTCTTCTAGCACACAGATGATTACATTTCCCAGCCTTCCTTGCAGTTAGGAGTTGTCATGTGGCCAAGTCTCCCCAGTGGAATGTAAGTAGAAGTGATGTGCACCACATCTGAGACTGGCCCATAAAAACCTCTTGTGCATGATCCTCCATGCTCTTTCCCCTTTTGCAGGCTCATGCACACTAGTACAGTGGCCTTAGATGAGACATATTAAAGATGGCAGAGTCACAGCATAGAAGAAGCCTATGCCCATGAATCAACCCTTGGAAGAGAACCATCTACCAACCAGAAATACCTATTTTGGACTTTAAATGAGTAAAAAATAAACCATAATTCTGTTTAAACCATTATGTTTAAGTGCTTGTTAAAGCAGCTAGCATTATCTAATCATTATATGAGGTAAAGAGCAAAAGTTTAGATCTATAGTATAGCATGACAATCACAAAAGAAAAAGTTATTAATAGATTCAAGAATTCTTGAAAATCTCCCACCACCTGCCCCCAAAGAGGAAGAATCCACCGCCTGTGCTGAATGGATGAAGGGTGCAAGAGGCTTGACTTGCATGACTTGCATGACTGGGATGAACAGGGAAGGAGTGGCAAATGGAAGACACTGAGGACAGACCAAATTTCTCTACAAGAAAAAGCTGTATGGAGGTAGTAAGAAGGAGAGGACGACCAGCATCTGTGGCGGAGCAGAGAGAAAGAGAGACAGAGAGCGAAGAAAAGGAGAGAGAGAAATAGAGTAAGAGGCAGAGACAGAGGTGAGGACAGAGAAATCAGAGGAATAGTTAGGCAACTTCTAAGAACAGTGGGACTCTGGGGAGAGACAAAGGTAATGAGAAGCCCCAAGAAGACTTACAATATGTTGAACCATAGGATTCCTCCTTCCCTGTCCCCTCAAGAAAACCTACAATAAAGCACTACATCACTTTTCAAGGAATTTTCAAGCCAGATTTGTGTTTCTTATGGACATAACACTTTGCTGGAATGGACCATAAGGCAGGGACAAGACTAGCTTTTTTCAGATTATAACAGTATCAGAGTGATGGAGGGTTTTCTGTTTTGTTATAGTAAACAAGAAGAGGTGGGTAAACCCAAATGGTACCATAAGTCTACTACAAAAAATTAAAGCAGTAGTAAGCATTTTTTAAATCAAAACTTTAGAGAAAAAGTATGAATTCAGAAGAGTGAAAGATGTCAAATGAGTTAAAATGTAAAAAGGAAAACTCATTCCAGACATGGGAAATAAAATGTAGAGAACAAAATAATATCACCAGAAAATTCACATATGTATAAAGTGACATTTAAAGGCCAGTCTAAAATAAATATAGCTTCTACCAAAGTTCCAAGAGCCTTTAAAATAAACAAATTTGAATGCTTAATATAAAATGAAAATGCTAGCATAAGTGGCATCAAAGACATTTGATAAAAAAAAATCTAAAATAATTCTGGACTATGATGGTGTAAGCACTTTCAGAAACTAAAAGCAGGAGAAGAGACTGAGATGTGGCATTGAATGTGAGAGAAAGTAAATATAATGCACTGCTTATAAAAATAACACCAAATAAGAAAAGCACTATAGATTCTATCAAACAAATAGTAAAATTAGTTATATTTGTATCTATGCTTTCTACAGCTTCCTTATGAACTCTGACAGCAGAGACTGTAAAAAGGTCTTTGCATTGTGTCCCCGGCACCAAGTTTGATCCATAATCAGTACTTAATAAACATTAGGTAGTCGGGGGCACGTAGGCAGATATGCAAACGTGGCACTGGAGAACACTATAAATACTGAGAAAGCATCTAAGATGGAAACATTCACCAAAACAAGGGAGAATACCAAATTACATTGGCAGATTTCAAATAGATTGACTAATGGGATAAAAATGTACTGGGACGATCTGGTACAGGACAAATAATTGCTTATTAGAACAAACAAGTTTAGTAGAATACACAGTAAAATGAAATAAGCTTGACTAAGAACCAAATAACGGATAAAAATTACTAGAAAGTGCATGAATTCTGTTTGTGAAATATTGGGCAGTAGTGATCACAACATAAATTTAATTTTAAGATTCTAACAAAAAAATATCTACCCTGGGGTTATTAGATTTTTGGAAGTACAGATATTGGCTAGGAAAAAAAAGGCTGATAGAGATAACTCAAATTAAAAGTTCATAGACAAAGGAAGGTTACTTTATATGATAATGCTAAAAACCCAGAAGGAAAAAATGTGTCTCAAAAATCAGAAAGTCGTGGTTAACTGACCAAATCAAAGAGAACCCATCAAAAGGGGAAGACATCATTTGACAATGAAAAGCGTGTCCAAACGTGTAAGACAGAGAAGCCCAAGTGCGAAGTCAGATGCAAATAAAAATTAGGAAGTCCAAAGGAAAACTGAAGGAGTCACAACTGAGGGACCTCAAAGTCAATACTAAGCAACTCTTTAAATACTTTTACAGAAAGAAGAGACTCAGTGGAATAGTCATTACAGTATAAAAGGCAACTGAAATAACAGAGAGACTCAATAAACCCCTTCCTACTAAAGAAGACCTTAAGAAGATTTCTGAATCCTAATTCATCTTCACAGCAGGTAGGTTAAGAATATTAGATCAACTGCGGTACAATGGCAAGTTCACAGAGTGTTCAAACCCAAATTGACAAAATGAATATAACTAGATCTCAGGTGGCATTCGCCTAAGAACTGCAGAGAAACTCAAAGTTAGAACTGAGAAACTATTTGATAAAGTAGATACAATGGTCTCTCTGCCAAAAATGCCATGCCACAGCATTTTCGGAAAGTCAATATAACTCCCAGTTATTAGAAGTGATGACCTTGAGAAATATAGCTTGGTGAGTCTGTTTTCTACATCTGAAAGCCTGGTGAAATCTATACAATATGTTAGTGCACAAAGCTTGCTAGAAAAAAAAACAGAGCAAATTGTTTCTCTAAGAGAAAAATCATACCTCACTAACTTGATATCTTTCTTCCATGGGAATAAAGAAAACAAGTTTAAAAAATAAAATTACCCTGACTTTATATTTAGTATATAATGTAAAATTAGTTGAATGAAACAAAAAAAAAAAGGGAAGATACAAAAACTTGCATCTGCAGATGATAAGTGATTAAAAGTATGATTCCCCTAGGGATTTGTGCTAAAATTTGTTCTTATTTAATAGTTTCATAAATGATTTAGAATATAAAATATATAGTAAAATTTCCAAATTTGCAAGTGATACCAACTCCTCTAAGTAATATAATGCCAAGCTGATGAGAACAAACTAAAAGAACATATTCCAAAGTTGCATGATTGGGCAACACAGTAGCAGATAAATCTTATCATAACTACTAAGGTATATACCCGTGAAAATAATTCCCTAACTATGCTTATAAGATAAAGATCTTGTTTATCATTTGAGACCCAAGAAACGAATCTTTACTCATACCACATGTCACCAGAAATAAGAAAAATTGGAAAAAAAAAAAAGCAAACAAAAACAAAAGATCATTATCTTGCCTTAGATTTGATTACTGCTGTGTATGGCTCTGAAATGCTTCCTACAATTCTGCCTGTCATACTTAAATAAAATATCATGATGCAAGAGCTCTGCCAACATTAGAGGAAAATCTTTCTATCCACCTCAAATCTTTGTGCAGAACTGCATAAAATTAATGTTTTGTATAAAACTGTCAGCTGCCTCAAATGAGAACATTGATAAATCTGTTCCTGGAAGGAGAAAACAAACAGCATTTAACTCTAGGTAGAAACAGATGGAAGAGAGGTGTTGGAAAAGGGATAAAAAGAAAAAATATTGATTATGAAAGCAGAGATCCTATTTAAATAAGCATAACAGACAAAACAAAGTAAGTTAACAAAAGCATAATTAAGCCTAGGTTGAAACATAGGATTAAACGAGATACTACGAAATAGTGAAGGGTGAAAGTCCCTGACTGTGCTGGGAGAGAACAGGGTGACAGGATCAGCTTTCTGCATTCTTCTCTTGAGCCTAGACATCTTGAATGCAGCTTTGTTGCTATCAACCGCTGTAATGATATACAGGGGGAAAAAACCATCACAAACGCATAAGATTCTAATCAGTCAATTTTTAAGATACCTAAACCTCTCAGCACGCAGAGGTGGCTTTATTACCAGAAGGATCTGAGCAGGTGGAAACTGGAAAGAGCAGTAGTTTTAAGACAAGTGGTAGCAAGTAGCAAATGTATAAAGCTCTGCCTAAGGAATGGTTAAAATAGGTGCTGGAAGAACAAATCAATGATGGACAGCCTCATAACAAGTTATTAAGATACTAGATTCTCAATTTGGGTTTCTTAAAAGCAACAGCCAGAAATGTTGTAAAGAACTGATAATAGAGGAGAAATTTAGGGAAAGACAGTAAAATGAATCAAATATTTGGTAGAAAATAGATTACTTCCATTGCTTTTCTAGAGCAGCGAGAGAATGGGCTTCATATATCAATCATCATTACTAAATTCCAGGACAGGATGCCTCATACACCATTAGCAAGGCATTCTTTTATGCTGATAGTGAAGAGACACTCCTATTTCCTATTGAATTACCTCAGTCATTTCCTGCATTATCTGCCTAATCTATGGGCTCATCCTGATTTGCTTAAAAGGTCTGAGGTTTTACACATGGAATATTTGCTACTCTGGCAAACCAAGTGCTTTGAACTCTACTGAAATTTTTCCTTCCTGATTTTATGTTTTCACTTTTTCTCTTCTTACTTTTCTTCTTTAATGTTGTTGTTCTAAATTCTTAAGCTAAGAGAAACAAAATTTCAACTAAAAAGGTAAAATTTTCACATAGCTATTAAAAAATTAATAATCTACATTAAAACCAACTCACCAACTGGATGAGTGATGGTGTTCTGTAGGCTGGGAATTACCACAGAGTAGGTAGGTGAGCGATAAGGATAAATTGTTGTAGGATTCGTAGAGATGATATTTTGTGTGGTACCAGAAAATACATTGGAAACACTTAGAGGGAAGCGTTTTCGCTTCCCTGGACGAGGCTGATAAACCCAACCTATAGAAAAAGATAAACTGTTTTAAATTTGAACATATAGACCCTATTTAGCCTTTAAATAGTTCTTTTCACATTAAAAATCCAAAACATTTCTAAATTTAAAAAAATAAGTGATGTCTAAAGTGTCCTTTCCAGCTCTATGATACTATTTCTGTGCATTTTAGCATATATATCTACATAGCTCCTAACTAGTGGGCAATGTTGTAACCCATAATTCAAAGGAAGAGCAAGCTCAAATGTCTTATATCCAAAGACATATATTGAATCTGTAGTAAAATCAACATTAAAGGCATTGAGTTTGAATCCCAAAGCTTTTCCTTTTCCTGTAAAACAATGCCCCAGTAAGATAGTATTTGTCTCCTCCTGTTTCCTCACTTTCCATAAGATACAATTGTCCATATCTTACAATGAAATGGTCACTAATGACCAGTCACTATTTTCATGCCTAGTTCAGGAAGAGTCACTCTCCTAGACTTGGCAATCTCCAAGTCCACAAACAACTCAGTTTCCTTCCAAAGTCAGAAGAGAGAAGTTAAGGCAGTTGTAGCCACTGTATAACCAGGAGAATCACTGGTTCCCTGTAATTGCTGCCTCTGACCAACCCCCTAGACCCTCACTGCTCATACTTCAGAAAAAAAATGATTCTTTTCTACCATGCAAAGTCATGTCAGCCATACACTGTGCATTTACCCAAGCTTAATCTCAACGTCCTCACTTCTGGCAAGGAAATCAGAATTCATTTCAAATGATATCATGATAAAGATAAATCTATCAATCAGAAGGCAGGACTATGTTCTGATAACCATCCAATATTAAAATGGAACATGAGAATCCCTGCATTCTCATTGTCTTTGTGTGCACTGCATATTTTTTTCTGTTGCTGTGATTTTAACACTTCATTTTCTAGCATATCCGCAAAATTATAGCCTAGAACTCTGGAGATTTACCTTAAGTTCATATCTATACATTTAATCAAAACTACAGTAGAACTGTATGTCTCCTGGTTTGCATTGTTTGGCAAATATGAGACCAGATATCCCTCTACTTGGTTCTAAGGAAACTGATGCCCAGTATCAATTCAATCACTTCTATAATATTAGCCATTATTCTCTTTATTGTACATATCAGATTAGAAAAAAATTATGCATATTCGTCCTTCAATATCAACCTAACCTAATCTTTATCTAAATAAATTAATTTAAAAGAAATTAGAAAGAGCCTTTGTTCATTTCATTTGATTACCAGGAAATTCCTCTCTGTGCTTTTCTTTAATCTTTTGTGCTTCATCATAATAGGGTTTCTTTTGTTCTTCACTAAGTTTGTTCCACTCTAACCCGAGCTGGACACTGATTTCTGCATTGTTGGCTGCTGGGTTAGCTTTGGCTAGTGCTGGCCGGTGGATCCTTGCCCAAACCATAAATGCATTCATGGGTCGCTTCACATGACCATTTCTGTCCTTACTGAAGGGTGTGTCTGGTATTCCTACATGACAAAAATTAAGAGACTAAATTAATGTGCCACACACACACAATTTTAAAGTGAAGTGCACCTCCATCTATATTTATTCTTTAAACATCTGGAGAAAATACACACTTCAATATAGCCAAAGAACTGCCAGTATTCCAGAATTCCTCATAACCCCTGAACTCAGCATTCTAAACTATAGCTTAGAATGACTATTCCTTTCATAAAAAAGAATAATATGGTTGAAGATCTAGTGGAAGTAATAATGCTGAAGACACAGTAAACTGCTGGCATATTACCTCTCTGAGCTTTATTAATACCTCTAACAATAATTAATATTTTTTCCCATTAAAAATATTCTATTACTGGGGGACAGGAACTATGACTTATTAATGACTATAGCCTTGGGTAGGCATCCCCTAAATGTTTAAAGGAACTCATTTACATGCTGATGTAGTGGCCATTCAAGCAAAAATAGTTATAATATTATAATGCTATATTACTTGTATTTCATTATGAAGGTGGAGGCCTGCAAGGGGGGTCATCAACACTAGTCCCATGTCCAGGGGAAAAATAACAAAAGTGACTTTTTGAGAGTCACAGAGCCAGTTGAAGTTACAATAAAGGAAGTTGGCCAAATTCACATCTCTTACATAATTCATCACAAACAACTGTCTATAAACTTCTTATACTGTTTCTCTTTATTTTAGGGTTACTTGATATGCAACATTCTAAAAAACGCACAAAGAATGAAATGAGAATTACAAAGAAAGCTTTCCCTTTCTCTCCTCTAGAAAATGAAAACAAAGCTTAAAAACTATTGAAGATAAAAGCAAGATGGGGAGATAGGGAAGAATAATCAGTAAAAAAAAAAAAAAAAAGGAACAAAAACAATAAAAAGTTTACAAAATCATGAAGATTAATACGACTTTCCATGACATTCATTGGCATAGTATTCTGTCTGAATTAAATCTTAAAATAAGAATCTTCTAAGTATATATTTGGAAATAATGGATAGAAATAAAATATCTACTTGTAGTTGTTACTGCTGTAACTATAGTCGTTTCTTTGAAAACAATTTTTCTAGCTTATTCTACAACACTTTCATTTTCTGTAAGTCCTTAGCTTCTAGAATACTAAAATGTTACATTTAATCATGTACTGTTTTCTCCCAGAAAAATGTTTACTGTTCATTTTTACAGAAAACAAATCCCCTTTAAATTCAGTACAAACTTTCCTGTTTAACCATTTATCGTTAAACACCATTTTTTCTTCTGTTTCTTGATACACATAAAAATACTGACCTACTACAACACAATATTTTAAAATGTTGATTATCTGCAGCATGTAAACTGAGGGCTTTGTGTTACCTAACAAAATATTTCTATGTTTGTGTATAACCATTAATCACATCTAAATCTCATTACGCACTGGGCCTAAAAATAGATTTTTTTTTTTTAATGTTTGGGAATCTTGAAGGTGTTAGTGTATTTTACTGGTCTATGTACAAATCAATCAGAAGTGACACCTGTGCAGACTTTGCCCTGAAAAGAATCGGTTCCATGATTTTATTTTCCTAGTTTAGTATCAGTTACGGGGCAACACAGATGAACTTTGAAAACCAGATTCCCCTGCCGTCTAATACCTGCATCTGAGGGAAGCACGGTGAGCGGGACATCTTTGGTTTCAATTTTTACAGAAGGCTCCAGTAAGGACTGCATTTTAATAGGCACTGGTGTCAAGGGGACCTTGGTCAACCGTATCAGCTCTGACGGAGGAGGTCCCTGAAACTGAATCCGGGCCCCAGGGGGGACAGGGTGGAGAGTCAAAGGGATCCTGAGGTCTTGCTGATGCGGACCAAAGGCGTTGGACGGCTGGGCCAGGATGACCTCCTTGCTGCCGTGGACCAGGCCATTGGACGCGGGCTCCGCGCCGAGCCTGCAGTCCTCGCGGAGACTCTCGGGCTGCTCCGTTTTGATGACTCTTTCTCGGAGGGCCGCCAGGCTTTTGCCTTCCCCGCCTTTCGCCGCGTCCCTCATGACCTCCTCCACCGCCAACTTGCCCTTCTTCTCGTCCCCTCGGCGGCTGCCGACGGCCAGTCCGGGGCCTTCCGCCTTGGCCGCCCTGGAAGCCCTGGGGCCCGCCTCGACGGCCCTCCGCGGCCCCACCGATGGCTCCAAGCCGGACCCCGGCTCCTGCTTCTCGGCCTTGACGTGCAGCGCCCGGGGCTGCACCGGGTGCAACTCGGGCCTGCAAGGGGCGCCCTCGGACGGGGACGGAGGCGGCGGCGGCGGCAGCAGCAGCAGCTCGGGCCTCAGCTGCAGCAGCCGCGCCTGCGCGGGCGAGGCGGCGGCGCCGTCGTCCCGGGCCTGAGGCAGGGATGGCCCTGGCGGCAGCAGCAACACCTGCTCCGGCTTCACCTGCAGCAGCCGCCGTGCCGCGGGCTGGACGCCAGACGCCGGGGCCTCCCTGCACGACGAGGCCATGGCGGCCGCGCCCGAGCCGGGCGGCAACGGAGGGGGTTCGGCGGCCGCCGCCCGAAAGGAGGAGCCCTCGACCGGCAGCGGGGGCGGAGCGGGGCGCAGCGGGCGCGGCGGGGTCGCCCGCGGCAGTTGGCGCGGCTGAGGCGGCGGCTCCGGCCTGGCCCTCTCCATGGGGGAGGGGGACGCTCCGGCTTGGTCCTGGCGGGGATTGTGAGCTCAGCCGTTTGTTGGCGACCTTCCCCCTCCCCCTTTCGGTTAAGACCCTTCCAAGGCCTTTGCTACCCAGCACCCCACGCGGTTCAAAAAGCCGCCCTCCCTCTGGGCCTCGCCCAATCACAAGCGTCCCCGGGCCTCGGCCCGCCCTCCGCTCTCGCCTCGTGCTGAGCCCTCGAATCACCCGCGACGGCCGGGGCCGCGGCACGTGCTGCCCATTTTTCCCTCTGACTCTCCCTCTCTTCCGGAGTTCTCTTCCGCTGTAGTCCTTAGTTACCCCGCCCCCGCCTGGACCGGGACAATGGCGTTGCCCAGGAAACAGTGCAGTTCCACGCTACTGACCTCCAGGGGATAAAATCCCGTGAGTCCTTTGCACTTACTGGGGAACTGGATGTGCTGTTTGCGCTGCCAGAGTACGCGATCGGCGCTGAGCATCGACTGGGCCTTTGGCTCAGTATCGAGGGGAAAAAGGGGACATTTTGCAACTTCTCAATAACCCCATTAGTTGATCTTGCTGGGAAGAGTGTTCGACTTTCACTTAATCACCAGTCCTGTGGGCCCTACTTGCAAAATACATCCCAAATTCATCCACTAGTTTAGGTTTCCTCCACCATTACTGTTCCAAGCGTCCATCATCTTTCACCTGGATACTGCCCTGTAGCTGATCTCCCTGCTTTTCACACTTGTGCCACTACACTGCAGCTGCCAGGGATCTTTCAAAAATACAAATCTAGCCCTGTCACACCCCACTCTCCTAAATCTTGCAATGGCTCCCCATTGGCCACATGATAAAGGTCTAATACTCTTGGCAAAGCCTTTAAAGCCTCAAATGGCTTGGGCTCTACGAACTGCTACTGCGCAGCGTTTAGCCCTGATTCTGTGTGGCCTCTCATCATTCTCTCTCCTACCTCAAGGGCCTTTGAATATGCCCCCATAGATCGTCGTTATTTCCGTTAAATATCACCAAGATGAAGAAATGATAGCCTGACTAAAAGCTATAGATTTATCTTGAAGCAGATGATTTTTGCAACACAAGTCACCTCTCAAAGAAGACCTGCCCCAATTCTCCTTCTGATCCCTTGTTGTCAAATGTGGAAAACCAGAGTTCTCACACCTGGCAGGGAGACGACGGCAGTGGTTCTCAAACGTTTTTTTAACTCAGGAGCCGTTTATGCCCACAAAAATGATTGAAGAGTCTCAAGAGTTTTTATTGATGTGGTTTTATCTATTAATAAATTCCACATAAATAAAAACTGAGGACATCAAAAAATATTTAGCTATCCATTCATTGAAAATGTCAATAATAAATCCATTACATGTTAACATAAGACATTTTCATGATAAAACTATGTTTTTCCCAAAATTAGAAGTGTGGCATTGTGAATCTAATATCTAGCTTAGTAAAGAAATCAGTTAGATTCTCATGTCTGCTTCTGCGTCCAATCTGTTGTGATTCGCATGCCACATAGGCTCTGGAAAGCTTCGCTCATGAAAGAATGAAGTGGAAAAGGCAAATATTGCCTTAGAATTATTATGAAAATAGCTGTGAACCTAGCAGACTCTCTGAAAGGAGTCAGTCCCTGAGCCACACTTTGAGAACCACTGAACTAGAGTTTAAACAAAAGAGCCAAATATGTGCATGAACAAAGGCTGGTAAAAGAAGCAGACATATCAAGTTAGTATTGATTTGTTCAAGACTGGTTCATATTCCAATCTGAGTTAGTAATTCAATAAAAGTGATGTGACAGTCCTTTGTAATAGCAATGCAAATAGTATGCGGGAGTGTATTGTATGCAGAAAGCAACCTTTTTTTCTGTAAAAAACAGCTTTATTGAGGTTTGGTTTATATATCCTAAGTTTAAGTTAAATGTACAATTTGATTTGTTTTAATAAATTATAAAGTATTGTAAGCATAACTGCAATCCAGTTTCAGAACAATGCCATTAACCCTCCAAAATTGGGAAAGGGAACCCATTTGCAGTCAATCTCTGCCCCCACCTCCAACTCCAGACAGTCACTTGTATGCTTTCTGTCTCTATAATTTTGCCTTTTCTAGAAATTTCACATAAATACGATAATATAATATGGAGGCTTATATGTCGGGCTTCTTAGCATAAGGTTTTGAGGTTCATCCAGTTTGAATTTATCAGTACTTCATTCCTTTTTTATTGCAGAGTAGTATTCCATTGTGTGGAAATACCAAATTGTACATGGATATTTTATTGTGTCTCCCACTCATTTTGCTATCCATTCACTAGTTGGTGGACATTTGGGTTATGCCTAGGTTTTGGCTACTATGAATATGACATCCATTTGTATACAAATATTTTGGGGAACATAGTTTTGTATCTCTCTTGGGTAGACAACTAGGAGCAAAATTCTACGTTATATGGTTAAGTGTATGTATAACATTTTACAGAAGTGTCAAATTGCTTTGCAAAATGTCTGTACCATTTTGTGTTTCCACCTGCAACATGTGAGAGCTACAGTTTCTCTACCTCTTCTCCAACATTTAGTATCTTCAGTCTTTTAAATTTTAGCCATTCTGGTGGATGGATAGTAGTAAATAATCGTGGTTTAAAATTGTGCTTTCACAACGAATAGTGACGTTGAGTGTCTTTTTATGAGCTTTGTTGCTATTCATATATCTTCATTGCCTGGTGTCTATTGAAGTCTTTTTGCCCATTTTTTAGATTGGGTTGTTGGTTTTCTTATTGTTGATTTTTAAGAATTTTTAACATATTCTGGATAGAAGTCCTTTATTAGATATATGTTATCAAATATTTTCTTCCAGTCTATGTCTTGTCTTTTCATTCTTTTTATTTCATTCTTAATGGTATCTTTTGAAGAGCAAAAGTTTTTAACTTTGAGGAAGTCTAATTTATCAATATGCCTTGGATCATATCTAAGAAATCTTTGCCTAACCTAAGGTTACAAAGGTTTTGCTCTCACGTTTTTCTCTAGCAGTGCTAAAGATTTAGCTCTTAGATTTAGCACTATGATTCAATTCAAGTTAATTTTTATGCAAAGAACCTAGATCCTTACATCACACCATAATGTTGTTCCGATACCGTTTGTTGAAAAGACTATCCTTTGCCCGTTGAATTACCTTAGCGCTTTTGTCCAAAATTATTTGACATTGTATGTGTGGGTTTACTTCTGAACTCTATTCTGTTTCTGTCTTATTCTTTGATCTATATGTCTATCTTTATGCCTGTACCACACTGTCTTGATTAGTATGGCTTTATGGTAAATTTTGGAATTAGGTCATATAAGTTCTCAAACTTAGTTCTTTTTCAAAAGCATATTAACTGTTCTTGGTCCTTTGGATTTCCATATAAATTTTAGCATCAGCTTATCAATTTTCACCAAAAAAAAGCCAGCTAGTATTTATATAAGAATTACGCTGAATCTGTGGATCAATTTTGGAAAAACTGACATTTTAACAATATTGAGTCTTCCAATTTGCAGACATGGAACATATCTCCATTTATTTCATTCTTTAATTCTCTTGACAATGTGTTGTAATTTTCAGTTTACAGTTCTGCACTTCTTTTGTTAAATTTATCCCTGAATACTTTTTTTTTGATGCTGTTGTGAATGTGATTGTTAATTTCATTTCTGGTTGATTGTATATTGATTTTATATTTATATTTTCTTGTCTTATTTGCACTGGCTAGAAGCTCCAGTCCAGTGTTGAATGGAAGTGGTGAGAGTGGACATCCTTGCTTTGTAACCAATGTCAGGAGGAAAGCATTACCTTTCATTTTCAAGTGTGATGTTAGTTGTAGGTTTTATGTAGCTGCCTTTTATCAAATTAAAGAAATTTCTTTCTATTCCTAGTTTGTTGAGAGCTTTATCATGAATGTTGAATTTTATCAAATGCTTTTTCTACACCTATTAAGATGATCATCTGACTTTCTCTTTATTCCGGGGATCAGTAACATTTTCCAGAAAGGACCATATAGTAAGTATTTTTTGTTTTGTGAGCTATATGATCTCTGTGGCAACCAATCAATTGTGCTATTGTAGCATGAAAGCAATTATAGACAACATGTAACTGAATAGACATGGTTGTGTTCCAATAAAACTTTATTTACAAAAACAAAAGGCATGGCAGATTTGGCCTAAGGGCTGTAATTTGCTGACCCCGTTTTACTCTGTTGATAGATGCATTACATTAATTGGTATTCAGATGTTAAGCTAACCTGCATTCCTGGATAAACCCACTCGGTCATAATGTATAATCCTTTTTATACATTACTGGATCCAACTGCTATTCTTTTAAGAATTTGAGCATTTATATTCATGAAGGATATTGGTCTACAATTTTCTTGTCTTTGTCTGCAGCCTTGGTATAAGGGTAAAATGAGCTGGAAAGTGTTCCCTTCTCTTCTATTTTTGAAAAGATTTGTGTTGGATTGGAATTATTAATTTAATAAATGTCAATAGAATTCATTGACTTCTATAGACTGGACTTTTCTTTGTAGGAAGTTTTTTAATAACTCAAATAATTTAATGTCTTTACTTGATATAGATCTATTCAGATTTTATATTTCTTCTTAAGTCAACTTTGATTATTTCTGTCTGCGTATTTGCCCATTTCAACTAAGTTGTCAAATTGTTGGCATAAGGTTGTTCATAATATTCCTTTATAATCCTTTTAATTTCTGTAGAGTTCAGAATGTTTCTTCTTTCATTCCTAATTTTGGTATTTTGTGTCTTTACTTTTTTCTTGGTCATTTTACCAAAATTTTATCAACTTCATAGGTCTTTTCAAAGAAACAACCATCAGTTTCACTGAGATTCTCTACTGTTTTGCTAGCTTTTTTAAAGAAATGTCTTCTGGTGTGGTCTTTATTATTTTTTTACTTATTCTACTTACTTTGGGTTTGATTTGCTCTTCTGTTTCTAATATCTTAAGGTGGGAAGCTAAGTTAATTGAATTTTATAGGTTATTGATTTTAAATCTTGTTTCCTTTCTAATATAAGCATTTAAAGCTATAAATTTCCCTTTATTCCCTGCTTTACCATTGTTCCATTAATTTTGATATGTCATGATTTTATGTTCATTCAGTAGAAAATATATTCTAATTTCCTTAGTGATTTCTTCTTTGACCCATAAGTTATTTAGAAGCACGTTGTTTAATTTCCAACTATATGGAAATTTTCCAGATTGCTTTCTGCTATTGATTTCTAATTTAATTCCACATGGTCAGAGAACATACTTTGTATTATTTCAGTCCTTGTAAATGTTTTGTGACTTGTTCTATTACCTTGCATATGGTCTATTCTTGAGAATCTTTTGTATATGCTTGAAAAGAATGTAGATTCTACTGTCATTGGGTGGAGTGTTCTAGTTGTTAAGTAGCATTGCTCAAGTATTCTATATTCTTTCTGATTTGCTGTCTAGTTGTAGTATCAATAATGAGCGAGAAATATTGAAATATGTAACTATAATTACTGAATAGTCTATTTCTCCTTTCAATTTTGTCAACTTTTGCTTCACTTATTTTGGGGCTCTCTTTTTAGGTGCAAGTATATTTGTAATTGCTGTATCTTTTTGGTAAATTGACCCTTTTATCATTATGAAATGTTTCTCTCTGTCCTAGTGATATTTCTTGGATTAAAGTCTATTTTAATATACCCTCTCCAGCTTTCTTATGGTTACTGCTTACTATGTATACCTTTTCCCATCCTATTACTGTCAATTCATTGTATTTTAAATATAAAGAGTTTCTCCTGTAGGTAGAATGTGCTTTTTAATCTCGACTGTTCTACCTATTGATTGGAGTTTTTAGTCCAGTAAAATTTAATGCAATTATTGATGTGCTTAGAATTGTGGCTGTCACTTTGGAATTTGTTTTCTATATGCTTTTTGTTCCTCTTGTTTCTCCCATACTGCTTTCCTTTGGTTGTACAAATATCTTTAGTATACCATTTTAATTCCTCTGTTGATTTTTTTAGATGAGTTTATGAATTGTAGTGTGTGTGAGTATGAGTGTGTGTGTGTGCATGCTTTTTGGTTTACAATATTCATCTTTAACTTATCACAGTCTTTTTCAGGTTAATACTGACTTAATTCTGGTAAAATATAACAACATTTCACCAGTAGAATTCCATTTCCTCTTCATTCCTTTATGCTATTATTGTCATATATTTTACACTTATGTATGTTACAAACCAAGTAATCTAGTAATATATTTATTGCTTTAAACAATATTGAGTTTTTAAAAGAAATTAAGAAAAGAAAGAAAAATTATAGTCTTTTATATTTCCCCACATATTTACTATTTTGCATGCTCTTTTTTCCTTCCTGTAGATCCAAGTTATTGTCTAATGTCATTTCCTTTAGTATTTCTTGGAAGGCAGGTCTGCTAGCAACATATTCTCTCAATTTTTGCTTATCTGCAAATATCTTTATTTCACCTTCATCTTTGAAGGCTAGTTTCACTGGATATAGAATTCATGGTTGACCTGCTTTTCTTTTTTCTTTCAGCACCTCAAATGTGTCATTCCACTACCCTCTTTTGTTTCTGAGGAGAAATCAGTCAGTAATTATACTTTTATTTCCCCTATGCATGATGAGACGTCTTTCTTTTGGCAGCTGTCAAAGTTTTCTCTTTCCTTTTTGACTTTCGAGAATTTGGCTATTGTTAGTCTAGGTGTGATTCTCTTTGTGTTTATCCTACTTGGGATTTGTTGAGATTCTTGTATCTGTAAGTTTTGTTTTAAGTCAAATTTGAGAAGGTTTAAGTCATTATTTCTTCAAGTGTTTTTTCTACCCATTCTCTTTCTCTTGTCCTTTAAGGACTTCCATCAACATGTGCTGGACTCCTTACCATTACCCTGCAAACCTCTGATGCTCAGTTCATTTTTCTTCAGTCCTTTTTATCTCTATTCTCTGGATTGGGTAGTTTGTATTGATCTATCTTCAAGCTTGCTGATTCTTTCTTCTACCATCTCGATTCTACTGTTGAGCTTATCTAGTGAAGTTTTCATTTCAATTGTACTTTTCAACTCTAGAATTTCAATTTTTAATAATTTTCTATTTGTTAAGTTTCCTATTTGTTATTTTCATACTTTTATTTAATTCTTTGAACATATTTATAATAGCTTCTTTGAAGTTTTTGTTTGTTAAACCTAACATCTGGACCCCACTCAGAGTAAGTTTCTTTTTACAGAAAGCTATCTTTTGATTTGCTAATGAGTCTGATAGATTTTTTGCTCTTATATCTCATGTAAGGGCACCAATAATGATTGTCAAATAACATAAGATATCAATTTCAGTAGTTGCTTCCTTTATGATTTATGTAGGGCATAGCCGGTGTTACTTATTTATTTACTTAATGATGGAAATCTATCTGTAGTGACCTTTTCTTTCAGATTCCTTGTAATGGGTTGAATAGTGCCCCCCTCAAAATTCATATTCAGAACCTCAGAATGTGACCTTATTTGGAAATAGGGTCTTTGGAGATGTAATTACTTAACGATTGAGAGGAAATAATACTGGATTTGGGTGAACCTTAAATCCAATGACTGGTGTTCTTATAAGAGAAGAAGACAGATGCACAGAGAAGGTGACATAAAGATGGAGGCAGAGTTGGAGGGATGCATCTGCAAGCCAAGGAATGCCAAGGATTGCTGGAAGCCACCAGAAGCTAGGAAGAGGCATTAAACAGATTTTCCCTCAGAACCTCCAGGAGGGCTCAATCTGCCTACACCTTGATTTCAGAGTGCTGGTGTCCAGAACTGAGAGCCAACATGTTTCTGTTGTTTTAGGTCCCAAGTTTGTGGTACTTTGTTACAGTAGCCTTTGTAAACTAACACATTCCCTTTTCTTCTCTCTCTTTTCTTAACAGAGAATGTGCAGCAGAAAGTTCTGGGTTTAGTTCTTTTTTATGACTGCTACCATCCATTGACTAAGGTCTAGAGGAGAGTTTCCATTCACTGATTGATTTATTTATTCATTCAACAAATATTTACTGAACCCCTGGAATGTGCCAAGCTCTGTGCTAGACCCTAGGAATACAACAAGAAATAAGACAAGTGATTCTTCTTTCCTTACACAACTTATCTTTTTAAAAGGAAATGTTAAATTCATACCAGAACTGTCCAAGGTCAAAAAAATGTCCCCAAAGAAGGTTACTTAAAGTGAATCCACTAAAACAATGTTATGGACTAAATGTTTGTGACCCACAAAATTTGTATGCTGAAACCCTAACCCCCAGTGTCTGTATTTGGAGATGAGGCCTCTAAGGAAGTAATTAAGGTTAAATGAGGTCATAAGGGCGGGGCCCTGATCCAATACGATTAGTGTTTATGTGAGAAGAGACACCAGAGAGCTCTGTCCACTTCCACTTCCCTCAAGAACACACTGAGGAAAGGCCATGCATGTGAGGACATAGTGAGAAGGTGGCCATCTAAAAGCCAAGAAGAGAGTTCTCACCAGGAACTGACCCTGCTGGAGATCGATCTGGGACTTCCAGCCTCCAGAAGTGTGAGAAAATAAATTTCTGTTGTTTAAGCCATCCAGCCTGTGGTATTTTGTTATGGCAGCCCAAGCAGATTAATACAAACAGGAAAAATATCCATACTAGTAGTATGTAGTAGTATATAGTAGTAGGAAAAGGGTACTTTTTATCCTTAAAAGATTATGAAATGAGTTTAATTAAACTTATATTTTAGAAATTTTAGATTATAATTGCCAATACATGCTACTTCTTAGAACAAACATAGAATGAACCAAGTACTAATTTTTTTTTTTTTTTTTGAGGAAGATTAGCGCTGAGCTAACATCTGCTGCCAATCCTCCTCCTTTTGCTGAGGAAGACTGGCCCTGACCTAACATCCATGCCCATCTTCCTCTACTTTATACATGGGACGCCTGCCAAAGCATGGCTTTTGCCAAGTGGTGCCATGTCCACACCCGGGATCCAAACTGTCGAGCCCGGGACCACCGAGAAGCAGAACGTGTGAACTTAACCACTGCGCCACCGGGCTGGCCCCCAAGTGCTAATTATTGATGGAGGAAGTTGGACATTTCTTTTTGGACCTTTAATGCAGAGAGCTGACTTAATTATTCTTCACAGTTCCAGCAGAGTATTATCTTTGGTCTGTGCAAGTACCCGTATTAGTTTCCTATTGCTATTGTAGCAAATCCCCACAAATTTACTGGCTTTAAACAACACAAATTTATTATCTTACAGTTCTGAAGGTAGAAGTCTTAAATGGGTCACGTGGGACTAAAACGAAGGTGTCAGTAAAGCTGCTTTCCTTCTGGCAGCTCAGGGGAAGAATCCATTCCTTAGCTTTTCCAGTTTCTAGAGGCTGCCCACATTTCTTGACTCATGGACCTTTTCCATCTTCAAACCAACAATTGCATCACTCTGACCCCAAGTTCCTCAAAGAAATTCTCTTTTATTTTCTTCCATGAGTTCTGTAATTTTACCTTTTATATTTAGGTCTTTAGCGTATATGGGATTTTCCTTCATATATGATGTATAATAGAGATCCACGTTCATTTCATATGGTAATCTAGTTATCCTAACAGCATCTAACGATCCATGTTTTTTCTCCTACTTTAGCCTGTCTCCATGTATCAAGTGGCCCTATATAAGCAGTCACATGGAGAGAACTGCAGCTTCCTGCCAACAGCCATGTAAGTGAATATCGTGTTGGCTGCAGATCCTCTATCCCCATTCAAGCCTTCGGATGATGACAGACACAGCTGACATCTTAATTATAACCTCATGAAAGACTCTGAGCCAAAACCACCCTGCTAGTCTACTCCTGAATTCTTGACTTAAAGAAACTACGTGAGACAATAAATGTTTATTGTTGTTTTAAACCATTAAATTTTGGGATAATTTGTTACACAACTGAGAATAATTAATACAATTTTTTAATTGAAGTATATTTGACATACAATATCATATTAGTTTCAGATGTACATCATAGTGATTCAATATTTATATACATTACAAAATGATCACCACAATAATGTAGTTACCATCTGTCATCATACAATGTTATTACAATATTGTTGATTCTATTCCCTCTGCTGTACATTACATTCGCATGAGACTTATTTTATAATGAAGTTTGTACCTCTTAATCTCATTCACCTATTTTGCCTGCTCCCCAACCCCTTCCTGCTCTTGTAATCATTAGTTTATTTCCTATATCTGTGAGTCTGTTTCTGTTTTGTTTTGTTTGTTCGTTTGTTTTGGTTTTTAGATTTCACATATAAGTGAAATCATACGGTATTTGTCTTTCTCTGTCTAACTTATTTCACTTAGCATAATACCTTCTAGGTCTATTCATGTTGTTGCAAATGGCAAGATTTCATTCTTTTTTATGGCTAAGTAATATTCCATTGTGTATATATATATATATATATATATATATATATATATATATATACCACATGCTCCTTATCCATTCATCTGTTGATGGGTACTTAGGTTGCTTCCATATCTTGGCTATTGTAAATAATGCTGCAGTGAACATAAGGATTCATGTGACTTTGTTTTCATCACATACATACCCAGAAGTGGAATTGCTGGATCAAATGGTAGTTCTATTTTTAATTCTTCGAAGAACATCCATTGCTGGCTTTTCCATAGTGGCTGCACTAACTTACATTCCCACTAACAGTGTATGAGGGTTCCCTTTTCTCCACATCTTTGCCAATTCTTGTTATTTTTTGTCTTTTTGATAATAGTCATTTTGACAGGTGTGAGATGATATCTCATTGCGGTTTTGATTTGCATTTCCCTCATGATTAGTGATGTTGAGTATCTTTTCATATGCCCATTGACCATCTGTATGTCTTCTTTGGAAAAATGTCTATTCAAGTCATCTGCCCATTTGTGTGCGTGGGTGAGGAAGATTGGCCCTGAGCTAACATCTGTTGCCAATCTTCCTCTTTTTGCTTGAGGAAGATTGTTGCTGAGCTAACATCTGTGCCAATCTTCCCCTATTTTATATGGCATGCCACTGCAGCGTGGCTTGATGAGCAGTGCTAGGTCTATGCCTGGGATCTGAACCTGCGAACCCCAGGCCACCAAAACAGAGCACTCAAACTTAACCACTACGCCACTGGGCCAGCCCTTCTGCCTATTTTTCAATCAGCTTGTTTGGTTTTTTGATATCACCTTGTGTAAGTTCTTTATATTTATTTTGGATATTAACCCCTTATCAAATGTATGATTTTCAAATATCTTCTCCCATTCAGTAGGTTGCCTTTTCATTTTGTTGATGGTTTCCTTTCTGTGCAAAAGCTTTTTAGTTTAATGTAATCCCATTTGTTTATTTTCTCTCTTGTTTCCCTTGCCTGAGGAGACTGGTTCCAAAAAATATTGCTAAGACCGATGTCAAAGAGCTGACTGCTAATGTTTTCTTCTAGGAGTTTTATGTTTTCAGGTCTTACATTCAAGTCTTTAATACACTTTGAAATTATTTTTATATATAGTGTAAGATAGTAGTCCAGTTTCATTCTTTAGCATATGGCTGTCCAGTTTTCCCAACATCATTTATTGAAGAGACTGTTTTTTCCTCGTATATTCTTGCCTCCTTTGTCATAGATTAATTAACCATAAATGCATGTGTTTATTTCTGGGCTCTCTATTCTATTCCATTGACCTATGTGTCTGTTTTCATGCCAGTACCATACTGTTTTGATTATTATCACTTTTTAGTATAGTTTGGAATCAGGGAGTGTGATACCTCCAACTTTGTTCTTCTTTCTCGAGATTGCCTTGGGTATTCAGAGTCTTTTGTGACTCCATACAAATTTTAGGATTCTTTGCCCTAGTTTTGTGAAAAATACTATTGGTGTTTTGATGTGATTGCACTGAATCTGCAGACTGCTTTTGGTAGTGTGGCCATTTTAACAATATTATTTCTTCCAATCCACAAGCATGGTATATCTTTCCATTTATTTGTGTCATCTTCAAGGTCCTTCATCAAAGTCTTATAGTTTTCAGAGTACAGGTCTTTCACCTCCTTGGTTAAATTTATTCCTAGGTATTTTATTTGTTTTGATGCAATTGTAACTGGGATTGTTTTCTTAATTTGTCTTTCTGAAAGCTTGTTATTAGTGTATAGAAACACAACTGATTTTTGTATATTAATTTTGTATCCTGCAACTTTACTAAATTCATTTATTAGTTCTAATAGTTTTTCTTGGAGTCTTTAGGGTTTTCTATATATGGTGTCATGTCATCTGCAAATAGGACCGTTTCTTCTTTCTTTCCAATTTGGATGCCTTTTATTTCTTTTTCTTACCTAATTGCTGTGGCTTGGACTTTGAATACTATGTTGAATACAAGTGGCAAGAGTGGGCATCCCTGTCTTGTTCCTAATCTTAGAGGGGAAACTTTTAGCTTTTAACCACTGAGTATGATGAACTCAATGGTGGGGCTTGTCATATAGGGCCTTTATTATGTTGAGGTGCATTCCTTCTATACTAACTTTGTTGAGAGTTTTTATCACAAATGGATGTTGAATTTTGTCAATGCTTTTTCTCCACCTATTGAAATGGTCATATGATTTTTATCCTTTCTTTTGTTAGCATGGTGTATCATGTTGATTGACTTGTAGATATTTAACCATCCTTGTGTCCCTGGAATAAATCCCACTTGATCATGGTTTATGATCCCTTCAATGTATTGTTTAATTCTGTTTGCTAATATTGTGTTGAGGATTTTTGCAGCTATGTTCATCAGGGATATTGGCCTGTGATTTTCTTTTTTTGTGGTGTCTTGGGTTTTGGTATCAGGGTAATCTTGGCTTCATAAAGTGAGTTTTGAAACATTCCTTCCTCTTCAATTTTTTTGGACTAAATTGAGAAGGATAGGTATTAACTCTTCTTTAAACGTTTGGTAGAATTCATCTGTGAAGCCATCTGGCCTCGGACTTTTGTTTTTTTGGGAGGTTTTAAATTACTGATTCAATTCTACTACTTGTAATTGATCTATTTGGATTTTCTATTTATTCCTTATTCAGTCTTGGAAAATTTTGTGTCTCTAGATATTTATCCATTTGTTCTAGGTTTTCCAATATGTTGATGTATAATTGTTGGTAGTAGTCTCTTATGATCCTTTGTATTTCTGTGGTGTCAGTTGTAACTTCTCCTCTTTCAGTCTGACTTTATTTGGGCCCTCTACTTTTTTAAAATTTTGTTTTGTTTTATTTATTTATTTATATATTTATTTGGTGAGGAAGATTGTTGCTGAGCTAACATCTGTGCCAATCTTCCTCTATTTTGTGTGTTGGATGCCACTACAGCTTGGTTTGATGAGCAGTGTGTAGGTCCATGCCCAGGATGTGAACCCACGAACCCCAGGATGCTGAAACAGAGTGTGCAAACTTAAACACTGTGCAACTAGGCTGGCCCCTCCACTTTTTTTTAATGAGTCTATCTAAAGGTTTATCTATTTTGTTTATCTTTTCAAAGAACCAGCTTTTAGTTTCACTGATCTTTCTATTGTTTTTTAGGTTCTATTTCATTTATTTCTGCTCTGATCTTTATTATTTCCTTCCTTCTACTAACTTTGGGCTTTGGTATTCTTTTTCTAATTCTTTTAGATGTAAAGTTAGATGGTTTATTTGAGATTTTTCTGGTTTCTTAAAGTAGGCTTTTATTGCTATGAACTTCCCTCTTAGAACTATTTTTGCTGCATCCCATAGATTTTGGAACATTGTGTTTCCATTTTCACTTGGCTCAAGGCATTTTTTGATTTCCTCTTTGATTTGTTCATTCACTCATTGGTGGTTTAGTAGCGTGTTGTTTAGTCTCCACGTGTTTGTCTTGTTTCCAGGGGTTGTTTTGTTTTTTTTTTTTGTAATTGATTTCTAGTTTCAGACCATTATGATTGGAAAAGATGCTTGATATGATTTCAGTTTCCATAAATTTATTGAGACTTGGTTTGTGGCCTAATACATGATCTATCATGGAGAATGTTCCATGTGCACTTGAAAAGAATGTGTTTTCTTCCCTTTGTAAATGGAATGATCTGTATACATCTATTAAGTCCATCTGGCCTAATGTGTCATTTAAGGCCAATGTTTCCTTATTGATTTTCTGTCTAGATAACCTGTCCATTGATGTAAGTGAGGTGCTAAAGTCCCTTACTATTATTGTGTTTGTCACTTCATCTCTTATGTTTGTTAATATTTTATTTGTGTCTTTAGCTGCTTCTATGTTGGGTGCATAAATATTTATTAATGTCATATCCTCTTCTTAGATTGACCCCTTGATCATTTTGCAATGCCCTTCTTTATCTTTTGGCACAGTCTTTGTTTTAAAGTCTATTTTGTCTGATATGAATATTACTATAACAGTTTTCCTTGCATTTCTGTTTACATGGGATAACTTTTTTTTTTTTGCAGTTGATTTGAAGGTGATAGTCACTTAAGTTCTAATGCATTCTGAAAGCACTACATTTTTACTCTCCCCCATGTTTTATGCTTTTGATGTTATATTTTACATCTTTTATTTTGTGTATTTCTTAAATACTTATTGTAGTTATGGCTGATTTTACTACTTTTGTCTTTTAACCTTTATGCTAGCTTTTTTTTTTTTTTGAGGAAGATTAGCCCTGAGCTAACATCTGCTGCTAATCCTACCCTTTTTTGCTGAGGAAGACTGACTGTGAGCTAACATCTGTGCCCATCTTCCTCTACTTTATATCTGGGATGCCTACCACAGCATGGCTTGCCAAGTGGTGCCATGTCCGCACCTGGGATCCGAACCAGTGAACCCTGGGCCGCCAAAGTGGAATGTGAAAACTTAACCAGTATGCCACCAGGCTGGCCCCTATACTAGCTTTTTAAGTCACTGATCCACTGCCTTTACTAAATATTTGCCTCTACCAGTGACATTTTTTTCTTTCATATATATTCTTGTTTCTAGTTATAGCCTTTTCTTTTCTACTTAAATTGCAACTCTCTATCAGAGCAGGTTAGCAAATACATAATTATAACATTAAAGACAAAGGGAAGGAAAACATCAAAAATAATTATAATCATTCCTTTTAACCACAAATTCACAACACAAAACAGAATAAGTTGTGACAACAATAACTTAGATGTGGAAGGGAAAGGTATGGAACCTGCTTAGACAAAGGAAATAAAAAGTTATCAGAAAATGCTATCTCATCTACAAGATCTTTTATACAAACCTCATGGTAACCACTAAAACACTCAGAACAGAGATGTAAATGATAAAGAGAAAACTGAGAAAACCATCATAGAGAACCACCAAACTGAATTGGCAGACCAAAATACATGGGATGAGAAACAAGGGAAATGCAGAACAACTGGAAAACAAGTGATAAAATGGCAGCATTAAGCCCTCATATGTCAATACTGACTTCAAATGTAAATGGGTTGAATTCTCCAATAAAAAGACACAGAGTGGCTGGAAGGATTGAAAAACAAGACCCAACAATATGCTGCCTCCAGGAAACACATCTCAGCTCTAAAGACCAACACAGGCTCAGAGTGAAGGGATGGAAGATGATACTACAAGCTAATAAATGAAAGCAGATGTTGCTATACTTATATCAGACAAAGTAGACTTCAAGATAAAAGAGGCAATGAGAAACAAAGAGGGGCAGTATATTGATAAAAGGGACACTCCACCAAGAGGACATAACATTTATAAACATATATGCATCTAATACAGGATCACCAAAGTATAAAAAGCAACTATTAACAGACCTAGAAGGAGATATTAACAGCAACATGATAATACTACAGGACCTTAACCCCCCGTTTACATGAATGGATAGATAATCCAGACAGAAAGTCAACAAGGAAATAGTGAAATTAAGTGAAAAACTAGACCAGATGGACTTAATAGATATATATAGAACAATCCATACAAAAACAGCAGAATACACTTTCTTCTCAAGTGCACATGGGACATTCTCAAAGATAGACCATATGTTGGGAAACAAGGCAAGCCTCAATAAATTTGAGAAGATTTAAATCATATCAAGCGTCTTTTCTGACCACAATGCTATGAAACTATAAAACAACTACAAGAAAAAAGCTGAGAAAGTGACAAATATGTGGAGACTAAACAACATGCTACTAAACAACCAATGGATCGTTGAAGAAATTAAAGGAGAAATAAAAAAATCTGGACACAAATGAAAATGAAAATAGACCATACTGCCTCATACGGGATGCAGCCAAAGCAGTCCTAAGAGGGAAATTCATAGCAATACAGGTCGCCCTTAACAAACAAGAAAAATCTCAAATAAGCAATCTTAAACTACACCTAACAGAACTAGAAAAAGACGAACAAACAAAACCCAAAGTCAGAAGAAAGCGGGAAATAGTAAAAATTGGAGCAGAAATAAATGAAATTGAAACCACAAGAAACAGTAGAAAGGATCAATGAAACTAAGAGCTGCTTCTTCGAGAAGGTAAACAAAATTTACAAACCGTTAGCCAGACTCATCAAGAAAAAAAGAGAGAAGGCTCAAATAAAATGAGAAATGACAGAGAAGAAATTACAACAGATAACATAGAAATACAAAGGATTATAAGAGATTACTATGAAAAACTATTTGCCAACAAATTGGACAAACTAGATGAAATGGATAAATTCCTAGACTCATACAACATCCCAAAACTGAATTAAGAAGTATTAGAAAATCTGAATAGACAAATCACAAGTAAAGAGATTGAAACAGTAATCAAAAACCTCCCCCAAATAAAAGTCTGGGACCAGATGGCTTCTCTGGAGAATTCTCCCAAACATTCAAAGAAGACTTAATACCTATCTTTCTCAAACTATTCCAAAAAATTGAAGAAGATGGAACAATTCCTAACACATTTTACAAAGCCAACATCACCCTGATCCCAAAGCCAGAAAAGAACAACACAAAGAAGGTTAATTACAGGCCAATATCTTTGATTAACATAGATGCAAAAATCCTCAACAAAATATTGGCAAACTGAATACAGCAATACATTAAAAGGATCAAATACCATGATCAAGTGGTATTTATACCAGGCATGAAGTGATGGTTCAACATCTGCAAATCAATCAATGTGATACATCACATTGAGAAAATGAAGAATAAAAACCACATGATCATCTAAATAGATGCGGAGAAAGCATTTGAAAGATCCACAATCCATTTATGACAAAAACTCTCAATAAAATGGGTATAGAAGGAAAATACCTCAACATAATAAAGGCCATATAAGGTAGACCCACAGCCAGCATCATATTCAACAGGGAATAACTGAAAGCCATCCCTCTGAGAACAGGAACAAGATAAGTGTGCCCACTCTCACCACTCTTATTCAACATAGTCCTGAAGGTTTTGGCCAGAGAAATTAGGCAAGAAAAATAAGTAAAAGGTATCCAAGTTGGCAGAGAAGAAGTGAAACTCTCACTGTTCACAGAAGACATGATTTTATATATACAAAACCCTAAAGAATCCATCAGAAAACTATTAGAAATAACCAACCACTACACCAAGGTTATAGCATACAAAATCAACTTATAAAAATTGGTTGCATTTCTATACTCTAATAACAAACTAACAGAAAGAGAACTCAAGAATGCAATCCCATTTACAATCACAACAAAAATAATGAAATATCTAGGAATAAATTTAACCAAGGAAGTGAAAGACGTATACAATGAAAACTATAAGACATTATTGAAAGAAATTGATGATGACATAAAGAAATGGAAAGATATTCCATGCACATGGATTGGAAGAATAAACATAGTTAAAATGTCCATACCACCTAAAGCAATCTACAGATTCAGTACAATCCCAATCAGAATCCCAGTGACATTCTTCACAGAAATAGAACAAAGAATCCTGAAATTCATGTGGGGCAACAAAAGACCCCAAATAGCTAGAGCAATCCTGTGAAAAAAGAACAAAGCTGGAGGCATCACAATCCCTGACTTCAAAATATACTACAAAGTTATAATAATCAAAACAGCATGGTACTGGTACAAAAACAGACACAGGGGTCAATGGAAAAGAATTGAAAGCCCAGAAATAAAATCACACACCTACAGACAGCTAATCTTTGACAAAGAAGCTAAGAACATACAATGGAGAAGGGACAGTCTCTTCAATAAATGGTGTTGGGAAAACTGGACAGTCACATGCAAAACGATGAAAGTAAATCATCTTTCACCATACACAAAAGTTAACTCAAAATGGATCAAAGACTTGAAGGTAACATGTGAAACCATAAAACTCCTAGAAGAAAATAT